>NC_034603.1:61586128-61592338 GCF_900095145.1 Mus pahari
TGTGTGCGTGTGCGTGTGTGCATGTGCGTGTGTGCGTGTGCGTGTGTGTGTGCGTGTGCGTGTGTGTGTGTGCGTGTGTGTGCGTGTGTGTGTGTGCGTGTGCGTATGTGTGTGTGTGTGTGTGTGTGTGTGTGTGTGTGTGTGTGTGTGTGTTTAGAGGAAGAGGGGATGTAGAGAGCTGGGATAATACAAAGGTCAGAATGTGACTAGGCCTGACGGCATAGTCCTGTAATCCCAGCTCCTCAGACAACTGAGGAGGATTTCATCTTCAAAGCCTGACTGGGCAACTTAGTGAGATCCTGTCTCAAAACAAAAAAATAAAACAAAATAGAAAGAAAGCCAAAGAGATGTGTGTTGGGTGATTCTGCTAAGCCCAGCATTTGAGGGCAGGATGGTCAGGAGTTCAAGGACCCTCTATAGTATATAACCAGTTGGAGGCTGACCTTGGCTCCATTAAACCCTGTCTCCAAAGCAAGCAAAGGACAACAAAACCAAACCACGGCGAGCCAGGAGGGCTGAGGATATAGGTCTTTGGTAGAACTCTTGCCTAGCAAGTTTAAGTCCATCGGTTCAATCTCTAGGACAGGAAAGGGGTCGAGTAGTAAAGTTGATCTTTTTCTCTTCTTTTTTAAATAAATGAGATAGCATGCAAGTGACAAAGCTAGGCAAGGATAACCCCAGCAAAAATGGGCCAGACCTTAAAGGTCTTGAGCCCCAGCTCTGGGCAGCTGGTGGTCCTTCGTGTGTGGGGAAGGTTGGGGAAGAGGGGGGATTAATTTTGTATGTTTAAGCTGTGACCAACAACCATCTGGGAGATAAAACGGGATGCCTGGGAACACACAACCTGTGAATGGAGAGATTGAGCAAGGCAGGAACACAGGTGCAGGTGACAACAGGGGCGGGGAGTGGGGGACGTCGCAGACACAGAGTGATAACCAGAAGCAGACAGAAGAGCTGGGGCTCCTGGGAACCCGGAGGACTCCATGTGACCAGACACCCGCTGAGCCAGACCCAGGGCCCAGTGGTCCCTGCTGGGCTTTCTGTGACTCCGATGAGTCCTGGCAGGCAGAAGCAGACAGGTCTGAAGGAAGAAGCCGGCTTCAGCTGACTCTGACCCATACTTGGGGTCAGGGCTGCCTCTTGCCAAGCCTTCGGCCTGTCTTCGCTTTCCCCACTCAGTCCCCGTGCACGTGGGCTTTTCCTCTGTTTCTTCAGAACCAGCCCGGTTGACAATCCTGACCATCGGCTGGGAGCCTGAGTGTGTGGAGGAGAGAGCACGGAGCCCAGAGAGGTCAAGGTTCGGGGCCCAGCGCTGGCCTGTCTTTGCCTTCCTGGCCCCCTCTGGAGGCTGCAAAGCGAGCCCCACTCAGAGTAAAGGTCTCAGCGACTATCCTGGCTGGAACCTCACTTCTGTAAGCTGCTTTACCAGTCCAGGCTGAGGATGGGAAGGCTCAGGGCTGCCTCTCTAGGCCACCTCCCTCTGCTGTCCCAGCGGGATTATGGGCCCCTTTCCCCAGGCCCTCGAGTCTTGCTTAGGCAGCGAGGCGCCACCTGTGTGAGGGGTGCCTGGGCATGCTGCCCAGAGCTGAGGAGAACCTGCCCCTGGGGAAATGGCCCAGGCCCTTCTTGTTCAGCCAGAAATTCCAGCCTTTGAAGGATACGGGTGGAGAGCGACCTTTTCTAGACTGCCTTTCTAGAGCTCTTTTTCCAGCCTGACATTATCGCCCAACCTTAAAGAAGATTTCCCTGGTCTTTAATTGGGCTTTCTGGGACGGTGTTGGCCGGAGCCACCCTGATGTAGGGAGGTTCTTTCCCTCTTACCCAAGTTTTTGGGAAGGAAAGATCTCTGGTTGGCTGGGAACTTGCTATGTCATCCCAGATGGCCTTGAACTTATATGACAATCCTACTGTCTTAGATTTTCAAGTGCTGGGATTATAGGTATAGGCTGCCACCACCTATTCAAGAATACTTTTTAAAATCAGTTTTATTGAGGTCTATTTACATATATGTATGCATCTGAGGCACACTGACCAAGGATAGATACCTGTATTTGTGTACGTGCCATGCGAATCAAGTTGTAGAGTGTTTTCGACATCTTACAAGCTCCCCTCATGGCTGCTCCGCCTTCACCAGGATCCCCACGGCATCCAGGCACGACAGATCGGCTCCTATGCCTCATGTTCGTCACAGTGCACCTGTGAGTGACTCGCAACATGACACGGGTCAGCAGTACATTAATGGGAGGGTACCAGTCCACTTCGGGTCTCTTGTTTGTTTATCCATTCACTTCGGTTTAGACATTCGGGTTAGCTCTGGCTTGGGGTGTTATGAATAAAATGCCTGCGAACTTTTGCATTTGAGCCTTTGTGTGTGACCTTGTTATTTAGTAACAGAAGTAGGGTAGTTAAGCTATGTCCTATGGTATGTTTGTTCTCTCTCTCTCTCTCTCTCTCTCTCTCTCTCTCTCTCTCTCTCTCTCTCTCTCTCTCAATAAGAGATACACTTTTATAGGATCAAACCGGAACCTGAGCAGATGGTCTGCTACTGAACTACAGCCCTTGGTGGGTCTAAGCAGATACAGTGTTGCCTGGAACTGTTGTTATTTCTCCTTGATACTCTTTTTTTTTTTTTTTTCACTTTAGATTTGTAACAGCACTTATAACAATAGGAGATCTATTAAATTTCTCCATACAGTATATTTTATAGCATGTATCCCTTTCCTTCAACTCCTCTCAGAAATTCCCAACTTTCTGCTCCTTCTCTGTCTCTCTCTTTAAAAAACAAAACAAAACAAAAAACCAGAAAAAGAAAAAGAAAAAAAGAAAGCAACAAAAAGACTCCACAAAAGCGAAAATCAAGCCACACAGGCCAAAGACCAATAGGATAATAATAATAATAATAATAATAATAATAATAATAATAATAATAATAGAACCAGAAAGTCCACAGAAGTACCATTGAGTTCATTTTGTGTTGTCTAATTACACTGTGGAGCTTGCCCTAGAGTGTATTTGATATACCCAGTGATACCCCATTAAGGAAAAAGACTTTCCCGTTGGTAGCAGCTATCAATGGCAGTTCGCTTCTTGGTTAGGGGTGAGATCCTGTGTCCACCTCCCACACTCAGTGCTGGGACTTGTCTTAAACCCGTGCAGGTCTCGTGTGTGCTGCTGTGGCCCCTGTGGGTCCATGTGCACATCCACTCTGTCATGTCTAGAAGACAGTTTCTCTGGAGTTATCCATCACTACTCGGCCCTTGGAATTTTGAGACAAGGTCTTGCTGTGTAGCTCCCAGCTGGCCTGGAACTGTCTGTGCTCCTGCTGCAGCCTCCTGACTGCTGGGATGTATGTTTCATTTCCTAAGAAACTATGCACCCGTTTCCCAAAGTGACTGTACCACCTACAAGTGGGAAGGGACTGTAACCGCAACGTCCCTGCCCAAATCCTGACCTTTTCTCTGCCCGAGACCAAGCAGAGAGTTTTGGTAAGGTGGTGTGGTACTTCCAGTCGTGGGGGTGGGGTCGGGGAGCTTCCCTTCCCCAGAAACCATCTCTCTGCCTCCTCAGAGTCCCTGAATGAGGTTATGGTGGCCTGGCTCAGCAGAAGAAAGCATACACATCTATTTATACCTGAGTTTAAGCAGATACAGTGTCGGCTGGAACTGTCGTTATTTCCCCCCTGCTCCCCCCTGCCACCCCGAGAGTGTTCTTACACAGAGCTGCTGCTGAGCCAGCAGCACCACCCTGGTCCTGCCTGCTGCCACCCCCACCCCACCCCCACCCCCATTAAAAAACAAAACCAGGACACTCAGTGCCTGAGTTCCAAGTGTTCCTTCCCATCAGCACAGGCTGAGACCTGGGGTTGACCACATGCAGCTGGAGAACTTTGTGTTAGGGCTGTGAATGTCCCAGCTCTTGCTTCCCTGAGTGACCCATCGATCCACCTCACCGTCAGACACCAGGGAGCTCTTCTTCCCAAACTCAAGATGGTGTCGCTGCTCCTAGAGACACCTTGCTAATGCCTCAAAGGCGGGGAAAGTCCAGGGAGGAGGAAGAGGTTGCTGTTGAAACAGAGTTAAGGCCCCTTTAATCCCTGCTAGGAAGAGTTAAGGAAGTAAAACAGCTGAGACTGCACACCTGCTGAGCTGTGTTAGTCCCTCCACACACACACATGCACACACGGACACACACACATACACGTCACACACATACACACACCTCAAACACACACAGCATACATCACAGAAACACACCACATACACGCACCATATACAACCCCCCCACATACATCATACCACATATACCACCACCATACATACCCATTTACCATACATACACCATGTATACACAACACAGACACAACACACACATATACATACCATACACACAGCACACACATACATGCCACACACACACACACACACACACACACACACACACACGTATGCATGCCATTTATTTTCATCCATCACCCAACTCCCACCTTAAAGTTTGAGGGCCAGGGTAACAGATGACTTCTTTAAGAACAATCTAATATTGTAAGACTTGGGGGTTCTCGTTTTCTCTGTCTTTCTGTTTCTGTCTCTCTGTCTCTGTCTGTCTGTCTGCCTCTCTCTCTCTCTCTCTCTCAACTTTTTTTTTTTTTGGTTTTTCGAGACAGGGTTTCTCTTTGTAGACCAGGCTGGCCTGGAACTCAGAAATCCGCCTGCCTCTGCCTCCCGAGTGCTGGGATTAAAGGCGTGCGCCACCACGCCCGGCTCTCTCTCAACTTTTAAGAGAGTCAAGCAACCACTCTCACCTACCCGGGGAGACAATTCCACCCAGGTGCCTGGAGCAGCATGTTCAGGCACTGTAGGGCTCTGTCTTCTGGAAGGCGCTCACTGGGCAGCAGGAAACCAAAGTATGAACTGTAACATGGAAAAAATATGCAGGAGGGAGAGACCATCCTCAAAATGCAGCAAAAGCACTTGCCAGCCAGGCCTACGGGTTCACAGCTCCATCGCTGTGCTGTATGGTGTATGTGAGACAGGCTCTAACTATGTAGCCCAGGCTAGCCTCTAGCTTACTTTGACCCTTCCTCCTGTCTAGCTCCCAAAGACTGGGATTGCAGAGAACAATCATGTTTCAAACAGATGATGTCATCCAAGGTTTGACTGGGACAGTGAGCCTGAGAATGTTAACTGCTATCTGTTATAGTCAAAGATTAGTGCAAGGCATGGTGCACACACCTTTAATCCCAGCACTCAGGAAGCAGAAGCAGGTGGATCTTTGTGAGTTCCAGGCCAGCCAGGGCTACATAGTGAGACTATGTCTGCAAATAAACAAACAGACAAACAAACAAACAAACCAAACCCTTTATTATTAGTTATCTCACTAGCTAACCCTTCACCGTAGTTCCAGCCACACGTGGGTATTTTCATTAAAGTTTGTAAATGAGCTGGGTGTGGTAGCAATGCTTGTAGTCACAGTACTGGGATAGAAGCAGAGGGAGCAGGAATTCTAATTCATCTTTCACTACACAGAATTTGAGGCAGCCTAGGCTACATAAAACCCTGTTTCTAAATAAATAACAAACAAACAAATAAATAGCAAGTATGTAAGTTAAAATTAGATGAAATTGTCCATACCTCCTTGTTGGCATCTTCTACATTTCAAATGCTCAGTTCCCACACATGATAAATACACACCACAGGACATGGCAGTCTTGAGGTATTCCTGCCACCACAGACACTCTTGGAAATGGCAGGTTTAAACACTCCACATATGCAGTTCCAGCCTTATCATTTAGAGCACTCTGTACACCATTTATACATGGGCTTTATCTTGGCTGGGCCTCAAAGAACAAAATACCTCGGAGATACAGATCTCTGCCCCCAGAGATCCTCAAATCTAGGACAGCACATTGGGAGGCAGGACTGAAGAGAGCAGAGAGCAGAGAGCAGAGACTGTGTTGTGTAGTGAGGGGCCCATGAGGGCAAGAGAGAGAAGTAGAGGGGACCCAGGGGAAGTGGAAGGAGGGTGCAGACTCCCATGGAATGCAAGGAGATGGGTGTGCTTCTCAAAAAACTCACAGAGAGTCACTAGGACTTATTTAACTGGACCCTGAGGATAGACACAAGGTTTCCATGAGAAAACCAAAGGATACTAAGGTGGGGGAGGGAGAGGGAGAGCAGGGAGAGAAGGAGGGAGGGGGAAGGGGAGGAGGAGGGG
>NC_034603.1:61592543-61601230 GCF_900095145.1 Mus pahari
GGGGAGGGGGGAAGGGGGAGAGGGAGGGGGAGGGGGAAGGGGAGGGGAAGAGAGAACTGCCCATGTAGTGGCCGTGAGACACAAGGGACTGGCTGTGTTTGGGAACATTTTGGTGTCAAGTACGTGGAGCATGAGACAAGTCAGATTTTAGGAGGCTTTATTTATTTGGGTTATTATTATTATTATTATTATTATGACAGGGTCTTATTCAATTGAGGCCTTCTCAAACTTCGTATGTGGTGGAGGAGGCCTGAAACTCCTCTCTGCCTCTACCTCCTGAATGCTGGAATCACAGGTACAAACCACTACGCTCTGCCTGGATGGTGGTGGGAGGGCGTATTGTGCCACGCTAAGGGGCATCTTATTGACCCTGTAGAGACCTGAACATTTTATAAGCAGGGGCAGCATTTGCACCCAGGGAGGTCACTTTTGTTAAATAGGCACCTTAACCATTTGTCCCAGGGTTTGACACGTAACAAGTGTCAATAAGATGTATAACCCAGGGGTGGGCAGCTGGGGCAGCTGGGAGAACCAAGTAAGGATCTAGAGGTAAACAGTCATTCTAAACATGCTCCTGGACAGTGAGGGTAGTGAGAACAGGCAAAGGAAGAAGGGCTCATCATGGTCCAGCCTGGGCTAGTCGTCAGGAACATGTGTTACGCCCGAGACTTGTAGACCCTGTTTCACAATCCCCGTTGCTCTCGATACAGACGCTCCCTGTATTGCTTCCACTGGCTGTTCCTTAGATCAAGGCTGCCCACACCGAGTTCCTCCAAACTGTGAAGTGCCCTTCCTGAGACATCAGCTTCCCCTTGAGTCAGCGAGGCCACAAACCTACTTGGTAGAGAATCATGTCTTCAAGGAAGGTTCTGGGACCTGTGAGCTGCCTACTCACAGACAGCTTAGTCGTGGGTCCCTGAATCTGCTTCCTGTCTTCCTGTATTATAATCTTTATCTCACCCTTCAGGAAGAACAACCCACTACAAATTAAAATTAATGCAATGAAAAGGTGGCCACCAACGGATGACGTAAATACCACTAAACGCAAAGATCTACGGCGAGATGAGCCTGCGGCTGATCAAGGCTCCAGCTGTCTCTGTCATCTTTAAGAAGCTTGCCCCATCCCTTGTGGCACCTGTCTTCAGTGGCTCAGCAGCTTATTGTCATTACCAGTCACGATTCAAGTTCCTCGGGTTCAGAAAGCATGCCATAGCCAGGCAACCTCCGCCCCCCCAGCCTCTTCCTGGCCACCCCTGCCTTTTGGTGGGGCCAATTCCCTTGTCTGTGCCATGGTGCCCTAAACAGAGCTGCTAGAATCCAGCCACCAGGAGCAGGGCCTCCCTTCCACACACCTTCCCAAATTCTCCTCTGAGCCACTCCCTTATTGCTCAGGGTCTCTCTTCTCCTGTGATCTTCTTCTCCTCCCTGCCCCCTCGCCCTTTGGCTGTCCTTGTACGGATGACGCAAATACTCTGGAAAGGGCTCTGCTGGGCATGTGGGCACTGGGATGAGACACCCATCATGATTGGAAGCTTCCAGAACCTTTGGATTTTATTAACCCTGGTTATTCTTTTCCTTCCTTCCTTCCTCCCTCCCTTCCTTCCTTCCTTCTAAAGATGGGAAACTAGATCGGAATAGCAGTACAAGCTTGCCTTTACAGGTCTTGTTGTCTGTCTGTCCTTGGCGCCCCTGCCCTACCCCCACCTCCAACAACATGCCTCCTGATAGAAGGATTAAAGTTGGGATTAGTTCCTGGCAATCTACCAACAGAACTGAACTGGTGTGGGTCCCTGGCAGGCAGGAAGGCATCCTCTGGCATGAGGGAAGGTGCTCTTGCTGTAGTCCCACCTTTGACCTTTAGCTGTCTCCCAGAACCTTCTTCACATCTCTACACGGCAGTCCCAGAAGATGGTGAACTCCCTTGAGGGCTGAGGTAATCATAGCGCTGTGTTCTGGCTCACTCTTCACTCAGCAGTGAACTCTAGGTTTGCCCTTTCATTGGACCAAGGGTTCCCATTTAGTTTTAGTGGCATCCAGCTCTCTGACTTCCTAAATGGGCACCAAGATGGCTCTTCCACTGGGATGCTACTGTCCTGCCAACACCGAATGTCCTCACAAGGCTCTTGGCCTGATCCCTGGGGAAGCCAGGCTGGAAGCCCAGTGAAAGAATGGAAGAAACCTCCAGGGCTGGCCAAGCCAACAAGGGCAGATGTCACAATGTCACCATCAAGGCTCTGGGGACTCTGGTTCCATGGGTGGTCCACCCACCCAGTGTTAACACAGACTGCCTGGGCTGTGTGAGCAGGCCTGCCGAGACACTGCTGGACCTCTGTACCTAGAGCACATTGGTCCCCCAAAGCGTGTATATTGAACAAAGAAATAGAGAATGGAAAATCCCTGTTTATCTGTTGCCCTGATTTGTGTTATCTTCAATGGCCTAGGCCTAAGTAGGAGACTGTAGGGTTCACAGGTCTAGATAAATCTTTTTTTGTTTTGTTTTTGCGGTGCTAGCGGGGATTGGCTCTTGGTCCTGGGACATAAGTCAAGTAATCTAACAGCAGGCTAGACCTTCCAACAGCACGAGGCCCTTTTGGACACCACACTGAGTTTCCACGGCCGTCACTGAACTCTCTCTGTGGCCCAGGCAGACCTTTGCCACCAAGTCCTCCTGCCTTGTCATTTGGAGCATCAGGGGTCACAGCGTGTCTCACTGGTCCTAAGTTGAATCAATTCTCTCTCTCCTTTTAAAATTATTTATTTATCTTTCATGTGTTGGGGTGAGGGTGGTTAGAGGTCAGAGGTCAACTTGGAGGAGTCGGAACTGTGGGTTCTAGGGACTGAGCTCAGGTTGTCAGGTTTAATGACAAGCACCTGTCTCCCTGGTCCTGAATCCCCTTCTTGAAATACTTCTTCAGTATTGCTTCAAGGGACTCTGTGTTTCTTCTCTCTGGGTTAATTCTGCCTTTCAGTTGATTTTGTGACATCATGATTATTTTTGGTTGTGTTTAGGGCTTGCTTTGTTCTTTGTCTTGTTTTGTTTTTTTGACAGGATCTTGTTGGCCTGATTCACCTTCTGTATACAGAGTGGCCTTGAACACATAACTTCCTCCTCCCAGCTTCTGAAGTACTGGGATTACAGCCAGCCTGTGCTTTCTTGTCTGGCCAAGTCTTCAGGTTTGAATTCTTTTCTCTGCTACCTGCCCATGGTCCTTGTTGATCACAGGAATCATGCATGTCTTTTTCTTTTTCTTTTCTTTTTTTTTTTTGAGACAGGGTTTCTCTGTGTAGCCCTGGCTGTCCTGGAACTCACTCTAGACCAGGCTGGCCTCGAAGAATCGTGCGTTTCTAATCGCCCTAATCTCCTATGGAAACATCCCTTTCTCATGGATGATCTGCAATTCTTTCAGCTCTTCTGTGAACTGTCCCAGTCCACTGCCCAGCCTATTCTGGACCCTGTGATCCACTCAGAATTGATCCTCATGCCTCTGTAATCATTCATGTCCTACCACATCGTGCATACCCTATACCCATGCTTTCCCTGGTGAACTCCACTCCCATCCCTCTACCAAACGCCTATCTGTCCTTTAGGATCCAACTAACCATCACCTCCTCTAAGACTCCAGCAAAGGCATAAGCTCGTCATCAAACATCCCCTTCTTAGGCTTCTGTCTTAATTGATTTTCTGTCATGATAGCAAAATAAACAAGACTGGGTCATTTATAGATAAAAGAGATTTATTCGAGATCATAATTCTGGAGTCCAGCAAGTCCAAGACTGGGCCACTGGATCTAGTGAGGGCTTCATTCTGCTTCAAAGATGGCAGAAGGCAGGACGGCATGTGGGTGTGAATTAAAGAGAGAAAATCATGCTAAACCCCTTTGGAAGTAAATCCATTTCCACGAGATGAACATCAACACTATAATAAGCAACCCACAAGCCAAAGACTTTCCACTTAGGCCCATACCAACACTGCCATATTGAGGAAACAAGATTTCCACCCAGGAAGTACACTGACACCTCAGGCAGCTCCTTGTCATCTTGTATGCATCCCTGGCACCTGGAAGATTCATCATAGAGACTTGCCAGTCTTTGCTCCACCTCATGAGCACATGAACTTTATAGGGACAATGTCTTTGTCATATACACGGTCATACAATCACCTGGCCAAGAGCTTTGTTTGTGCTGGTGAGAGAGGTGGTGCCCTATACTGCAGGCTGTGTTGCTTTGGATGAGAAACAACCCTCTCTGGCTCTGTTGTGCACCTCCAACACTGGGGCAACAGTCACTCCGCTGAGGCTGATGGAGGTGAAGTCAATTCTTCTAAAATAGGAGAAGCTGCACTCTCTCAGCTCAAGACCTTGGCAGATGTCACCAGCCATCTTTAGAGTGATCATCAGGCCTATGAGAGTGTTTTCTGAGTAGAGAGCAAGTGGGAGCCTGCAGAGGTGAACTCAGCGATTTCCAGTCCCTAAGAGACAGTACTTGAATCCCTGGCTTGGGATCTTCAAGAGAGGTCCTTGAACCTATCACCTAGACCCACGGGACACTGTCTTGTTTGTGGATGGCAAGCAATTGAATTATCAGGTTGAACAGAAACTGTTTGGCTGGGGAAAGATGACTGTGGTTGGGGTGCCGTGCTCGCAGAAAGAAGGGCGGCAATTCATCCCTATAAGAAGTTGGGGGCCGGGCGTGGTGGCTCACACCTTTAATCCCAGCACTCAGGAGGAAGAGGCAGGCAGATTTCTGAGTTGGAGGCCAGCCTGGTCTACAAAGTGAGTTCCAGGACAGCCAGGGCTATACAGAGAAACCCTGTCTCGAAAAAAAAAAAAAAAAAAAAAAAAAAGGTTGGAGAACCTGAGATTATTCAGCTGCTAAATTACAGAGAACCCAACAATGACAGAGCCAGTTTGAGGGCACCCCTTAAGTACAGTACAAATAACTCTGTGTATCTAAAAAGCTAATTTCAAGACACTGGGGTGCTGGGGCCAGGGAGATGCTCAGCTGGTGAAGGTACTTGCCTGAGTTTCACTCCAGAACCCATGTAAAAAGCTGGATGCATGTCTCTTCCTTCTCCTCTCTGTCTCTGTCTCTGTCTCTGTCTCTGTCTCTGTCTGCCTGTCTGTCTCTCTCTCTCTCACACACACACATGCACACACACCACACACACAGAGAGAGAGAGAGAGAGAGAGAGAGAGAGAGAGAGAGAGAGAGAGAGAGAGGAAAGAGAGAGACAGAGACAGAGAGACAGAGACTGAAAATACAAAGGACACTTGAGCCAGGTGTGGCAATGCTGGTCTTTAATCCAGCATTCAGGAGACAGAGGTAGGTGAATCTCTGAGTTTGAGACTAGTCTGGTATGCAGAGTGAGTTCCAGCGAGCCATGGCTATACAGAGAGATCCCATCTTGAAAACAACAACAATATTATAATTAAACATTAAAGACACTGGACTGCCAGTCTCTTCTGTAGAGATCATGACTTTGACCTTCACTCCAGTTCTGGACCTGTTATTTACAATATTTGAGATCCAGATGTAAATTTCCAATCCTGTTGATCTACAAGATGGAAGTAACCCTGGCCTCACGTGGCTGTTGTCAGATTAGAATGAGGTGACATCATTTATCCTGGGAACCACTGTGATGACAGGCAAGGACAAGCAGTGTCTGAGTTGTCTGAAACCTATGTTGTGCTTAGAGCTAATAAAAATGCCCACCTCATCAGCAAGGGCAGCAAACAGTTCTGACTCTCTCATCAGCTGAGCTCAAATGAGTATGGTGGGGTCTGGAGAGCTGGCTCCCTGGTTAAGAGCGTGTACCTCTCTGGCAGTTCAGATCCCAGAACCTGTGTCTGGCTGCTCACAATTACCTGAAACTCCAGCTCCGAAGGCTCCAACACCCTTCTGGCTTCCGTGGGCATCTGAGCTCATGTGGACATGCTCCTCCACAGACACATTATTGCAAATAAGAAAAACAAATCTCTTTTTAAAATCTACATTATGAGCCAAACATTGTGTTAATGGCTGGGGAAACAATACAAACTTGAAAAATCCAAAGTTATGGTGACATAGACCTTTAATCCCAGCATCCAGGAAGCAGAGGCAGGAATATCATAGAGAGTTAAGAGACCAGCCTAAAATGGATGTATCTGGAGGATATCATCCTTAGTGAGGTAACCCAATCACAAAAGAAGTCACTAGATATGCACTCACTGATAAGCGGATATCAGCCCAGAAACTTAGAATACCGAAGATACATTATGCAAAACAGAAGAAAACCAAGAAAGATGACCATTGTGTGGATACTTCATTCCTCCTTAGAATAAGGAACAAAATACTCATGAAAGGATATAGGTACAGAGACAAAATTTAGAGCTAAGATGAAAGGATGGACTATCCAGAGACTACCCCATGCTGGAGTCCATCCCAGCATCAGCCACCAAACCTAGATACTAATACTCATGCCAGCAAGATTCTGCTGAAGGGACCCTGATATTGTGGCCTCTTGTGAGGCTATGCCAGTGCCTGGCAAACACCGAAGTGGATGCTCACAGCCAGCTATTGGATGGAACACAGGGTCCCCAATGGAGGAGCTAGAGAAAGTACCCAAGGAACTGAAGGGGGCTGCAACCCTGTAGGTGGAACAACAATATGAACTAACCAGTACCCCCTGAGCTCGTGTCTCTAGCTGCATATGTAGCAGAAGATGGCCTAATCGGCCATCACTGGGAATAGAGGCCCCTTGGTCTTGCAAACTTTATATGACGCAGCACAAGGGAAGGCCTGGGCCAAGCAGTGGGAGTGGGTGGGTAGGGGAGCAGGGGCGGGGGGGGGGTATAGGGAACTTTCGGGATAGCATTTGAAATGTAAATAAAGAAAATAAAGAAAAAAAAAAAAGAGAGACCAGCCTAATTTATATATTTAGTCCCTGGCTAGTAAAGGCTACATAGTTAAACCTTGTCTCAAAAAGAACAAACAAAGAAACAAAACCCTCCATACAGAGTTAATTTAAAAAACACAACCACTGCCTTGAAGTAGTAATAGTCTAGGGAAACAGTAACAGATTTTTTTTCTCTCTGTGTAGCCCTGGCTGCCCTGGACCTCGCTCTGTAGACCAAGCCAGCCTCAAACTCAGAGATCTGCCTGCCTCTTCTTCCAGAGTGCTAAGATTAAAGGTCTGTGCCACCATGCTGTGGCCTACAATAGCAGATTTTAGATTTATTTCATGTATTATTGTGTATGTGTATAATGTGTGTGCACCTGAGCACGTGTGCCATGTAAACCTGCCATGGTGCGTGTGAGGACATACCAGGATGACTCTCAGGATTTGGTTGTCTCCTTTCTGTGTAGAACACTGGTCTATAGGTTTAGGAAGCAGGCAGGTAGACCTGCTTTCCCGAACTCTTGGCCCTTCTTCTTTAGGACTGGGTCCAGTTCTACAAGCAGCATGCCATGTCCCCAAAGAGGAGAGATGCTTAAAGGAGATGAGACAGGGTGAAGCTGTGCCTAAAGAAGCTCCTGGAGGGGATGCTTAGGGGAAACCTTGAAGGCAGACAAAGGAGGGCGAGGAGAATGCCTTCCAGGTCAGTGGAGGGAGATGTGCAAAGACCCTGGGGTACCCACCGTAGTCTCATCTTAGAAAAAGCCAATTGTCTGACAAGGCTGTAAAGTAAATACCTTCTGTGAGGTGGCAGGGGACACTGGAAAAGTGAGTATCTTGGTTTGGTGCTTCTGTAACCAAGACCACAGATTAGATAATGTGTAAAAGAAATGTCTTCCCCACAGTTCTGCAGTCTGGGAGGTCAATAACAGGGGTTGTTATTTCTATGTTAGAACTCACTCTGTAGACCAGGCTGGCCTCGAACTTAGAAAGCTGCCTGCCTCTGACTCCCAGATGCTGGGATTAAAGGTGTGTGCCACCACGCCCGGCAGGACTTACCTTCTTTCTTCCTTCCTTCCTTCCTTTCTTTCTTTCTTTCTTTCTTTCTTTCTTTCTTTCTTTCTTTCTTTCTTTCTTTCTTTGATTTTTACAGCTGAGCATGGAACCCAGGCTTCTCACACCATAGGCAATCACTCTACCACTGAGCCATATTCTCAGGTGGTTTTACTGTTTTGGTTTTCTTTTTTCTTTTTTCTTTTTCTTTTTTTGGCTTATTTTATGCATATGAACGTTTAACTTCATGTATATATGTGAACTGTATGCGTACCTGGTACCTGTGGAGGTCAGAAAAGGGCATTGGATCCCCTGAAACTAGAGTTACAGATGGTTGTAAGCCACCATGTGGGTGCTGGGAATTGAACCTGGGTCCTCTCTAGCCACACCGAATTATTTTCTTGTGTTTTTTACTTTGAGAGAGTAGTCAGACTGTCTTGAACTCACTCTGTAACCCAGATGGGCCTTGAACTTGTCATCCTCCTGCCTCAGCCCCCTGTGTAGTAGGATTTCAGGTCTACTCCATGAGGCCTCTTTACTATAATGAAACAATCTTACACAATGGTAACTATCTCTCTAGGTGTAGGCCCAGGAACCCACAACTCCTGAAGCAGAGGCAGCTATTCAAGATCATCATCAGGAAGGTATTGAGGCTAGTCTGAGCTAGAGACCGAGAGAGAGAGAGAGAGAGAGAGAGAGAGAGAGAGAGAGAGAGAGAGAGAAAGAAAAGAAAAGAAAGAAAGAAAGAAAGAAAAGAAGA
>NC_034603.1:61601309-61637191 GCF_900095145.1 Mus pahari
AGAAGAAGAAGAAGAAGAAGAAGAAGAAGAAGAAGAAGAAGAAGAAGAAGAAGAAGAAGAAGAAGAAGAAGAACTAAACAAAAAAAGTTTTAAATAAAAGAATCCACCTAGGAATTTAGATTGGAATCAGAAGAACCAGGCCAGAAATTAAGAGGGTAATTCAGACTTCTAGATCCAGTTTGAAGGTGAGAAGCTGAAGCAAGGAGACTTGTGACCTTTGAGGATGGAGGACAGGAAGTGGCTCATGTCATGGGATCCATACCTGTGCAATGTGGTCCTCATCACAGCTGGCGATGACATGCCAGCCAGGCATCCAACAGAGGGATACAGCAGAAGTGCCCAGTTCAGAAGCCTTTTCAGTATCATGGCTGAAAGATGCTATGTAACCAGGTGTGGGGAAGGAGAGCAGTGTCCTATTGACAGGGGCCTGATAAACATTGAGAGCGTTCATCCTGGGGGTGTGAGACTAAAATAAGTTCCAAGACATTTTAATGACCCATCCCAGCCTTCTCCAGGGAGTGAGTCACCCGCATTGTATTACTCCCCATCAGCCTTCACTGCCCTGGCGCCCACGACAAAGCCACTGAGGTACCACATGGGCTGCACTGCTTCCGGATAAAGCTTCGGGCCTGTACCACAGGGAAGACAACGCTAGCCAGCCTCATCAATCATTCCCAGGCACGCTGCCCTCTCCCTTTACTTCTTGCATTCAGGGTTTACATAAGCAGGCACTGAGCAGAGGTGAAGGTCTCCGTAGTTCTGCAGGGCTCTGTGGCCAGGGTGGACGTGGCCAGTCACTGAGGCTGTCCGGGCCTGCTCCTACCCACAGTACTGCTTGCTAGAGGAGTCCCACCTCACAGCAGAGTATTAATGAGACTTGATAGGAGTGGCCTAGTGCCCAATTCAACTGCAGTCTTATCAGTTATGGAAATAAGGAAAACAGGTGAGCCTGTGATCCCAGCTATTCAGGAGACTAAAGTAGGAGGATGATAAATTCAACGTCACCCTGGTCTGAAAATCAAGTTCCAGGACAGCCAGGGCTACATGATGAGACACTATCTCAAAACAAAAACAAAACAGAAACAGAAACAGAAAAACAAAGCCAGATAAACAAAGTAACAGGAGAGCTGGCCAGACTCGAACCCAGGACTTTGAATTTCCACTCTGGGTTCACTGTGCAGAAGCTGTGTGAAACCGAGTGGTTGTTCAAACTCTTGGAGAATGTCCTTCACTGCTCATTAGTGGCAACCTATCAGGTGCTGCTCTTCTGGGGGACTGGTTGACATTTTGAGAGCTTAGGGTGAGCTCTGGGTACTGTTCAAAGACCATTGCATATCTATATCACCTCCAGCATTAGCAATAAGCCTAGGCAAGGGACACGTGCCATTATTATGAACACTCCGCTCCCTACCCCGCCCAGCTCAATCCCAGACCAGAGACCAGAGAACAGTGACATGGAGGAGCTAAAGGGCTTGCCTAAAGTCTCACACAGCTACAGAGCCTGGACTTGGACCTGGGAGGCTGATCCGAATAGTCCATGCCTCACTGGATCCGTTTCTGTTTTTGTTTGTTTGCTTGCTGCAGCACTAGGTTGGAGCCAGTTCCTTGGGGACACCAGGCAAGGCTGTATATACCTCCTGGTCCTTAGAGTTCATGTTTCCAATTACTACGGGTAGCACACGGAGCACTGGCACATGGGACGTGCACCACGGTTGTTAGTGTTTGACTCAATGTTTGCCTTAACCAGGCATGGTAAACACACCTGTAGCCCCAGCACTTTGGCAACTGAGGTATGGGAATAGCAAACTCAAGGCTAGCTTGGGCTATACCTTAAGTTCCAGAATAGCATGGAATGGATATTAAGATCTTGTCTCAAAAAAGTGGTGCATGCCTTTAATCCTAGCACTCAAAAGGCAGAAGCAGGCAGATCTCTGTGAGTTCGAGGTCAGTCTGGTCACACACACACACACACACACACACACACACACACACAGCGAGAGAGAGAGAGAGAGAGAGAGAGAGAGAGAGAGAGAGAGGGAATGAAAGAGACAGACAGACAGACAGACAGACAGACAGACAGACAGAGACAGAGAGTTTGTCATTTTTAGTATATTTAGAGAAATATGATACCCAGAAAAAAAAAAAAAAAACAAGATTTCACAGAGGTGAGGCATTAATCAGGAAAAAAATGGAGCTGGAAGCTTGCGGGAGGTTGAACCCACAGAAATAGGAGGAGGATAGAGCCGGTGACCAGTGCTGAGCAGCAGGCTCTCAGGAATCACATGGGCCATTCAAAGCCTGACAGTGTTGGGAGGAGCTCAGCTGGGCAGTGTGTGAATGTCCTTGGTAAGGACTGGGCAGTGGGAAGTGGAGACACAGTCAGTGGCCTGCAGTTGAGGCAGGGGACTCTGCTTCCTGGTGCATGAGAGTGGGGAAGAAGGCACATTGACAATCTAAGAGCCAACTGCATGGGAAGGAGTTAGAGCGTGGTTCTGGAAAATCTCATCATGTCTTTGTAGATGTGATTGGACCACAGCGGGCCAGTGGGACACTTGGCCCCACCTTAGAATTTAAAGGAGGGCTCCAAACTTAATAATCAAGGAAAGTAATATTTTTTAAAGATTTATTTATTTTATGTGTATGAGTGTTATGTCTGCATGTATGTGTATGCACCATATACATGTCTGGTGCCTGTGTAGGCCATAGAAGGCATCAGATTCCCTGGAACTGGAGTTACAGATGGTTACAAACCATCATATGGGTGCTAGGGTCTGAACCTGGGTCCTCTGCAAAGGCAGCAAGTGCTCTTAATCACTAAGCCATCTCTCTAGCCCTTACATTTTTTGATTTTGAGACAAGATCTTGCTCATTCATCTAGGCTGGCCTTGAACTTACACTGTAGCCCCAACTCATCTGAAACTTCTTCTGCCTCAGCCTCTTGAGGAGGCTGGAACAACAGGTATAAGGCACAGGGCCCGGTTTGCCTCGGGATTCATGTACCAGGCTTAGGTGGGCGCTGGAGACAATACTGGGTACACACATGAGGTGCCTCTGTGTACTTTGTAGACAAGAGCCAGGCATGCCTTAAGATTCCTCAGATCTCATATGCAGGAGCCAGAGGAGCCTAATCTCAGCCACGGGCAGGCTGGCTGCTCCAGTGGGGCCAGGAAAGAATGCACTAAGCAATTGGTATCAGCAGGAATGAGATCCTGGACGTGGAATGCCTGCCGGCTTCCAAGGAAAATCAGTCTTTAGCTAGTTAGCTAGAGTCTGGGGAGTGTGTGTGTGTGTGTGTGTGTGTGTGTGTGTGTATGTACATGTGCATGTGAGTGTGCGTGTGCATGTGTGTATGTGTGTGAGTGTGTGTGTGTATGTGTGTGTGTACATGTGCATGTGAGTGTGTGTGTGCATGTGTGTATGTGTGCGAGTGTGTGTGTGTACATGTGCATGTGAGTGTGTGTGTGCATGTGTGTGAGTGTGTGTGTGTACATGTGCATGTGAGTGTGTGTGCATGTGTGTATGTGTGTGTGTGCATGTGTGAGTGTGTGTGTGTGTGTATGTGTGTGTGTGTATGTGTTTTCCCCCACAAAGGTTAACAGAAGCAATGGGTCAGGCTGGCAGCAGCTGGTGGGAATGGGACTTTTGCAGCAACGACAAAGTCTGGGACAGAGGTTCCATCAACCATGGGCAAGAAGCACTGTCCTGAGATTCCATTTGCGACAGGGATTAATTTCATGATATGGCATTATCACATGTGAATGGCCTGGGGCAGGTCAGGCAGGGAGGGACATCTGGACTGTAAGTAAGATACACACAGCAGGAAGTTGGAAAGGGGAGGAGGTGATTGTTGGCAGAGATGGAGGGCAGGGCTCTGCTCAAAGGGCAGGCATGCCAGCCAGCAGTGCTGGTGATGGTGACGAGGGCGTTAGTTCGGCAGGATCTGGGCTTCAGGGACCAGGTTCTGACTTCTCATGAAAGAAGTGAGCAGAGTGGACCCTGATACTTTACTACTTTTTCCCTCTAATAAGTCTGTGGCCCAATATCATCAACATCTTTCTAATGCTTTATACCTATTTATTATGTATTTATTTATTTTACGTGCATGTGTGCATGCGGGCCTGTTTGTGCCTAACAAGCACATGGAGCTCAAAGGACAACTCGGGGGAAACTGGTTCTCTTCATCTATGGTGTGGGTCCCAGAGATTGGATTCAGGCCATCAGCAGGGCAGCAGACGCCTTTACCCACTGAGCCATCTCACCGATCCCGAGCAACGTTTTTAACTTGCTCACACAAGATGATTCAAACAGCCAGCTCCCCCAACCTACCACCAAGCTTATCACCCAAGTCAACCATGTGACTTAAGGAGAGAGAGATGGGAAGGCTTCGAGGGAGAAAAGGGAAGGAGAAAATGATGTAGTAGTATTATAATGTCTCTCTCTCTCTCTCTCTCTCTCTCTCTCTCTCTCTCTCTCTCTCTGTAGATGAAGGGGAAAGCTGAGTTTCAAGTTGGCATACTACCTGTGGACAATGATGGGCCCCTGGAAAGTAGCTAAATGGGTAAAAGACCTAGAAAAGCATATCTCTTAGCGAATAAACTCTCCAAAGCAGGGCTACATCTCCTGACCATCTTAGGGGCCTTTATCTCCTATGAACCCCTAACTCTCAATGCTCATCCTCATCTTACTTTCTGACACCTCTAATGCCCCGAGATCCTTTTGCAACTTACAGGCAGCTTTGCATAGGAGGCCTTCTTTCAGGCCACTGGTTGCCATGGTAAAGTGTTGAGTTAGGCATCCAGAGGGACATTAAGACAAAAGCGTTGGGGCACTACATTCCTGGGCACACACACCCAACAAACTAGAAAGAAAGTAGGCACTAATGTTCTGAGAGCACACTGTGTGGCAGGGCTGGGCTAGCTGTGCCCCCAAGTCCCTGGATGCTTTGGTCCCTCTGGGGCTGGCAATGAGTGCTCCCCACTGTCAATCCAGGGAGAATCATTCAGTCTTGAACTCTGCCTCATGAGGGAGGTGCAGCATCTCAGTAGATTTGTTTTGATTTTTTAAAATCCATTGATATGGGGCTGGGGAGCACAGTGTCTAAGAGCACAGGCTGCTATTGCAGAAGACCTGGGTTCAGTTCCCCAGCACCCATATGACAGCTCACAACTGTCTGTCACTCCAGTTCCCCCATGGACTCTGCATACAAATGGCACACATACATACATACATACATACATACATACATACATACATACACACACACACACACACACACACACACACACACACACACAAATCAACAAATGAAACACACAGACCTTCTGGTACCCTATTCCCTGGCCCTCCTCCCACACTCATCCCAGCTAAGACCAGGCCTTTCTGACCTTCTGCCCCCATGGCAAGGAAGATTGCCCTGTGTGATGTCTTCCTCCATCTACTGAGGCTTGCTTTCCACTGAACTGACGGTCCTCACTGGAACCCAGGTTTATGTAAATAAAAGGGGACATAGCCAAGAAAGGGAAAAACAAATCAAAGAAGCACCATTTAAAATATTACCTTATGTGTATATGATTTTATTTGTAGGGGGCTTTCTTACCATGTAACTCTGGATGGCCAGGAACTCTCTACCTAGACCAAGCTGGCCTGCAACCAACAGAGGTCCACCTGCCTTTGCCTCCTGAGTACTGGGAAAGGCATGGGCCACACTCTTATCTTTTAATGGAGTTTTTGAGAAACTTCCTGGTGCCAGTAGAGGCCCAAGAAGTATTTAAATCTCCCAGGACTGAAGTTACAGATGGCTTTGAGCCATCATATAGGTGCTGGGAATCAAACCTGGGTCCTCTGGAAGAACAGCCAGTACTCTTATCCACTGAGCCATCTCTTCAGCCCCTTGCTATTTACTTTGGAGAGGAACTTTTGGGGAGTTGGTTCTCTCCTTCCACCTCATGGGTCCCCAGGAACTGAACCCATTAGACTTGTGGTCCTCACTGAGCTATCTTACCAGTGCCTCCCCCAAGTAATTTTTAATGATTTGGCTTAGTACCAGTGATGGAGTTTCCCAAGCAGAGAGACCAGAAAGAATGATAAGAGACCTCTGTCATGTCAGCTGCCGAGACTAGAGATTTTCAAAACCTCCTCGATTGTACTACCAATGTCACTAACACTGCTAAAGCTGCCCACGGGGGTAAGGGATGTCCCCAGGAGGTCTGGTGTGTTGTCTTTGGTGACTACCCAAACTTGTGTTCCTATGAAGGTTTGCCCTCTGGTCTGTGCCTGATCTCCTAGGTGTTTTCCCAACTTTCCACATGCATTTATGGAGAGAGCCATCACTTTCTTTTCCCATGGGAAGCTGGGAGGAGACAAGGCAGTCTGGCAGCTAAGGGTGTGGGGGTGGGGTGGGGGAGTAGGGGGATCCTGAACTCAAAGTCCACATCTGCATCTGAGACCTGGCTGCGCTCCTGACCAGGTAAACTCCCTAATAGAGCTGAGATTATGTTTTCTTGAGCCAGGCAGTCTGTCAAGATCACCGAGTCTCTGTGTACTTGTTAGTTTTAATTCATTATAAGCATACATGTAGAAGATGTAATTCACCATACAGAGATGTAGACTGTAGAGAAACATGCCAAGAAAGATTCCTCTTCCCCGAGCTCAACAAGCTGGAGGAGCACCCTTCCACCACTGTCTGATCATGTATGTGTGCACAGAGCAACCCAGCTCCCACACTGCAGACTAGCCATGTGATTCCATGTCCCGAGACAAGGTTGTGCATTCTCACCACATCTCATTCATTTGCCGCCAGCAAAGCTTTCCTCAATTATGTATTACTGAACCCAGAGCCTCACTGCAGCTGTAGAGAGAGTCTTGCTAAGTTTCTCAGGGTGGCCTTGAACTTGTGATCCTCTTGTCTTAGCCTCCAGTAGATGAGATAAACAGGAGTGTATTACCACGGGCAGGCCTGTTTCATTTAGTTCTAAAACTATCCACTCCCTCCTCCACTTCCAGTGAGATATAAGGTAAGTTTGTGTAGACCCCAAAGACAATTGTGTATGACAATCCTGAATGTCTGGTTCTTGGGTCGTGCAACCTCTTCAGCTTGAACTTAGTGGAGACAGTAATAGTTACACCACAGGCATTGGTGAATGCTACAAGCCAGGGCTTCCCCTTCCATTCTGACCCCATAGAGTTGTCCAACACACTGCTGTGTCCTACGAAAAGCATGGTCATACAACTTGGAGGGCAGCTGACATCAGGTATGGTGGCACAGACCTGTGATTCCAACACTCCAGAAGTGGAGACGGGAAGATGGTGAGTTGGAAGCCAGCCTGGGATGCATCGTGAGACCCTACTTCCAAGTGGGGTAGGCAGCTAAACAACATCCAGATTGGTTTTTTGTTTTTTTGGTTTTTGGTTTTTTGGTTTTTTGAGACAGGATTTTTCTGTGTAGCCCTGGCTGTCCTGGAACTCACTCTGTAGACCAGGCTGGCCTCAAACTCAGAAATCCGCCTGCCTCTGCCTCCCAAGTGCTGGGATCAAAGGCATGCACCACCATGCCTGGCTCAGATTGTTTGATTCTTGAGTTGAGGGGACTGGATTTGTCAGCTATGTCCCTGCTAGTGGAGAGCCCTGGGCAAGACCCTATGATCAGAATCTGGCAGAAGCAGGGATTTCCTGCTCCTCTGTCCTGACCCTAGTGCCTCATACTTTACAGCTTAACCTCTATGGACATGGTGGCAATAGCAATCCAATATGAACTCTGCCTCCTGTGTCTACACCCCTTCACAATGTAAAATGGCACTGGCCCTATGGTCTCTTACTTTTTTTTAAATTTATTTTTATGTGTATGGGAATTTTGCCTGCACATACATCTGCTACTTTATGCCTGCAGTACCTGCAGAGGACAGGAAAGGGTGTTGGATCCCTTGGTACTGGAGTTATAGACAGTTGTAAGCCGTTGTACAGGTGCTGAGAAGACCCTCTGGAAAAGCCGCCAGTGCTCTTAACATCTCCCCAGCCCTTCTGTGGCATTTAAAAACCCATAGACTATGGCAGAAAATATATTGAACACATCCTGAAGCTTAAACCTAAAATGGTCTTCTGGCTTCTACCACGGCCCTTTTACAACCTGAAAACCTTGTGCTGTCATGAAGCTCAATCAACTACTGGGGGGGGGGGGGAGAGGGGATGAGAAGCTGTTTAGAGAGACGGTCACCAGCACTAAGTGTCTCAGACCAATGAATGACATCATGTTGGACCCTCCAGCCCAAGAGGTAAGCTTAGGTGAGACCAACAAAACTTGCCAAGTGGCCGATACAGTGTCAGGGCTGGGCTGCTCAGGATACACATGTTCTCTTAATAGCAGTTCTATAAAGATAACAGACTCCGGTGGAATTGGACCACTTTGCCCTCTACTCTGAAAGTTCCTATTCGCTTCTATTTGTCTCTCCAGACCATCAGAGGGGTCATAAGTGATCTATCCTCACCACCCGAGAGCCGAGCATGGAGCTTATAGCCGGGCCTCAAGGAATGCGGCTGGCTCAGAGTCCCAGATTCAGTCCCCAAGAGCAGGACATGAAGCACCCAGGGCTGACGGCCTCTGCAGTTTTGAAATTGTGAAAGACAGAGGCAAGAGGCAAGAGTAAGCCCAGGGAACCTGCTGGCCTGGCCAGACAAGCACCAGCCTTCCACAGCCCTACCTTTGGCCTAGCTGTTCTCCATGGCGCTGATAACTTCAAGGTAAGGTTGGACTCTTGGTGCTGTCTATAGCTCCGCCACTCAGCAACCTCTGTTTGGGTGACTTATGGGCCTGAGAGGCACCGCATCTGGGAGAGGACTTGTCTGAGCACACACGGAGCCCAGTAGTTAGCTCCACAGAAGCTAAGCTTGGTGGAGGAATTACACACCTGTCATCCTAGCACTGGGGAAGCAGCCCGATGGAGGACCCTGAGTTCCAGGCTGGCTTGAGCTACATAGAGAGACTATATCTCAAAAAAAAAAAAAAAAAAAAAAAAAAAAAAAAAAAAAACAGAAACAAGAGAGATGTCTTCCTCTTTCTATGACTCCCCAGTTCTGTTTTGGCCACCTGAAGCTGGAGCCAGGGAAAGGGGTTCACTGGGTCATTTTGACCCCCCTTTGGCTGGTACTTGGAAGGTATCCTTCTCCAGGAGGAAGGGGAGCATGGAAGAAAGGGTGGAGATGGGTGAGGAATAGGGATCCTGCCCAGATTCCCCTCTGACCTACAGATTAAAGTTCAACCTTTTTTTTTTTTTTTTTGTATGCAGAGCCCTTCCCATTGGGCTCACCCATGGTCAGAGCCTTATCTCCACTTTGCCTGCTCTGCCCTGACAACCTTAGAGTTGGAACTGATACCTGGTAGCTGACTTGTGATGAAGGCTCAGAGTCTGTAACAGCCCATTCACCTCCCCATCCATGAGCGATGCTCTCCTTATAAAAGCCTAGTTCTTCAGCAGCAACTGCTGCTCCTAATGAATGAATGAGGATCACTCATTCATTCATTTGTTCATGCATGCATTCATCATTCAGTGAGCATCTGCGGGAACCAGCAGTGTTTGGTTCCAAAGACTCCACAGGTCAGATTTGTTTATTAAAAGACCCATCCTGGGGGGGGAGGGGAAGTGCCTATAATCCCAGGCACTCAGGAGGAAGAGCCAAGTGGATCTTTGAGTTTGAGGCCAGCCTGGTATACAGAGTGAGTTCCAGGAAAGCCAGGGCTACACAGAGAAACCCTGTCTTAAAAAACAAGACAAAACAAAAATAAAAGAACTCCACCTTTTCAGCTGTGGGATGCAGAATGGATTGGATTCAGAGGTAGACAAGAGGCAGGGAGGCCAGGGGAAGGCTGGGCCTCTGTCTGAGTGGTTCAAGGAAAGGGAATATCTGGCCAGATCCACAGGTGAGAGGGCTAACAGATGGCCCACTGTAGGTTACAGATCGGGACAAAGAGAGCAAAAGAGGGGATTCTGACTTGGTCCTCACGTTTTGAGCTTGAGGACTGTGTCTTGTCCATTAGCAGGAGGCTGCTATCTTCTCACCAGAAGGGTAAATCAAACAGGAGGAGGTCTGTAGACAAGGCCTAGTGGAGAAAGACCCATGGGGGGGGGGAGAAGAACCACAGAGAGGGAAGCTGGCGGGACGGGGAACCTTGCGGAGGGTGGGTTTGCAGGGGATAGAAATGTTGAATCTTGAAACAAACAGAAACATTATTTCAAACTACACCCAAATCAGACATCCTCCAAAGTGATAAGTTAATTGCTTAGGGATAGAACACAGAGGTAGGTGTGACAGTTTGTTTTCACTTATGTGAGAGAGAGAGAAAGAGAGAGAGAAAGAAGTTTGAACTAAAGGAAACTTTTGGAAACAAATGTTCTTGTAAATGAAGGCCTCAAATATAAAGATTATATACATAGATAGGCTATATGAAATAGTTGAACATAGGAGCTACAATATCCTACTTATTTATTTTATTATGTTATTATATTTTATGGTGTGTACATGTGTGTTTGTGCACTGTGTGTGTGTGTGTGTGTATGTGTGTGTGTGTGTGTGTGTGTGTGTGTGTGTGTGTGTGTGTGTGTGTGTAACATGCCATGGCACATCTGTGGAGGTCAGAGGTAAGTTTGTGCTGATCCCTTCTCTTACTCTGCCCTGTGAGGCCCAGGGGTCACTTGGGTTATCAGGCTTGGCAGCAAGTGCCCTTCCTTCTGAGCCATCTCTCCAGGCTCCTAGTATTTTATTTTTAATTGAAAAAGTAACTGCTCATTGAGAAGCACTTAAGTAATATACAAACAATGAAAGCTGAGCACGGTTGCCCAGGCCTGTAAGCATGGTACTTAAGAAGAGACAGTAATGTAAGGTTATTTTCAGCTACATATGGAGTTTGAGGCCAGCCTGGGCTACATGAGACCCCATCTCAAACAACAACAGCAAACCCTACCCCTCATGAAACACAACCACCTTTTCTCTATACAACAAACCAAACCATGGGATTATTTTATTTTTTGGTAGCTTTCTTGTCTTCCCAGGACATTACAGTCTTGTGGAAGAATGAATTAGGGTCATAATTAAACCAGAGGTTCCCAAATTGAATAGTTGAGGAACAAAACCCAGGGGTGCCACAGCTCACAGCTGAATGATCTTTTATTGTACCCCCATGGTGCCCCAACCCTGAGATTGTGTGTACAATTGGGTGTCTTTCTTTCCTGGTTTCTTTTCTTTCTCTCTTTTGAAGACAGAATCTTACAGTGGCACCCTGACTAGCTTAGGACGCAATATTTATAGCCCAGGGAGGCCTCAAACTTGCCTTGCAGCCGGGGCTCTGTAGAAATGAAAGGGCGGGGTGGAGAGGTGGGGAAATCTGATACATAGTAACTGCTTCTCTGACCAGTATGGCTCTCACTCATCAATAGTTACAAAGTTTAAGATGCGTCAAAATCCTCCAGTCTGGCCTCGGTCTGGGTCTTAAAGGCACTGGCTAAGCAAAACTCAAGAGGGTACAACCTAGGGTACAAAGAGAAGTGTCTCTCAATGTCCTCTGACCATACACACACCGTGGCACATGACTGCCTAGTACATTTTTAAAAATTCAATCTTCTAGTGGTCCTCTGTTGGATATTTAAACTGCCCCCATTTCCTTCACGGTTCTACATGATTCTGGGGACAAGCACCTTGGGGGGAATCTGTCTTTCTACACACATGTGTACACATCTTCATTCTCTTACAAAACAGTATTAGTTCCTGCCCCTGCCCTACACACACACTATGTGAATTCCCGTGGAGGAGCCCTTCCCCAATCCCTTTGGCCAACACTAGCCACTAGCAGTTTTAAAGAACTAAGTTCTAGCAAACCTGTGTATTTGCTCTGCAGGCTTGCCATACCGCCTAATCTTATGGAGGCTTTTTCTCAATTGGGGTTCCATCCTTCCAGATGACTCTAGTCTGTGTCAAGTTGACATATTAGCCAGAACTAGGCAACAGCAACAAATAAACAAACAACAACAAACAACAACAAACAAACAAACAACGACCACCAAAACTCTCCAATAGTTTCCTATCCTTTAGGAGCCAAAAATCTACACTTCCTAATATAAGGTCCTCAGTAATCTGACTTCTGAGCAATGGCCTGCGTCCTCTCTAGATTCTTACCTCTGAATCCTGTACCCCAAGCCACTCTGGGCCACTTACGTTGTCCAAATAGTCTGTGTTCTTCCATTGGATTAAGCAGTGACACAGCAAAGCCACCAACTAGTCAATATTGATTGACAGCAAGGCCCTAGAACGCTCATGTGCAAAGGTCGAGAAAAGCAAAAGATACGGTCCAAACAAAATGTTTGTGATCCATCCCAGGAGATAGGACAGCTAAACCAAGAAGTAAAGAACAATCTAGGATGCAGAAGCCGGAAACAGAGAAGCAACTGGAAGATGGAAATGGCATGAGCCACTGTGTGTCACCAAAGACAGTGTCAATATTTGTTTGAAGTTTAAAAGCAATATCACTTATCTTTGTTCCCTGAGCTGACCCAAATGGAACTTGAGTTTCGAACAGATCTAAGAAGCAAAGATGGAAAAAGAGGAGGAGAAGGGAGGGGAGAAAGGCGTAAAGAGGCAGAAAAGGAGAAAATATTATGGCTTACAGGGTGTTTTCCCGGGTACCTCTCCACTTGCCTTTCACAGAGCACCAAAGGCTTGATCTGTTGCAGGAGGACTGAGGCACTGGGGCGGCCACACCCAGCCAATACCTAGAAGTGCAAAGGCTCCAACACAAATCCTTTTACTGCAAGTTTGTATTTCTCTACTATGCTTCACTGCAACTTAGACGGCAAGGAAGTGGGAGCCCATGGGCACAGCCTATATTGATCCAAGAACAGGTGTAAACCCGTGAAAGTCAAGAGAGTTTTCTCAAGTCAATCCTCTGGGAGTGGTATGACATGTGGCCAAGGTCAGAGAGGAAATGGCCTGACAAAATAGCAGTAGAACTTAGAGAACATTTAAAAAAAAAACCACAGTGTGTATGTGTGTGTGTGTGTGTGTATGTGTGTGTGTGTGTGTGTGTGTGTGTGTGTGTGTGTGTGTATGACACGTGCAGAGGCCTCAGGACAATCTGTGGGAGTGAGTTTTCCCCTTTGACCCTGTGGGTCCCAGCAATTGAACTTTGGTCGCCAGTCTCGGCAGCTTACATTTGTAACTGCTCAACCAACTCACCAGCCTAGAATGGTTTCTGTTTGCTTTTATTTAAAAACTCCATTACTTACCCTGGTGAGGCAGTGAACAGTGGTAATCCTATTACCCAGGAGGCAGAGGAAGGCAGGGCTCTGATTTCCAGGGCAGCCTGGCCTACATGGTGAATTTGAAGAGGGCAAGGACATCGTAGTGAGACCCTGTCTCAAAACATCAAACAAAACCAATCAAACAAAGCAACCCCCTTGTTCCTTGATAATCTTAGAGTTGGTCAGAATGCTATAAACAGATCAGAAACCAACCTTTAAGGTTTGAGCACCAAAGTCACAGGTATGTAATGTTTGGGCAAATTCTAGAGCAATGCTTATGATGGGGGTCATGTTCAGTCATATATTTGGTCTGCAATATGCAACATCTTCACCAAGTTGAAAAGCACCATGATGGCCCACAGAAATTCAGAGAAGAGACAGGGATTAAAAGATTTATACAAACATGGCTCAGTGGGTCAAGTGCTTGTTGGGAAAGCCCGCAACCGAGTTCAGTTCCTAATATTCACGAAAGAAAAGGCTCCCCAAGCTGTCCCTGGCCAGCTCATGTGCACTGAGACTTTTGTGCACCCATACTCTCACATAGAGATATGTTGTAGTAGAATAGAAACAACAACAACAACAATAATGTGAGTAAATACTTGGAATGTTTAAAACATGCCTACTCTTCACAAACAAAGAAACATAAATTAAAGCAACAAAAAATATAATCATAGTAACTGGGAAAAATATTTAATGAAAAATATTGTCTAGGAGTGTATTGAAACTGAACTAGGCCTCCACTGGGAGTGTAAGACAGTATGGTATTTCTGGACAGTGGTTGACCTTATGTGTTAAGCGCCTTGAAAATGTCCTCTTGAGTAGAGACTATGGCCCAGGAGCAGAGCGCTGTGCTAACCTACTCTGAGCTCCGAGTTTAGTCATTAGTCATGGGGGAAGGGGGTAGAGAAGAAGCAGTCTCCCTTCTGACTAGGTAATTCCCCAAGGAAACAATCAGAGCTGCAGCTAAAGATTTATACATAAAAATGTTTAGTATAGAGTGTCATCAAATGTCCAACAATGGTTAAATGAATTCTTGCAAATGCATGGAAGGTAATGTAGTCATCACTCATTAAAAAAAAAAAAAATCAGAGTCAGGGAAGATAGGAAGGACGTGGTGTGGAGTGAACCTCAGGCAAAGGCTGCAGAGAGGACTCTGTGGGTAAGCACTTGTGTGTGAGCTCCAGGAGTGGCTGTTTGTACACCTGTAGCCTCAGCTTCCAATCATGCATCACTCTACCTAGGTTCCCCTCCCCCACCCCTATATGCTGGTCCAAATTCCTTTGACACAAATTTCCCAAAATGAAGATTTCTAGGTTTAAGACCCCATTTTTATTTATTTATTTATTTATTTATTTATTTATTTATTTATTTACAAATTTGTTATTCAAGTCAGGAGGCAGTGCAATGGAAATCTTCATGACGTGTCTTATGTGGAGGTCAAAGGACAACTCTGTGCGATTGCTTCTCTCTCTGTCACTTCAATGTGAGTTCCAGGGGTTCAACTTGGGTCATCAGACTTGCATGACACGTACCTGTTACCTACAGAAACACCTCACCCACCCAGATACTTTATACTTGATTGTTTTAAGAATTGAGTTCAGGTTTCCTTAAAAAAAAAAAAAAAAAAAGTAACTGGTGGGGATAATTGTGTTTGTTTTGTGGTTTGTTCACTTGGTCTGTGCCAAGTATAGTTTGTTTCGCTGCGAGATGAAGAACGCTTAAAGAGGTTTAAAATGTAAAGCAGACCTCGGCAGTGCCTAGCACTGCTCAGAGGTCCTATTTCTGTGGCTACCTTGCATTTCCTCTTTTGTGTTTGCAAGAAAAGCTGACGAGGCTTTCCAGCAGATCCATGCTCAAAGGCAGGAAGATGGTAACAGAGCTGCCAGGGTTTATTAACTTATTATGTATTAGTGCTGGAGATACAGCCCAGGTCCTTGTATACGTCAGGGAAGTGCTGGTCTGCCCATCAGCCGTTAGATTTTGAGACAAGGTCTTACTGTGTAGTCCAAGTGAAGTCTTGCACTCTCTTTCCTCCTTCTAAGATCACAGCCATCCACCACTGTGCCTGGCTACTGTTCCCAGAAGAGGGAGAGTTAGCTCCTCCCTCCAATGTAATCTAGCCCGTGGTTACTTCTGTGTTCACGGTGTGGTAGTGGTGGTGTTTTGATTTCAGAAGCTGGGTTATAGGTGGCCATGTGGCCTCCACGTGGCTCTCTCTGTATGTTCGTTCTTTAGAAACTGCCTCTTGGAATGTTTCTTCTTAGAACCAGTGGCCAAGCCATGAGAAGCCCAGGCCCTGCAGGGAGTATAGAGGCTACACAGCAACCGTGCCAACTGAGCCTAGTGTCAGAGTCATAGTGGCCCAGGTGTCTGCGTGGCAGTCTCCAGTCTGTGCTGTTCAACTCAGGAATCACTGACCACATGTGGTTATTTAAAGTTCAACTTAGTTAAAAGCCAGTTCCTTTGCCACCCGGGTCCCAGTACCCCGGGGTTTGTAGCTCATGCAGCTAGCTTGTTAGCACAAATGTATCCTCTTTCCATCTTTGTGCAGATCTGTTCCATTTGATTCCCAGTCGAATGTCTTCCTAGCAGAGAGGTTCTGGTCGTTGTAGACACAAGGCACGCATGCCCACGTGCCCTTCTGAATTCCTGACCGGCAAGATCCACAGGCGCAATACAATGGATGCTTTCTACCATGATAGATAGGGCTTGGAGATAACTTGTTATGTGCTAATAGTGACTGGAGCAAACCCCTTGGAAAAGAAATGCTTTCCCCAAATCCATCTCAGTTGACGTGTGTGTGTGTGTGTGTGTGTGTGTGATTGGTAAAACAGTGTCTCAGTACTCTCCCCTACTACAGTGAAGCCTGGGAGAGAACACACTTAGCTCTTGTATAGCCTCTTCAGTTCAGGGAGACTAGGAAGGGGGTGGGGTGCGTGGGAATCCACTGAACTTGCACTAGAGTCTGCCACAATTGTTTGTGTATAATTTTAGTAAGCCAGGCTACATAACAACATATGCGAGCCATGCTTTAAAATGTATTTAAAGTACTCTAATAGCATTCACTCTTGGAGAACTTTAAATAAATGTTCTTTGTGCTCAGGATGTCTTCAGCACAATATCGCTCCTAGAATCTGTGCTATAATCTCTCTCCAAAATCAAAACCCTCATCTTTGGCTACTGGAGAGTCACTGCAAGAATTGGCTTAGACGTTTGCTCATCGGGATAATAAGGAAGGGGCAGGTTAGATGGAGACAGTCTTCTCTTGACCTGAGTTGCCTCTGTGGGATTGTTTGTTCCAAGGATGAATAGTCTTGTTCAGCGTTATCTGGTTATCTTTTAGTTACACTTAACTGAGTGAATCTGCTCTGGCGAAGGTATGGCCCTCTTCTACAAACTCGGGTAGAAGCTCCAGGAAACCACACTGACATTTTCTCAGACGCTATAGCATTGCCATCCTCTGAGAAATATTTAAGAAGGAACTAGTTTTGTTGGTAATAATGCAATGATTACTTTGTAAGTTGGATTTGAGCAGATAAGATTCTCCACATGTACTCCAAGCTGACTTTCAACTGGAGGTCTTCATGCCTAGCCGCCATTAGAACGGGGATTACAGATATCTGTCTATCCGCCACCTCTCCTGGTATAAAGTATGTATGGGGTTGTTTTGAGATAAAGTTTCATGAAGCCCAGGCTGGCCTCTAACCCACTGTGTTGCTTAGGATTACCTTGAACTCCTGACCCTCCTGCCTCTACTTCCCAAGTACTGCAATTATAGGCACCACTCACCACACCTGGCTCCTAGCAAATTATCTCTTTGTGGCAGAATCTCACCACGACTGACTTAGAACCCAAAATTCTTCTGCCTCAGTTTCTGATGGAGTAGAGCAATGTACAACCACACCCAACGTATTTTTTTTCTTAATTTAAAAATGTGTACCTATGGTTTGTGTTGTACAACGAATTTAAGAAGAAACAAGTAAGAAATAACAATATACATGTATGTTGTCTTATTTTCTAATAAAGGTCGGCTCTCTAGTGCACTGGCCCTTAGTAAATACTCAGGGTATTGTGGGGGTTGTTTGCTAGTAATCTCACTTCTGTTTATGGGGATGAAGGGTAAGATGGTTTCCTCTCAAAAATAAGGATGAGGTGTGTGTGTGTGTGTGTGTGTGTGTGTGTGTGTGTGTGTGCAGTCAGGACACTTTAAATGGCTGTAATTTATGATTTAAATAATAAGTGTTATTTTTATTATAATGTGCCCCTTCCAGGATTCCTTAAAGATGTGAGGTTGTGAAAGGAAGGAGGACTGTAGTTTCTAGGGAACACTATTTCTTTTCTTTCTTGACTTTGGGATACCAGGGATTGAATCCAGTAGGGTCTTTGCGCATGATAGGCAAAGGGAAAGCGAACTCTTATACTAGTCACAAGGTATGCAATTATTTATTATTGAGATAGGGGCTGGAGTGATGACTCTACCATTAAAGGCTAGGCTCACAACCAAAAGCTCTGTAGAGATAGGATCTTACTGTGTAGTCCAGGTTGGCTACAAACTTGCCATCCTCCTGCCTCAGACTCTTAGGTGTGCTGGGGTTGCAGGCTTGTACTACTGAGCTACAGCCCCAGATCTTTTTTATTTCTTGAGACATGGTCTCACTGTTGCCCAAGCTGACCTTGAACTCATTTTGTTACCCAGACAAGCACTGAACTTCGATCCTCCTGCCTCAGCCTTCTAAGTACATGTCATTACAGGCCTGAGTTATCAGTTCCTAAGGAGACCTTCCTTGATTGCGATGTCGCCTGGAGGCTGAGGTTCAATATTTTTATCTCTATAAATTCATAGAATTTAAGTGATGATTTAGCAGTCTACACTGATGTAGAGTTCTAAAGCAATTGATAAATGGTAACTAGTTGTGAGGGATCCTTTAAAGTGCAAGACTTGAATAAAATAGCAGTATAGTTGGTCTTTGGGTTGAGACCCTCTCACACTCCCTACCCCCACCCTCAAGAGTTCTGGAATTAACCCATAATTTTGTCTGTTTTTATTTATTTATTTATTTATTTATTTTTGAAACGTGCACTCCAGGCTAGCCTGGAACTTGCCTTGTCCTCCAGGCAGGCTTTGAACTTGTGAGCTTTCTGTCTCAAATGTGCTGGGATTTATAGGTGTGTGTCACCATTCCCAGCTAACTCATACATTTTAAAGCTGTTGTTACTGACATTTAACCAGTTCCTAGGAGGTAAGCGCTTCATTACTTTATATCTGGGACTGTAGATTGGAGACATTCAGAAGGGGAGAAGTCAGAGAGAAAGAGACCTGTTCGTTTCCTCTAGAGAATTCTTGAAAAGTACACACAAGCTTAACAAAATTATGATTCATCTATTTTTAGTTAGACATTTTAATCTCAGCCAAGTCTAATATGCTCCCTAATTATAGTGATATATTTTCCAAATTACAAATCAAGACACATGGCCCAGCACATGTGTCTGTAATTCTGAGCGTTTGGTACAGTAACATTTGCCTAATGGTAATAAATTGTGCTTCTAGGGCACATGAAAGAAAAAGTGTTTCTCTTGGTAAGCCAGTCCCAAAATATCTTACCTAGATTCTTGCAATTTCTGTGCCCAACTAACTATAGAATTAAAAATGCCTTATTTCAGTGGCAAATTAACGTTCACGCTAGAAAAGCAAAACCACACAATGGAGGAAAACAGTGGAAGAATAATTATTATTAAAATATTTTGCTGCCAGATGCTTCCATTTTAAACGCCATGCTCTCACAATCTAATCCCACTCTGCAACTAAAAAGCCGAAATACTAAAAATAAAACAGAATTTAAAGCGTTTCTGAGTAAAACTTCTATGTTCTTAAGAAGAAAAAAACCGCTACCCAGGTTTTAGGAACCTGTGCAATAAACAAGAAACGGGTCACCTGACCGGTCGCCACCCCACCCCTCAGCCCATTCCACAAACCCTCCCCTTCTCACACGCTGTGAGACTTTAGAAATATCCTTTCTCAAAGCTGTTCCTTCTAAAAGAGGAGGTGGGAACCCACGCAAGCAGATCCGAGTGCAAAATAATAAGCTACATCCAGACTTCTGCATCTATAAAACGAAAAGTCTCTTGGCGGGGCGCGTAGATGAGGGTTTGTGCCCTGGGTGGTACAGATGGTCTACACAGACGGTGAGTTGTGGTTTAACCTCTAGACAGAGGCGTAGAAATGCCCGCCCTGCGGTGTTTAAGGGCAAGGCAGCACCGGGGCCGGTTTTTTTCCAGGAAGCATGCCCCGAATGCCCAGGACAGGGAAGGGGAAGGCAGGGCCCTGGGCGTTTCATTCACCGCTGCGCTTTCTCCCCCTCCTCTCCGAGGCTCCCCCTCGACTTTCTCTCGCCTTTACCCCGTCCGAGTTTGACGTCGGTCTCCTGGAGACCAGACAGCCAATCGCCTGGCCGCTAAGGTCCAGCGCGACCAATCAGGCATCGTTGCTACCTGTGAGTAATTATTTTTAGCCGAGAGGAACGCCCCGTTCCACTCCCGACGTTAACTCGGATTTCTGGGCTGCAGGTTGTGGAAACGGCGCCTATCCGCGCCCCTAGAGTCCCTTGCGTCCCCATTCCCTAGACACCTGTGCACAGTTCAGAAACTCTCGCAGGTCCCTCAGCAAGGCCTCGTGTTTATTTTGTGGGCCTGGATGAAAGCCCTCAAAATGCACGCGTGGGCGCACACACAGTCACATAGGCAGTTTGGCAGCGTGTCGCTCTCTGCGACGTTTGATATAAGACATTTTTTTTTTTCCCCTTACGATCTCAAGGAACCCTCAAGTCCGAGCTGCTGCCAGGTGACCCGGGGAGATCTGGCCAGGGGGGGCTGCAGAGGCAGTTAAACTGTCACCTGTGCGGGAGGTGCAGCGACGTGGCCTCCCTTCCCCGCCCCCAGGTTCTGCAGTTGTCACTCTCGGGGTGACAGTTGGCCTAGGCCCTGCGGGGATTAATACTCAATGAATCGGGAGCACGAGTCCTGGTCACCCTGGGATGGGCTGGAGAGCCACAGGCTAGCTCGCCCAGGAGTGGGGTTTTCCTCGGCCACAGTCGGCACTCGCTCTGGAGCAGCCTCCTCCGTGTACTCTGCCCTCCCTCCCCCAGCTCCGGCTGCCCCTCCCGGCCGGCCCCCGCCGCGTCGCCACCTGCTCCCCCTCTCCCCCCCCCAGCTCCTCCCTCCTCCTCCCCCAGGCCCCGGGAGGGCCCCCCCATCCCTACCACCCTTCTCCAATCCCGTTCCAAGGCCTCCCTTAACCCCTCCCCCAGCCCCTCGGAACTGTCAGATCATTGGTCACAGCGGCGTTCAGGAGGCGTGACCATCTATCAGCGGCCGTCTGGACGTGGGCAGGCGTGACTTGGCCAATGGCGTCCGGGGGCAGGGCAGGGGCGGAGTCGGCGCGGCCCCGGGATGCCGGGTGGGGAGGGCGGGACTGTGACGCGAGCGGCGCGCACCCCCGCGGAGGCTGGGGGCGGGGAGGAGGCTATAAAACGAGAGGCGGGGCGCGCGCCGCGGCAGAAGGAGCGAAGCTCTGGCCCGGCGCGCAGAGGGCGCTGTACGGGGACGCAGGGCCGGGCCGCCGGGCTGTGGAGAGAAGCGAGCGCGCTCGTGTAAGCCTGCGGTCCCCGCCACCCCTGAGCCAGAGCAGCGAGCTCCCGGGCCCGCCCGAGACGACCGTCGCGTGTCTGGCGGTGGCGACGTCTTGCACCTCGCCGCTCCCGACCCACCCGCGCCCCCGCCCGCCGCGTCTTCTCCCCCGCCCAGCCGTGGCTCGGCGGCAGCCGCAGCTCCGGAGCAGCCTGTAAGTACGGCGGGGCGGCGGCGAGGGGCCGAGGGAGTGGCTGCAGCGTCCTGCGAGCCCGGGTGCGGAGGGGCGGCCTCGGGGACCCAAGGGAATGGAGTGGCTCCGGGGACCCGGTCCGGAGGCTTGACGGCCGGCGGACAGCCGGGAGGAGGGAGCACCCGGGGTGGGGGCAGCGGCGTCCAGGCAGGGGGAGGGGGCGCCGGGATACAGGGATCGGGCCCGGACCGGTGCTCCGGGATGCTGGCTGGGTCCCAGGAGCCTCGAGCGGGGAGCAGGGGGGGGGGACGGCAGGGTCAGGTTACGGCGGGGGAGGGGAAGGCTGGGCGGCCCGCGCCGCGACCTGCCGGTGCCCCGGGCCGCGTCCCTGAGGCAGCTAGAGAGCCTGCTCTCCTTTTCCCCGGGCCGAGCTCCTCCTCCCGGAGCAAGGCTAGTAGTCTTCCTCCTCCTCCTCCTCCTCCTCCACCTCCTCCGGTTGTTGCTGCTGCTGCTGTAGCGCTCGGGCTCCCAGCGCTGTGAGCAGAAATCTAATGAGACCCAACTGGCTGTTTATGTAATTCTTCACAGTCCTGGGTTAAGGCGTTGCTTTAAAAACCACCTTCCACCCAGCCTGTCTGGACTCGGCTGCACCTTCAAGCAGTCCAGCTGAATCTGCTTTCTCTGCCTGCACTTGGGTTTCGGCTTGGAAAGTGTAGTTTGGGGGCTACACGATTCTTTGCTCTTTGTCACCAAGACTATGGAAAATGGAACAGACGGATTAACACGTTTGATTGTTTTAAATGCCCTTTTTGATCAACCTCGTTGTACAAATAGCTCTCCCTTGGAAATACCTCTGTTTGCCCTTGATCTTTTCTTATCCCCACCCAGTGCTGATCCAGCAAACGTTTAAAGGTCGACCTTATCGCTCCAACCTCTCCAGGGACTGTCTGTTTATCCGAAGAGGGAAGGAGATGGCTTTTAAAAATAAGAATAAAACTGAGAAACTCTGCCCTTTAAACAGCAATCAATAAGAGTTTTAAGCTGTTTGTTTTTCTTATACTTGCAGCTGAGAGGAATTTCAGAATGAGGGGGGGAGGCAGTACACAATAAAAAAAGAAAAAGGCTCCCAGAAGACCAAGTGTGTGAGAGCCCTTGGCATGGTTAAAACTAGAGAGGATAATTTGGTTTCATTTACCAAGATGACAACTCATTTAGTACCTTTTAGTACCACGTACTTTGACAATTAAAAATAATTTTGTAACTTATAACATTTCCAAATATTTAACATAAAGCAGATTTAAACGTGATGTTTCCAAACGGAACTAGGGATTCACTTCTAAAATGGGGACTAGCAAGGAACTAACTAATGACCAACTTGTAAAAGTGGAGTATACGGGTAGGTGGGTGGATGAGTGTGCAGTACAGTTAGTAAACACTGTGCCGAGAAGAGAGAGGACACATATTCTGGAGATCCCTTAAGTCCTGCTGGGAAATGGTATGTAATAGCTTAGTATGCTGTTTTAACTATAAATCTGTCTTGAACTTTAGCAAGAGAATTTTTTTTAATGGTCTGTTCCTTTTATTTTCCAGCGGCATTTTCCAGTCTTTCTAGCCCAGTAGACATTTTCAAAAATAAAATTGCTTCAGGTAGAAAGCTTTGGAGCTATTACATTGATCTCACTTGGATGTGTTTGCTTTTGTTTTGTTTTCTTAAAGGTACAAGACCACAGGAAGGTTGAAGGATAATCTTCTAATACCAGCACTTTGAATGAGAATTTGTTTCTCTGCCACAAACTGATTTTTTTAAAAAAAAAAAAAAATTATTTTTCTGGTGGAGGAGTTGGAACAAAGCTAACTTTTGTGGCATCGCAGCTATGCAGCTTGAAATCCAAGTAGCACTAAATTTTATTATTTCCTACTTGTACAATAAGCTTCCCAGGAGACGTGTCAACATTTTTGGTGAAGAGCTTGAAAGACTTCTTAAGAAGAAATATGAAGGGCACTGGTATCCTGAAAAGCCATACAAAGGCTCAGGGTTTAGATGTATACACGTGGGGGAGAAGGTGGACCCCGTGATCGAGCAGGCATCCAAAGAGAGTGGTTTGGACATTGACGATGTTCGTGGCAATCTGCCGCAGGATTTGAGCGTTTGGATCGACCCGTTTGAAGTTTCCTACCAGATTGGTGAAAAGGGACCAGTGAAGGTGTTGTACGTGGATGATAGTAGTGAAACCGGATGTGAGCTGGATAAGGAGATCAAAAACAGCTTTAACCCGGAGGCCCAGGCGTTCATGCCCATAAGTGACCCGGCCTCCTCCGTGTCCAGCTCTCCCTCACCTCCCTTTGGCCACTCTGCTGCTGTCAGCCCCACCTTCATGCCCCGGTCCACCCAGCCTTTAACCTTTACCACTGCCACTTTTGCTGCCACCAAGTTCGGCTCCACCAAAATGAAGAACAGTGGCCGTAGCAGCAAGGTAGCACGTACTTCTCCGATCAACCTGGGCCTGACTGTGAATGTGAACGACCTCCTGAAGCAGAAAGCCATCTCTTCCTCAGTGCACTCTCTGTATGGGCTGGGCCTGGGCAGCCAGCAGCAGCCGCAGCCTCAGCAGCAGCAGCAACAGCAGCAACAGCAGCAGCCGCAGCCATCATCCCAGCCGCCGCCTCCACCACCGCAGCAGCAGCCACAGCCGCAGCAGCCGCAGCCACAGCAGCAAACCTCTGCTCTTTCTCCCAATGCCAAGGAATTTATTTTTCCTAACATGCAGGGTCAAGGTAGTAGTACCAATGGAATGTTCCCGGGTGACAGCCCCCTTAACCTCAGTCCCCTCCAGTACAGTAATGCCTTTGATGTGTTTGCAGCCTATGGAGGCCTCAACGAGAAGTCTTTCGTAGACGGCTTGAATTTTAGCTTAAATAACATGCAGTATTCTAACCAGCAATTCCAGCCTGTTATGGCTAACTAAAAAACAAAACAAAAGAGAACATGTATCGTACAAGTTAAAATGCATCGGCCCAAGGAGGAATTTTTTTTTTTTTTGCCTCCTTGAGATTTTTTTTAGCTTATAGTAAGGACACATTCAAGCTTGGTTACGAAATAAAACACGCATCATTTTTCATTTGCCAACCAAGCACAAAGTTATTTTCTACTGACTGTATATTTTAAAGTATACTTTCAGATATGGCCTCTTACAGTATTTAAGATATAGCAAGGACATGGCTGAATTTTTTTTTTTATAAAAATTGGCACTAATAAGTGGGTTTATTGGTCTTTTCTAATTGTATAATTTAATTTAGTACAAAGTTTGTAAAATATCAGAGGATATATATATATTGTTTCTACGACATGGTATTGCATTTCTATCTTTTTACTACAGTGATCTGTGACAGCTTCATGTTGTATTTTTTTTACTGAAATTGTAAAATATCCATCTTAAAGACATCAGCTATTCTGAAAATTGTGTACAGGATATTCCTTTAGTGGTGGAATTAAAATGTACGAATATTTGCTTTTTCAAAAAATGTATTTTCTGTTAAAGGTTTAAAGATTTTTGCTATATATTATGGAAGAAAATGTAATCGTAAATATTAATTTTGTACCTATATTGTGCAATACTTGAAAAAAACGGTATAAAAGTATTTTGAGTCAGTGTCTTACATGTTAAGAGGGACTGAAATAGTTTATATTAAGTTTGTATTAAAATTCTTTAAAATTAAAGATGCCTTTCCTGTGGTCTTTGTTTTAAGTCTTTGCTAAAAGTCTATGTTCATAAAGAAGAAAGATACAACTTACTGAGTCACAAAGGAATAATGGAAGGCAGGGCTCTGCTGTTTGTCAGACAGGGGTTTGCCAGAGCTGGGGAGGTGCTTAAGAGTATTTGCCTCAAAAGCAGAAAGCCATGGGTTTGATCCCCAGCATCTTATAAGTGGTACATGGATGCCTCTACTACCAGCATCCACCTCGGAGAGAGCCAGGTGACAGGAGGAAGTCATGTGATCTGTCCGCATCTATTTGAAATGTGCTGGGAAGGAACTCAGAAAATGCTAGAAAATGCCATTGTCTGTTAGATAGAACTTAGGATTAAACCCATCCACAGTTGGGAAAGTTGCTAAATATTGTTTCTTTACACAGTAAAACATTTGCATGCTGTTACTTTTGGGGGGCATGGTATCCAACCTAGTTAGGGGCTTGAACAGATTAGTTACTGATAATGCCTGAAAATTGTAGAATCTTGTGAGGGGGTTTTAAAAATACTTATAATTGGTTTTTGTTGTTGTTGTTTTTTAGCTGATGAGTTAAAACATTAAAATGGCAGGGGCGGTGACAAATGCCTTTAATCCCAGCACTTGAGGCAGACTTAGTTCCAGGCGAGCTGGAGCTATATAAATAAAACCCTGTCTTTTAAAGCAAAACAAACCTTTTAAGACGAGTCATTTTCCCATTTCAGTGTTTGCTGATACATGATAGAATATCGGTGAGAAGATTGTCCTGAACTGAAATGAACGGCTCAGCTTTTATAGTAAAGCACCACCACTGTCTGGCTTACAAGGGAAATGAGAGGTTTAGACACAGCCTACAAAAGCCTTTTGTCACCCAAGCTGGCTAGAGCAATAAAAGTTTTAAGGCTGAAATAACAGAAGGAAGCTACCCCTTGTGTTCTGTGGTGAGGCCTTTGTCTCTTGGACAGAATGAGGCTCTGAAGAAGTTCTGGAGTGTAGAGTGGAGCCTCATAGTGTCCAGGTCAACCATTCTGAGCATTCGGCATCAAAGTTTGGATAGCAACAGTAATTAAAACACCCAGTGACAGAAATCCGTGAAGTTATCATAGCTTCAGTTAGGAAGAAAAAGCTACCATTAACACATTTTCAAAACATCAGGATAAGCCAGCTTGACAACAACGGCAAAAGAATTTGAAAGGACTACGTGAATTGTTCAGCCCTTAGAGAAAGGTCATCTTGCTACATTCATGTCGGTTTGAGACAGATTAAATTTGATCTTGACTAGTTCAGAAAACCCTGATTTGGTTTTTTTTATTTTCTGTATATTTTTTAAGAGAATGAACAAAGGCCCTGTTTCCAAACACTTTTTTTTCCTCACCAGGAATGGAAATTCTCTTAAAGGAACTTGTGTCTAGCACATTTAGAAAAGCTTATGTCTTAATCCCGGATCTGTTTTCTCCCCACTGTCATCAGCTTCGGGTCTTCTGTGGGAAGATTGTTTGACTTACAGTTTGAGAAGTTATTTCCATAGGTCTGGTCCATCTTTTTAGCTCCAATAGCAATAGTTCTTGTAGCAGCCTGTGCATGCCCAACCCTCGTGTAGGACAAGCTCTCCAGGTTACATTCTGCCTGGGGGCTGGGGGGGGGGGAATGGTAGCTTCAGAGTTTAGTGCATCCCACTGCCAGTGCCTAACATCTGGGGGGAAATTTGTTTTTTGTTTTTAGTTTTTTGTTTTTTGTTTTTTTTTTGAAGCAAGATCTTAAATAGTTCAGACCTGCCTCCAGTTTATTTTATAGCTGATGATCACCTTAAACCTCTGATCCTCCTGCCTCTGCCTCCCAAGTGCTGGGATTACAGGTGAATACCACCTCACAAGGCACAGACTTTCTGCAGTCAAAACGCATCTGATGTGGCCAGCAGCGTTCCTGTGTCGGGATAAGTTAACTTGCCTTTGGAGGGAGACGCTAAAGTTACCCTGGAGTTGAAGGTGTTTTTCTAAATGTGTATTGGTGTTCATTTCATTCACAGAGATGCTCAGGCACCTCCATCTTAACTGAGAGATTTCAATGGAATCTTAAGGACTTGGGTTATTTAAAAATTAATCACCAAGAACCTGGAGTTGGTAATGTGTGCCTTTTATCCCAGCACTCAGAAGACAGAGGTGGACCAGTCTCTGAGTTCGAGGTCAGTGAGTTCCAGGACAGCCAGGGCTACTCAGGGAAACTCTTGTCTCAAAATAAAATAAATAAATAAATAAATAAATAAATAGTCACTATAACATAGAGTCGTTGTAACATAGAAAACAAAATATATTTCTTTGGACAGACTTAGAATGATGAAGTAAAATGACTGTTCGAGACTTTCCTCCATACCTGTTCCCTATACAAACAAGCTATCATGGGCATGAAATACAAATTATATAGTTATCATTTGGTATCCCTGAGGGATTGGCTTCAGGACCTCAGCGGATTCTAAAATCTGGGGATGCTCAAAGCCCTAATATAAATTGTATGATATTTGTATATGCCCCATGCACACCATCCCATGTACTTTAAATAATTTCTAGATTGTTTATAATATCTAATACAAATACTGTATAAATATCTGTCAAGCTATATTGTTTAGGGAAAATAACCAAAGTATACATATTGAATAAAGACAAAGGTTAAGTATTTTCTGCTTGTAGGTGGTAAATTCATGGGTGCAAAAGTCACAGATAAAGAAGTCTTTCTCCCCATGGCTGGCTGGAATGTGAGCCTTTGACAGAAGTTGGGAACAGTGTTGGAACAGATGAGGGAAATGCCCTCGTTAGGAGGCTGCATGAAATTGTCACTGCTGAGTAAGAGCCAGGACATTGCTCAGAGTGCTGGGGGTGGGGGTGGGGGGGAGGTCACCTGAGATCAGATTTCTTTAGTTTCTGTAACATCTACTTGGAAAGTCTTTTCCTCTTTTGGAAAGATCTAGAATCAATATCAGTGCATGCAACTGGAAAAGTCAAGCTCTTGTGTCTGTTGAAAGCAATTTTAAAACCCTTAAAAGTGATCCAGTTATGTACTTCGATGGTACTTTCGGTGTGCTAAGCACGGTTCTAACCCAGTTTAAGAACTTGGGAATCAGACTTTAGGTGGTCATGGCAGGGTTCATGACCTTAAATACTAAGCTGTATTCCCTCAGATTCGTTGATACTGTTATTTGAAATCAAGAGAATAAACCTATTTTTGACATACCAGACACATGACTTGTTAAAGTTCTTTGAAAAGTGTTAATATGAAGAATCTAGCAGAAGGCAATTAACTGTGTGTGCCCATCAAGTTTTTTTATTATTGAGGTTATTAACTGAGAAACAGTTTAATTGGCCTTGGTGGCATATGTCCTGTAATCTCAGCATTTGGGAGGTGGAGGGAGGGGGGAGGGGTTAAGAAGAGAGTCCTGTGAGTGCTTTCATGGGTCCAGCTCCAAGGACCTTAGGACCTCCCAATGTACTCCATCTCTCAAAGACCCACGGAACCTCCCAAATGGGCTGCACTGAAGGCTTTTAACAGATGGACTTTGGAGAGATGCTGTATTCAGATTGTAGCACCATGCTCAAAGGTCAAGGTGACGCTTTGAGAAAGATACAACGTATTTTAGAACTGTGCTTAAGGCGGTAGATTTACTGCGATGCTACTTCTAAAATGCACTGGCCTCTGAGGCTCTTTTCTTTTCTTTCCTTCCTCCCCCCCCATGGAGTTTTTCTGTGTAATAATCCTGGTTGTACTGGACTCGCTCTGTAGAGCAGACTAGCCTGGAACTCACAGAAATCTGCCTGCCTCTGCTTCCTGAGGATGGTATTATAGGTGTGTGCCACTATGCCCAGATCTCCGGGGCTATTTTCATTCCTTACCTGTGTTTATTGATGAATACTCTGAGGAATAGTAAAGTAACTTTCCAAAGTAATCCTTAATAATACATTACTAGCGCCTGTCATTTGTTTGTAAATTACCATTACTATTAATTACTATTATTAAAGAGCTTCCTTAAGCAAACCTTTGTAAGACATGACTTATGATGGTGTGGGTGTGGGTGTGGGTGTGGATGTGTGTGTGTGAATGATGCATGTGTGGTGGTGTGTGTGTGTATAAGACTATGTGTCTGAGATAGGGTGTGTGTGATGGTGCATGTGTAATAGTGTGTATGTATGATGGTGTGTGTGTCTGTGTCTGATGGTGTATGATGATGTATGTGATGGTATGTGTGTGTGTGGAGGTCAGAGGACAGCTTTGTGGAGTCAGATACCCCTCTTTGCCTTTATGTAGGCTCCAGGGATCAAACCCAGGCCATCATTTTACCCTTTGAGCCATCTCACCAACCTAGATTTAGGGTCTGGCTATATAGCCCAGGCTGGACTCAAAACTCCCACTCCTCCTGGGTGCTGGGATTGCAGATGATTTTATATTTTAGAAGGATCCTCTGTTGGAACTGTAAGGCGATCTCATAGTTAAGCACACTTTCAAAGGAAACATTCAATCAGGAGGCAGTCTGTGTCTAAAAGACTACTTGAAGTCTAATTATTTAATCACCTTGAGTCACTCAGCACATGTGGCTGAGCAAAAGTGGGCACAGTGACTGGAACATAATTGGGGAATGTGAGAACTCATCACTTTGCCAAACAAAAAGTGCTGAGAGCACTGGTGCATACCTGCAGCCTAAGCACTTTGGAGAGGTGGTGCAGGGGGATCATCCTTGGCTACACAGCAAGGTTAAGACCGATCTATACTACATGACATCATAGCTTAAAAAAAAAAAAAAGAGTCAGAAGATCGATTGTAGATGGCACGCACTTGCAATTCAGCCCTCCAGCACTTGGGCCACCGGAACTGAAGGATCTTGAGTTCGTGGCTACAACTAAGATGCCAAGAGACTGGACAGGCAGACAGAGCGCTCAGTGAACCGATTAAACACACATGGACTTAAAGGTTCTCAGGTTTTTTTTTTTTTTTAGAAGTCACAAAGCCATGTTTGCTTCCCTGTGGAATCAGAGGAACTAAATGAAAACTTGCCTTGTTTGCTCGTTGGTTGGTGGTTGGTTTGATTTTTGGGTTTCTGAGACAGGTGTCACTTCACAGCCCTGGCCGACCTGGAGCTCATTGTGGACTAGGTTGGCTTTGAACTTGTGGTGATTCTTCTGCCTCTACCTACCTCCCAAATGTTGGGATTATAGGCATGAGGCCACCATACTTGGCTCTCTTAACATTGGCCCCTTGTTGTGTCGTCGTTAGTTATTGGCAGAGACTCAAAAGCTCCTCAAAGCCCTGAGGGCTATGCTGTTCACATCTTAATAATAAACATCCTGGAGTCTGTGTTTTCAGTTGGGAGACACAGTGGGGAACCCATGTTTAGCACTCCTTGATTGATAAACTGATTTAAACCCAGGACTCTAGATGATATGCCTTCTGGGGGCAGCCAAAAAATGGTTGCTACATCAAAGTGTCCATGTTGCTGTGAAAAAGAAATGATGGTAGTTGTTCCTATTTAAACCATACTGGGCCAAGGATAGGAGCGGTGAGAAACAGCTCAGTGATGGGTACACCAGATGGATAATGGCTCACGCCGTATCGTAGTGCAGGTAGAGAGGAGGAGGAGGTTTGCTTTCCAAAAGGGAAAAAACATTGAGGACTTGGAAGGAGAAACACATTCCTCCAGGCATTATGAGGACTTACTTCACTGACAAAATATGACCAGTGTGCAGAGCACAGAACAGGTGTACAATATTTTTAGACAAACCTTGGCATATACCGTGGCTCGCATCCCTTCTGCCTATACACTCCTCAAATGTTGCAAAAATAATTGTGGGAAAGCCTCTTAGACAAAAAGAACTAGACATTACTTTTAAGCTTTAAAACAAAACAAAACGCCACCACAATCTTTTTTTTTTTTTTTTTTTGTTTTTCGAGACAGGGTTTCTTTGTGTAGCCCTGGCTGTCCTAGAACTCACTCTGTAGACCAGGCTGGCCTCCAACTCAGAAATATGCCCACATCTGCCTCCCAAGTGCTGGGATCAAAGGCGTGTGCCACCACATCCGGCCTTCCACCGCAATCTTAAAGTCAAGCGTAAATTTCCTTTTCAGCTGCAAGATTGCGGTCATCTCCCCACACCGGTGCTCCGGATGTCCTACTGTATGTAGCTCTTGAGGGTCATTTTCTTCCTTGGCACTGTTGAGAGGGCCAAGAAAATGTGTAACTATAGACTCTTCTGGAGCATGAAGGATAGATTGTGCTATCCCCCTAAAAACAGATTGTGACTCAAAACCATTTCCCAGGGCTGGAGACATAGTTTGATGGGTAAGAGCACGAGGACATACGCATGAGGACCTGGATCTGGATCCCAGAAGCCACATTAAGTCTGACACATGGTCACATACACCTTACATCACCAGCACTGTGGGGGCAGGGTTGGGAGGGTCGCTGGCGCTTGCTGGTCATCAGCCTGGCTGCAGGCTTAGTGAGAGACTGTCTCAAAGGACCCCTGATATCCTCCTTGGCCTCAGCATACACAGGTGTATACATATACACAAGTATACATACACCACACACACACACACACACACATCTATATACGCCATACATGTATGTATAACAAGCAAATTAATTCATAACTCCTTTAGACTACACAGTGTCACAGGCATGGCCATGTACCAGTCTAGTCTGGTTTCCATATTGATGAGAGAAGGCTATGCTATCTTTATTGTACCAATAAGGCTTAAGAAATGGGATCACTGGGAGAGGGCAGGGAGTGTTATGTAAAGTGAACAAATAAAAAAGAAATAAAAATAAATTAAAAGCAAAAGTAAATGGGATCAGGCTGGAGAGGTGGCTCAGTGGTTAAGAGCACCGACTGCTCTACCAGAGGTCCTGAGTTCAAATTCCAGCAACCACATGGTGGCTCACAACCATCTGTAATGGGATCCAATGCCCTCTTTTGGTATGTCTGAAGACAACTACAGCGTACTTACCTATAATCAATCAATCAATGGAATCATACATGAGTGGGCATGGCAGCAGGCCTTTGGGAGGTGGAAGCTGGAGGGTCAGGCCTTCAAAACCATCCTCAGCTGTATCACACACACACACATGCACATACGCACACACATATGCACACACATGATGAATCATAAGCCCATACATATATTACCCATGTTAGCACAGGGTCCAGATTCCTGGTGACACACGATCAGCAGGCTAGAACCAGCCTTTTACTTTTTTGCCACAAACAGAAGTGCCATCCAGATGGTTCCTTGCCAGGCTCCTACCACCCATCCCTTCATTTTGAGTAAGGATTTGTCTTAATTTGGAATGAGCACACGGCTCTTCCTCACCTCGATTTTCCACATGTGTCACACCATTTGCCTACATCTTCCCCAGGGCACCCTCCTTGCTTTGTAAGCTACCCACTGCTCTGGGGTTCTGTGTAGTCCCAGTGACTGACCTCTTGCTAATTCCTTCCTTCTTCCAGGAAATGCCGTGGGGATACTGAGCCATTTCCATATAGCTTAAGATAGCTACACAGCTCCAGCCTTTCTAGAAATGGTGGCACCAGGGACTCCTTAACCAAAGACCAAGAACAACATTGTTTTCATCTGAGGAAACTCAGAAATACTGTGTTTTTCTGGATCTTCCACAAGATCACAAGATCGGGAGAAGAGAAGAAAGCATTTGTGTGTGTGTAGTGGAAAGGGGAATGGGCATAATGCGAAGAAGTCTATGGCTTTTTTATTTTGATTGTTTGTTTTGTTGTTGTTTGATTTCATTTTGTTTTTGTTTTTTAAGGCAGGTTGGCCTCAAATTTGCTGTAAGGCCAAAGTTGACCTTGCACTCCTGAACTGATCTTCCAGCCTCCACATCCTAAGTTCTGAAAATACTGGTGTGTGCTGCCACGCCCAGCCTTTAGCGTTTTGTATATGAGAGGAAGAGCATCCTTCAGGCCAAGTGACAGGTGTGTATCCTGTCTCTGCTCTCCAGGTCTGGGAGCAATGAGAGGTCGCCTGAGAAAAGTGTCCACACTGCCCTGGGACCTGCCTAAAGGCCAGCATCCCTTAGTGGAGGCTTTTCGGAAGGTCTGAGACACACACTGGGGTGTTTCCCTCTCCCCTCCCCGAGTCTGAAGGAAGGTAGGAAGTCTTACGTGTTCCTCGTCAATGCTGGTTTTGCTGCAGTCACAAAGTCTTTGAGGCTCCAGAGGGAATGATCACCCTCAGAAGCCAGGCACTCATAATAAACAGTCAGTGCTTACACTGCCTTGACCCTGTCTAGTCCCTGTGTGTTTTAATTCTTTTCAGTATCGATAGAACACGCCACGGGACTTGTACCATTTCTCCCTCTCAGATGAAGAAATGGAGACCAAGAACTTGTGATAGTCGGAGCCACAAGAGAGCTGGCTTTGAGCTGTGGGATTCTATTTTGCATCTCTTTCTTACAGTGGTTGCCTTTAATAGGTCAACTCCATCTATCTACCTATGTATCTATCCATCTATCCATCCATCTACCCATCCATCTATCTACCCATCCACCTACCTACCTACCTACCTACCTACCTACCTACCTACCTACCAGTTTTTCACACATATATCTATATATACTTGTATGTACAGCAAACACATTAATTTACAATTCCTTTAGACTACACAGTGTGACAAGCATGGGCATGTACCAGTCTAGTCTGGTCTCTATATTGATGAGAGGGAAATACTATCTTTACTGTACCAATGTATCTGTGGCTGTCCTGGAACTCACTCTGTAGACCAGGCTGGTCTCCAACTCACAAATCCACCTGCCTCTGCCTCCCAAGTACTGCGATCAAAGGCGTATGCCATCACACCCAGCTAATAAGTCAACTTTAGAGTGAACCACCCTTTACAAGAGGACACCTCATATTCTCCTCTGGATTCTGTGGGAACCTACAGATGTATACACACACCATACATATGTGATACCATACATATGTGCATATACCCACATACCGAAACACAATAAAAATAGAATCTGTCCAAGCTGAGGTAGAGTGTGTGCCTAACTCACATATAGGAAGCCCAGGATCAAAGTACCACATAAACTGGGCATGGTGGTACATACCCGTAGTCCTAGCACTTGGAAGGTGTAGACAGTAACAAAAATTCAAGGTTATCTTCAGCTACATGGAGAGTTTGAGGCCTCCCTGACCCACGTGAGTCCCTGTCTCAAAAGAGCAAAAGAACCCCCTTCCCCAAAACGAGAAGCAAACAAAACCCACCTCTACCGTCACCTCAAAACCCACAAACGCCCACAAACAACAACGAAAGCTTAGGTAGAGCCCGGCGGGGGGTGGCGCACGCCTTCAATCCCAGCACTCGGGAGGCAGAGGCAGGCAGATTTCTGAGTTTGAGGTCAGCCTGGTCTACAGAGTACGTTCCAGGACAGCCAGGGCTACACAGAGAAACCCTGTCTCAAAAACAAAACAAAACAAAAACAAACAAACAAAAAACCTAAAAGCTTAGGTAGGAGGTCAGTCAACATAGGTTTTGCCCCAAATTTTCCTCTCCCGCAGATGCCCAGCAATCCCAGACTGGTTTTAGCATCAGCCTTTGTCAGGCATTTCATCCAAGCCTGGAGCTAGCTGTGCTTGCTGACATCACTCCTGCTCTCTGGCTGATCAGCTAGAGTAGTCACAAGCATTTTACATTCTGAAGCCTTGGTCCTGGCCCTCACTAGGAGATGTATCAAGTCATGTGGCTCTTATAGGCTCAGATTTTCACTCTGGTTCCTAAATTTGTGCTTAGACAAGAAACAATGGAGCAGTCAGTCAATGTATCCACTGGAGACATTTATTCTGGGAGCCACCTGGCAGGTCAGGACCTGCTGTGGATATCCACTCACAGAACACTTGCAACCTTTCATGAAGCTGTAGTCTAGAAGTTAGTGCACAAGCCCAGCCATTGTCCCAGGTCACACTGGAAGTGTGACACACACAGAGACCTACAGCTCTGAGAAGCTGTAGGCCAAGAGTTGTTAAGTCATACAGAAGGGGTCACCAAGTGTTCACGGGGGAAGCTTGGGGCTCTTGATTAGCCAGCTCCTACAGAGGGACAAGAGAGATGGAAAAGGACTTAGGCATGGCTCCTTGTCACCTGGTTCGTGGTAGTAGGAGGAATACATGGGAGAAAGGCGGAGGGAATCAAAACACAAGATTCTATTGTTCCTTGAAGCTGCCTTTGAGCTTGGAAATTTTAACCTCCTTCACACACACTCATACACACACACACACACACACACACACACACACACACACACTCACGGGCACACACACTGTTCCAAGCTTTGCATGAAATCCCTGTGAAAGAAAGATGGTTTAGAATTTTCTCATTCAGCAAGCCCAGCAGTGGGACGCAGAAGGCAGGTTGGAGGTTCAAAGGCAGAGTAGCAGTAACAAGGGCAGGATTGGGTTGTGTAAGAGCTGAGGCTTTTGTGTAAGAGCTCCAGCCTTTCAAGACAGGTCTTCAGTTTATGAGGAGCCCGGAAACCTCCTCAGGCAAGAGGCTCCCTCTAGGGGTCATCTCGATTGATTCCTACTTTTTGTATGAGTTTTGTGACGTCAGTATTTGTACAAGGTTCCACCCTTCCAGAAGTCCACGTTAGTGGAAAATGTGTCCATTGCACAAACTCAGAGCCTCCCCACCTCCCCCACCAGCACTCTCATGTGGCACCCTCAGTGCCACACCCTACCCTCGGTGTAGGAAGCAAATCTTTATGAAGCGCCATTGTTTTGCCCTGTCCAGGTTGGTCGCTGAATGCCTGAAATAGTTTTCAGTTGGGGCACAAATCTAAGAATGAGACTTTGAGGGCGGAGGAGACAGACAGTAGAGCTCTCGCCTTGCGTGCGTGAGGCTCTGGCTTTGAGTCCTGGCATCACATTAATCCGGGCCTGGTAATACAGGTCTGTATGTCCAGCATGGGTCAGGCAGGAGTTCAAGGTCATCCTCAGCTCCATGAAGATTTTGATGCCAGCCTGGGTAATATGAGACACTGTCAAAAAGAAAGAAAAGAAGGAGAAGGA
>NC_034603.1:61637459-61651470 GCF_900095145.1 Mus pahari
AGAGAGAGAGAGAGAGACCTGGTGATACTCTGTGAGACTCTGTGTCAAAAACAAGAACCAAACAAAACCCTTCACAAGCTTTGGAGGTAGCGTTTTATATAAACTTTTACAGAAATTAGCTCCACGTAACTCTTTCCCCTTGGATGACTTCTGCAGGCTTTTCTTAGAGTCTTTCTGTGGTCTGCCCCAAAATACCATCACAAGCTACCCTCGCTCTCCCATGCACCCGAGACAGTTTGGAGAGTGTGGCTGCTCTGCCCACACGGAGCCTCCATTGGCATAGAAAGGACAAATGTCTGCCCCAGGTCTCAGGCCAAAGTTGGGGGGGGGGATGGGTGTTCCGGCCTTGCTGGTAACACTAAAGCTCTTATTAGAGTGTTCTGTAAGAATGCAAGGAAAGCCTGGCAGTTGTGGTGGCACACACTTTTAACCCCAGCACTTGGGAGGCAGAGGCAGGTGGACCAGGACTACACAGAGAAACCCTGTCTCAAAAAACCAAAATTGCAAAAAACTTGAGGACATTTCCAGATCGTCTTACTCCAAGTGTTCTCATATAAGCTGCGAGAGGGTATGTGTGTGTGGGGGGGGTGTTAGACTTGAGACGACACCCCAGACTCATCCCTAGACACTGTGCCCTGTCAGTCAAACCTATTCAGACCTACGTTTACTCTCTTGAGGAGTATTGGAAATGTTTCTTGTCAGGGCTGCTGCAATGAGCGTGTTCGCTATCTGAACATCGGGCATATTTTCCTTCTCGCACAGAATAACTTAAACCTGTTCAGGAGGTCGAGCTAACCTTGGACATGGTCTCTCGTGAGAAACCTGGGAGGAAAGGCTTATGATCAGAGAGGAAGCCAAGACCAGACAGAGTCATCCATCTCTAGTCCTGATCTATGGTGAAGGTTATTACGCAGGTGGCTAAATGTATAGGCTTCAGAGTCATGGCGGCCTACCCACGCTTGGCCCCTGCTCGCTCAGGGACCTGGGCAGATCGTTCCACCTCCCTGAGCATGCTTCATCATCTCTGAAATGAGGCGACTATTAGGTGGAGGTGACTAACACACACCTCACAGGGTTACAAACACTTAATGACACAGTGCACGTGGAGCACACATTAAGTGCTGTTCGCGCTCAGTCACGGACACAAACCCATCTCCAAGACGTTTAATTGGTCAAAGGGACCCACCCCGGCGGAGACCCAGGGCAGAGCTGGGTCACCCTCTGTGTATCACTGGCACTGGGTTCTGCTCATTCACAAACACCAGCATCTCTTATTACTAGGACCACATTGTGTCCTGACCAGAGGGAAAGATAGTTTCGTGTCTGTTCTTGATTATAACAGGGCTGTGGGGTTGTTACCACATTTACTCCATTGCTTCTTGTGTACTGAGATAAAAGATCTGGGCTCCCTGATCCTAGGCACTGGGGCTTGGAATGAAGAGGAGAGAAATGGTCTAAGGGGGGCGTCTCCCTAAAGGCCCAGAGTTTCCCCACTTTACTTACGTTGTCTTTCCAGCTCTGTTTATTGGGCTATCAGCTGCCCAACCCAGTGTTCATGTCAAATAGGGGTGGGGCTTTCTCTATTTCTTTTCTTTCTCCCTCCCCCCCTCCCCTCCTATTCCCCAGCCACCCTCCTCCTGGACCCTTCCCTGCCAACAAAGGAGATGACATTTACTCTCCCTTTGTTCTCCAAGGTAGCTGTGGGCAGGGAGCCATTCTCCTCTGTTTTCTGTTCTAGCCATCGGCAGAAGCATGCAAAAGCAATTATTCCCAACCAACTGGAGCAACCGGCCCCAGGACAGTCGTCAGCTTTTGCAGGGCAGTTCGGGCTACTATTATTATGCCGTTTACAGAAGAAGCAGCCCAGGCAGAGAGGGTCACTTACCCACAGCCACGTAGCTGGTATTTGAGCCCAGTCAGTCTGTCCAGGAGCTGATGTTCACTCATAACCTTGGCCTTTTCTCGCTGGTAGCCACTGTGGGCAGCAAGGAGGCTGGAGGACCCTAAAGCTAAAGTATCTTGTCCCTTTTTTTTTTTTTCCTACTAATTAATCCGTGACAGCTCTGAGGAGCCTCACGTGTGTTACTGTGTGTGTGTGTGTGTGTGTGTGTGTTTAAATAACTAGATAAGGGACACATGTACGGAGGTCAGAGGACAGCTGTGAGGTGTCTTTTCTCTCCATCTACCATGTAGATCCTGGGGGTCAGGCTTGGTCGCAAGCACCTTTATCCACTGAGCCATTTTACTGGCTCCTTTGTCCTTTTTCATATGGCCTTGCTAAGCTGCTCCCAGCAGGCTTTGAGTTTACTCTATCCCTGGCGGGCTTTGAACTTGTAGTCCTCCTGCCCGGACCTCAGGAGTAGCTATGATTACAGGCCAGGATCTCAGGCCTAGCTTGATAACCTCTTTAAAGTCTTAAGCAGTACAATTACAATAGCAATGACCGTAAATAAAGCAGTTCTTAGACCTTTAGTCGGGATGTCCCCCACGAGAAACGAAATGACAGGGCAGCATGTGTGCCTCTGAAAGTATGCCAAGAACTGGCCTGCTGTCAACCTGCTTGGGAGGTGGCAGCTGTCACAGGCATGGTGTCCTGCCCTGGGAGGGCTGAGTCTCTAGTTCCTACCAATCAGCAATCTGTCTCTGCTGTAATTAGCTCACATTCTGGTAGACTCACTTTCACCTGACGGCAGTGTGTGTGTGTGTGTGTGTGTGTGTGTGTGTGTGTGTCCACATGTGCGAGCGCGTGTATATGTATTGACTTTTCTACCTCTTCAAGAACTCTGGGATATTGAACCTCGTTTGCCTGAAGCCTTCCGGAAGAAAAGACGTGAGGATTCTGAGACTGAAGTTAGGGCCTGCTTACAGTGACTAGAGAGCCCCTATAGTATTGCTAGCTATAAGACCATGGGACCACATACCAGCAGATGGCTAAAAATAGAAACTTCTAGAGTCCTTGGCAAGACAAACGCATAGTATTAAGGAACACTAGAGATGCCCCTACCCCCTACATGAGTCCTCTGCCAGAGAAAATGATTCTGCTTTTTAGTTCAGGAGAGGGCTGTGCTGGGTAGGCCACCCTGGAGGACTTTGTTGGTGTCACACAATATGGTAGTGAGGCTACTGTAACGCCTGAGATGCGCTCAGTGGACTGAAGAACTACATTTTAAACAGTGTTTTTTTTTTTTAGTTCATTCATATGTACTCAATGCTGTGGGTACTGCAGAATGTGCCTTCACAGTCCTTCTGTAAGGCTCGGTGCCCTCAGAAGCCAGCCAGGACCAGATGGAAATACCAGGCAAGCATAGTCAAGAGGGGAGCTACCACTGAGGGCCTCCGCATCTAAGCAAAATGACTCAAATACGTGCACCACTGTGGAAAGGGCATAAAGTCGGACCAAGCCTGACTGAGTATTGACTCTTCCATTCCTTAACCCTATGACGTGAGGGAAGCTGCCTTGTCGCAAAAGTCAGCGTGTGTAAAGTAGGAGAAACGGTAGCGGTGAGGGCAGCTTTCCCTCCACACGGCACAGAAGACTTACTTTATCCATTCATCCACTGAACAACTGCTTATCAACATCCCGAGTGACCTGGCCTGGGGTTAGTGAATCCCAGAGACATTTTATCGTTCCCTTCCGGTGACTCCAGATTAGGGCGGGGTCTTCAAACAGCAAACTCATAAAATAACACTAGCTTAAAGAAGGCTGGGCACTCTCGACTCATCCTCTGGGGGGGGGGGGGGAAACCTGATTAGAGCAACTTGAGGAAGAAAGGGCTCAGTCCATCTCAGGATTTGAAGGAGTGCAGTTCATGGTGGTGGCAGCAGGAATGTAAGGTTGCATTGCATGTGCGGTGAAGAAGCAGAAAGAAATGAATGCTGGTTTCTCCTCCTTATAAACTCTCTCTCTCTCTCTCTCTCTCTCTCTCTCTCTCTCTCTCTCTCTCTCTGTGTGTGTGTGTGTGTGTGTGTGTGTACACATCATGTGTGTGTCAGGTAATGCAAAAGTCAGACATCAACTTCAGATGTTAGTCTTCAGACGGTAAATCTCTCACTGGCTTAGAGTCATCAAGTAGGCTAGACCGGAAGGCCATCAAGCCCTAAGGATGCACCTGTCTCTAGCTCCTCAGTGCTGGGATTGGGAACATTGTCACCACAGCTGGATTTGTGCTGGGGGTGGGGGTGGGGTGGTTCTGCGCATCGAACTGAGGTCCTCATGCTCACAAGATAAACGCTGTGTCAGCTGAGCGATCTCCCCGGAGCCTCTTTTCCATATTAGTCTGGGATTCCAGTTCATGGAATGTTGCCACCTCATTCAGGCTGAGTCTTTCGTCTCAGTTAAACCTCTCTGAAAACATCTCCCGACCCCCAAGACAGGCCCAGAGCTGTGACTCCGAGGTGCTCCCACGTCTAGTCAACTGGACAATGAACACAAACCTCTGAAAGCTGTGAGGGATGGATCGGCAGCATTTGTGAAGGACATAACTCAGCATTGTTGGCATGCAAGCATCTGCCCCTCTCTGTGGTAGGTACTTCTCTCACTCAGGCGTCCTGACTGTCACATTCAAAGGACACCAGTCAGCCACCATCCACCACCCTCAGCTATCTGTTAGACAGAGGTGTCCCTTCCCATAAACCAGAAAACAAACAAACAAAAAACCAAGATGGCGACAGCTTCATCCTGCCAGAGCTCTGAAGTTTCCTCAAGACTGAGAAGGCGCAGATAAGACCGGTATGTTGGGGTACCCAGCACCTTGCCAGTGATGGGCTGGGAAGGGGTCCTATCTCTGGGCCAGTCTGGGCTGGTACTCGCTGGGACAGAGTCCTGTATTCCCTTCCTGTGAGTGAGCTTGAAGGAATCCATTACTGTTAGACATCTGGATGTCCTTGGTGAACTTGGGATATGAGGAGACTCCAAGCTGACCTTGAAGAGAGGTTGAGGGGCTTGAGAGGGCTGGATAGCACGCGTGAGTGTGCTCACACTCTTCCCTGGGAGGTACCCCTGGAAGCTTATTCTTCCTTCCTCCTGACAGCCCGAGAGAGCTGTGTCAACTGACCTCAGGGCACATTCCAGAATGAGGGCACAGCCAAGAATAGGACCCAGGAGCCCTGCCACCACCCGCCTGCATTACTCACACATTCCCTAGAGAGGAGGAGAAGCCCTGGCTCCTTGGGAAGGTGGGTTTAGAACAGGAGGAACAGCTACAGGAGTGGGGCTAAGATGAAAGAAAGACACAGGATAGTTAAAAAAAAATGCAGTGGGCCCTCGTGGCCCTCCTCCTAGATCCTGCATTCATCCAGCCATCCCCCTTGTGAGCTCTGAGCTGGGCCACGGTGTTCCTGGAGCCCCTGGCCATCACTCTGATTTGGGTCAGCACCAGCCTAGAGGCATGCCAGACTTGAAGAGGCTGAGGCAGTCTCGGGACAGCAGAGGCTTCCCTCAAGGAGCTGCCCTCTGAAGGGTGAGGAGGCGTGAGGCAGATGTTTGGCTCTGGAATCTAGGCCATGACTGCAGATGTGTGTGATGGAAGCTCGTCACGTGTCCAGGATGTAAACAGACCTTGGGTGATGCACCAGTGGCTGACCAGCTGGAGGCAGACACTGCCCATGCAGGCACGTGAGCTCATGCGTGTGTGTGTGTGTGTGTGTGTGTGTGTGTGTGTTTTATACTCTAGCAGGAACAGTGTAACACGAGCATTCAAAGTTCTCAATAGCAGTACACAACCCTTGGCTTTGCCGTTTAACAGCTATACGATCCTGAAAGTTCATGTGTGTGTGTGTGTGTGTGTGTGTGTGTGTGTGTGTGTGTGTGTGTGTGTGTGTATGTGTGTGTGTGTGTGTATGCAGGTATGTTTGCCAAAGCCTGCACATGTGGAAACCAAAGGCGGATGTTGGTATCTTCTGCCTCTCCCCAACTTACTTTATTTAGTTATTTATTTGGTGTGAGGGGGACACGTGCCACAGCATGTGTGTATGTGTGTGTGTGTGTGTGTGTGTGTGTGTGTACACAACTTGTGGGAATAGGTTTTCTTTTTTTTTCTTTTTTTTTTTTCTTTTTTTTTTTTTTACTGTGTAATACCTAAGGATTGAACTTAGGTCATGAGGCTTGGCAGCAAGTCCTTTTTCTCACTGAACCATCTCTTTCCACCTATATTTTCGGAACAAGATTTCACACGGAACCTGGAGCTCACATGTTTAGCTCATCTGGCTGGCTGGCTGGCTGGCTGGCTGGCTGGCTGGCTGGCTGGCTGGTGGGGGCAAGGCCCCAGTCTTCTCCTGAATTCACCTCCCCAGCACAGGGATTACAGCTTGTACCCAGCTTTTTACGTGGATTCTGGGGATCTGAACTCAGGTCTTCATACTTGAACCAAGACATACCCCAACTCTTTCTTCTTTCTTTCTTTCTTTCTTTCTTTCTTTCTTTCTTTCTTTCTTTCTTTCTTTCTTTCTTTCTATTGTTTTAACTTTGTTTTTGAGATGGAGTTTTCTTTGCCTAGTCTGTTCTTGTACTTGAAATCCTCCTGCCTCTGGCTCCCAAGTGCTGGAACTGTAGCCCTGTGCTTTGGCCATGGCTAAGTAGATTTCCCATTACTCTTGTCTTAGTTTCCCTTTCCTAGAAAATGTCATTGTGCCTCATGAGATCTCAGTGCAGACCACGGGAGAAGGCGCTTGGTGCTGCCACACGGTAAACTGTTGGTCCGATTTATCATAACGGAGCAGTTGGAGATCAGAACTGAAAGAAACAGCCACGCGCCTGTGTGTTACTTCTGTCTCCCTTCCCTAGTTAGATTTTGTCCTAGTGCTTGGGTAGCCTTCTGGTGCCACTGCCCAGAGGGTGACATCAGACTAGTGAGCAGCTGGCCAGACAATGGGACAGAGTGTCCTAGGAGGCTGGGAGGGAGGAGGGTAAACAAAGCCACAGTGCCTTGCTTAGGGATGGTGGGGACGGTCTGGTCTAGTGTCAGCCAAGCCTGAATAGATTAGAAAGGGAGAAAAGGCCTGGAGAGCAGGCTAGTGGTAGGGAGAGCCATACAGCCTAGAGCTAGCAAGGGGCGAGCTCCAGCACAAGCAGGAAGGCACGAGGCCGGCCTTGCTGGACATGGCCTTGGGTTCCTGTGTCCTGGAGCAGGACTGAGGGCGTGCTTGTCCAGCAAACTGAGCCAGGTGACTGCCCAGCCTGGGGACTTGCTTGTGGTCAGCCATTGCATGAAGGCGACTCAGGAGCATGAGGCTGAAAAAGGCAAGGTGGCATTTCCAGAGAGAAACAGCCTCACACAGCATGTCAGAGATGGTCATAGCTCCTCAGACACTCGTCCCCTAGTAAGCCCCAAAGCTTCTGAGCCCCAAATCAGCCCCACGTAAGGGGCTCATTTCGGATGTCCTCTGAACATCAGAAGCCTGCAGAGGCCCAATGCCTAGAATGATGAGGTAGAGTGTTTGGCCCTGGGGTCCTTGCCCAAGGAGCCTCAGAGGGTAAAAGGACCACTCTAGGCCAGGCTGTGTTCTTACAAGGGTATTGGGTCGAATCTTAAGTCTCTCCAAGTGCTATGACTACACAGGCACCGTAGTGGAACAAACCCGTCACCTCAGCGCTTGAGAGACTGAAGTAGGAGAATCATGAGTTTGAGACCAATCTGGATTGGAGAGTGAGGCTGAGGTAAGTTTGCGCTACACTGAGAGACTCTGTCTAGAGCAAAACAACAAATCCAGGGCAGAGGAGATGGGCTCAGTGGTAAACACTTGCCTCATAACCACGGGGACTTGAGAGTGAATATCTAGACCTCACAAAAAACGCCAGGCGCGAGGTAGCGCGTATCTGGAACCCCAATGCTCCTGGGATGAGATGGGATATGGAGAGTCTCTGGAAGCTTCCAGGCCAGCTGGGTGGTATGTACAAGTCCCGAGTGAAAGGGGGGGGGGCAGACACCCGAGGCTGTCCTCTGATGGCCACACGTGTCCCTGCTTTCACACACATGAGGATGTGTGCGAGTGTGAGTGAACGTGTGTGAGTGTGCCTGTACACACACAACAACAGCCACACGATGAAAGTAAGTGTTCTTACTACTCTTTGTGCGGCTAGGCATGAAGAGGTTCAGAGACAGCAAGTTAGTGATGGAAGCTGGATTCGGGCCTTGGCGAGCCCTGGTCTCCTGGGCTAGGTGGTTGCTTCCCCTGAATCTCCCTCTCTACCGGGGGAGCAGAACAGCAAACTGGACCTAACTGACTCTTCTTTATACACGTGAACTAAAGCGGCAGGTGACAGGTGACGCTCTGAGAGCATTTGTTGGACATTGTGGCCTAGATGCAGGTTCAGTCAGTGTCCCCAGGCTGCTGTGGACAGAGTGCGGTGACAGTCCTCACCCTCACTGGATGCCTGACCAGGTTGGGAAGTGACCATCGTTCATGTCATCCTGAGGGCTAGGCTCCTTGCTCAGTGTCCTTTAGTGATGGCGTGGCCTTCCCGCCCCCTGCCCCGAAGCTGCTCTAGGCTAGGCTGGGTCTGGCTTGAATTCCTCCTTTGGGTATAGCCCTGAGAACCCCATGGAAATGCAAGGGAGGGGTGCCCCTGTTGAGGATGAAACAGGCTGTGGGTTCCACACCTGGAGAACAACAGTAAGTCTCCCTGGGTTCAAATGCACGACTGCCAGCTTTGTCAGAACTCGGGCACCCTGAGGACCCTGGAGAGCAGGCCTTTTCCTGCTGTCCCTAGAAGTCACAGCAGAGCATCCACCTGCCCTGCTTTTGTCCCTCCCACCTTCACACTTAGACTCCACAGTATTAGAGGCAGGAGGATCTTGTCTGTGGCCCTGATCCCCGCTGTCCCCCACAGAGCAGTTAGGCCACACACCGGGGCCATAGCCCGCCTTGTCTACAAGTGAGGAAAAGTCACCCTGCCTTCTTGGTTAGGTTTTCTCCCGGTTACTTCATAAACTCTTCAGAGTGTGGTTAAGGAGCCTCGTATTTCACAGGGGACCTGAGAGGCTACTGTGTCCCTCCACAGCCCAAATATGGTGCCATTGACCAGACTTCCCTCCTAAGAGGTCACCAGAGTCAATGACATGATCACAGCCCCTTCCTCACTTTCCTAAAAGAGCCACACACGAGAGCAGTTGACACTATGAAATTTTATTCAGTATTGTCCTCCGTATATTTGAGGAAGATATTAGGGCATCTCACGGTGCTTCCTTTGGAGGGACGTCGACAGAATGAAGGGCTGAGGAGGGAACAGGGCAGATGAGGAGATGACAGAGGGGTTCCAAATCCTCTACACAGTGCCTTTGTGTCTGGGACCAGAGGAAACAAGTGATCTCAGAGCTGCCATCGCCAAGAGGCCCCTCCCAGGCCCCTCCCAGATAGAGCTTTCCTCCTGATCCCTGCAGGTGCCCATATGTACCACCAGATGGCAACATCGAGCAATATTCATTCTCCCTGGGTCCACCTCCTCTTTGATGCCTAGGCTGTCTGTTCTGTCCCCTGATCCTCCTGCCTTTGTCTTCTTTATTTCTCTTGCTACCAAAACACATCTTTGGGCTTCTCCTAGGAAGTCCATGGCACGTGAGAGCACCTGGCTCATCAGACGAAAATGCCTCGCCGCTGTCAATCACCCACTGGCTCCTAGGGGAGCCGAGGCTCAGCACTGCCTTCCGACTTGGCCAGTAGAGCAGAATCAGGTCTCTATGGTCCTAGCACCTGACACCCAGGAAGTGTCCACTGAGCTGAAATGAACAGAAGCACACAAACAAACCAAAGCAGCTAAGGAAAGAAAACATGGATTCGCTTGGTGTGGTGACACGAACTGACTCGACCAAAGGCAGCCGTCCCTTCAGCCTTCATTAGGATAAGTTAGAGCCTAGGTTGAGTGCTGTGGCTTCCCACTGTTCACCACCCTTGATGTGGGTGGCCTCTGACTACAGCCATGTAGTGGGGTGGCACGCAGTAGGGCAGTTGTCTTAAGTGATCCTCGAACTCTTATCTCTCTCTTCCCACATACCTCCTATACAAGCTGAACCATTCTACAATACAGATGGCATCTCCTCCTGACCCCAGGCTAGGAGACTGGGCAGAGGGGCATGGGTCAGCAAAGGGGGATGAGACTGCCCGAGGGAACCACCCATGGGAAACAACTTACCTATGCCCTTTCTTCCCTTTGCCAGCCCCCTTCTCAGCTATAAGAGAAACAGACCTTCTAGCCAGATGTGGTGGTGCATGCCTTTAATCCCAGTACTTAGGAGGCAGAGGCAGGCAGATCTCTGAGTTCGTGGCCAGCCTGGTCTACAGAGTGAATTCCAGGACAGCCAGGGCTACACAGAGAAACCTTGTCTGGGGTGGGTGCTGGGGACTGGGGTAGAGATACAGACATTTTATTGAACCCAAAGAACCTGTCAGGCCCCCCAACTTCCTTTAGCATATTGCTCTCTTCTAAGCCCAGGGGGTACAACCGCTCTTCCCACTTTGTACACACTAATCTAAGGCACGGAGAGGTTAAGCAACTTGCCTAAGGTCACAGGGCTGGTAGTATGGGAAGCGATGGGTCACCGACCTCTAAAGGGGTCTAGTGCTCACTACCATTTTCAAAGTGAGACCACGGAGAGGCAGAGAGAACATACAGATGATGCTGAGGCTTTAAGGGTGGCTTTCTTCCCACATGTTAGCTAATGTTTCTTCCCTAGCCAAAGCTGTCTAACTTGAAATCACCTGATGGGCTGACTGGGGGCAGGGATGGGTGGGTGGGTGGGTGGGGGAGGGTCAGGGAACCCGAGCTAGCTTCATTGCAAGCCCAGGAAGTCCTTGAGGACGTCACAGGTTTTCTTGTACATGACCTCACGGAGCTTCCTGACCCGCCGTGTACTCGATGCCCCCACAAAGCTATCGGGTCTCAGCATGGCCATACCACCATCCACCTCCCCCATGATGATGAGTGGTGTCTCACCCACTGTCACATTGGGGCAAGGACAGGTCCAGTCTACATGAAGCAGGGTGACTTCCAGAGGCTCCCGGCCCAGAAACTTGAGGCCCATCTTCTCGTCTTTTAAGACCTCATCCACGGTCACCAGGGCACGGCCCGAGTCCTGCTCCTCGGTCAGCTCAGAGACCCTGCCCAGGATGACAAAGTCACTCCGACAGAAGCTGGTAACAAGTTTTTGCCGGGGCTTGCAGGCCCGGCAGTGCAGGTTGCCCCTCGGGAAGGGACACGACTCCTCACAAGCCTCACGGCTTTCAAAGTTGTTACCGTTGCCCTCACAGCCGCCATAGATGAAGGACTGGCATAGGCCTGTCTGGCTGTTGTAGGCCCAGCGTGGGACATAAGCTTTGCAAGGCCCCTGCAGGGCGGGCAGGCTGCAGGTGGCCAATGACCCACTCATGCAAGCCAGCATGCAGGCCTCGTAGGTCTCAAAGTGGTTAAGATTGTGGTGGCAGTGGCCAAAGGTGAAAGTGAGGCAGTTGTTAGCCTGGGCATCGAAGTGCCAGCGTGTCTGCTCCTCTCCACAGTCCTCACTGTCTGGGGGCTTCAGGCACTCCGTTGCTGGGAAAGCCGTGCCATTGAGAGTGCTCTCTGAGGTGGCCCTGGCCTGACCGCCCCTGACCACTGACAACGGGAAGTCAGCCCTCAGGACACCAGCGACATTCCGAGCCGTACAGGTGTATATACCAGCATCCTGGGGCTGGACGTTGTAAATGACCAGCTGGGCAATGTTGGTGACCACCACATTACCACGCACGTGGTTAGGCCTCATGACCACATTCTCTCGGTCCTCCAGCTGTTTCTCCCAAGTGAGCTCTGGCCGAGGCCGGCCTACCACATCACAGAGGAAACTCACAGTCTCTCCCACGGTGACTGACTGATGAACAGGGTGGTTGAGCAGGGCCGGGGCTGCCATGTCCAGCCCAAGAGTCTCTGGAGAGGCAGTGGTGGGATGCACCGTGGTCTCAAGCGGTGGAGGGCTGGTGTTAGGCCAGGTGAAGTGATAACGGCAGGTGACCACAGACAGCGTGATGCCCTTGGAGCAGGCTTCGGCGTCCATGAAGCAACGGTTGTAGTAGGTAAGGCCATCAGAGGCACAGGTGAAGCTGGGCTCCTTCTCACAGCGATCTTTACACTTACACACAGGCTGGCCGTCCCAGATGTCACATTCAGAGCCCTGTTGTAGGCACATGAAATGGTCACATGTGGCCTCCTTGGGCATGCCCACAGGGCCCTTCTTCCCCTTCACATCCATGTAGCGGGCTGCCACACAGCTCTTGGTCCCACACACATTGGGGCAGCATTTCTCATAAGTCTCACATTCCTGAAAGAGCCAGAGAAAGAGGGACAGCTCTGAACACGGAGGAAGCGAGAATGGACGGATTCCTACCTCTCCCCCAGAGGCTGTAACATGGGGACTTATACTTGTGAATACACAAAGCTCACAGAGATAAGATAATGTAGATAAGAGCTCACAGAGACCCAACACCTACTGTCTGTCAGTATCCTGGACATCCTTCAACTTACCACTGTGTACATAATAATCTAAGGCACAGAGAGGTTAAGCAACTTGCCCAAGGTCACAGAGCTGCTAATATAGGAAGAGATGGGCCACAGACCTCTATGTGCTCACTACCATTTTCAAAGTGAGAACATGGCAGAGAGGTGACACTCGAGCCACAGGGAGGAGAGGTGGCAGAAAAGGGCTTCAAGCTCTCTCAAGGGATCCTGGAATGAAACACCGTCCGGTGACCTGGATGAAGCCTAGTTTTTCATCGTGAGGTTGGCTTTTGTCTTTCTCCCACTGGGGTAAGGGTGTGTTGGCTAACTTGAAGTGGTTGAATCTTGGACCCATGTCCAAAGCTAGCCACACCTGGAAGCCCCCTGGGAGATACCAACATACACAAGGGTGTCAAAGACCCTTGTGACCAGAAAAAAAAAAAAAAAAAAGTCCTCCTGTGTAGTGTCAGCAAACCTTGCCAGTCTGTAATCCGCCTCTGACTTGCATGTGGAGTCACGCAAGGCTGTACTCTAATTCTTCGAAATTAGCGCATGCCAACTGGAGCCGACACAAACGCGGATTGCATGTGGTGCTTTGCACAATGTCACACCGTGTGGCTGGGCAGCTGGCTGGGCTGCTAATCCTCCACCAGGTAGTGACTGTGTGAATTAGTCCCCACCACACTGGCCTCTTGTCCTTCCCACTTTGATTCCAGCCTTTCTGACATTCCACATGGGCTAAGAGGGGGAAAACAGCCCCCACCCGGCTGTGTGGAGCCGGCGGGCGGCTCGACTTGTTTACACTTCTCCCCCTTCAGTTCAGAATAAGGACTTTGTTTTGAAGCCCTTGTTTGGCATAGGCTTCTGGGCCACAACAGGGAAAGCTTGGGGACAGAGATGGGTTACATCCAGAGCTGAGGTTCAAGGGAGAGAGAGAATTTTAGAATGGAGGGTAGACAGGGACACAGCGACCCGTGAACAGGAAAGCCTGCTCTTTGACCTGATGGCTATTCTGTTCCAGTGTGTCTAGGCAATTCCATCAGGGCCCAGAGGTCTAAGAGTGACTGAACACTCGGGAATCAGAGCCCTTGGGGACCAGGTGAAGGAATGCTGGAGGGACTAGCTAGAGTAGTTCACTTTAGGAGTTACAATGTATCTAGGCTAGGTGGCTCTTTAGCTGCCCTCAGGTGCCTTCTCCAGACAACATGAAAAGCCAGCCAGAATCCTACTGGCCTTAAGTCCCACCTGATTTCAGGCTAGCTAGTACCAGGGGAAAAGATTCTCCAAAGGCAGACATCTGATGGCATGAGATCTTGGATGGGAGGGTTGCCACTTTCCCTGTTCCTTTATCCCCACACAGTGTACCACTGCAGCATCCTACCACTGTGTACCACTGCAGCATCCTACTACTGTGTACCACTGCAGCATCCTACCACTGTGTACCACTGCAGCATCCTACCACTGTGTACCATTGCAGCATCCTACTACTGTGTACCACTGCAGAATCCTACCACTGTGTACCACTGCAGCATCCTACCACTGTGTACCCCT
>NC_034603.1:61651780-61681717 GCF_900095145.1 Mus pahari
CTGCAGCATCCTACCACTGTGTACCCCTGCAGCATCCTACCACTGTGTACCACTGCAGCATCCTACCATTGTATACCACTACAGCATCTGTCTTAAGAAGCTTGAGAATGGTCCCCAGAGAATGTGAGGCAGCAGCCATTCTCTCCATGGGAAGCCTCATGCTTTCTCAATGTGACCAGCTATTTCTAGAAGCACCAGGCTCTCCCATGTTTGTTTGGGATGCCTAACCCACACCCAAAGCCCTGGGAGACTCTGAGCTACCCTCAGAGATGGCCAGCCTGGTAGTGGCCACACCTAGATCAGGCACGAGTACTATGATAAACCAATGGGCAGGAGTGGACAAGGGTGGCTCTTAGAAGAACCCATCTGGCAGCCAGGGAAGAATTGTCTGGAGGCGGCTCTAGACTACAGCAGCATCCACGAGGGAGGCGCATGTGGGAATACTGTAGTAGAGCCAGAGAGGTGATAACTCAGTTCACTTCCCTCCCAGGACACTTAGAGTGTATGTACAGATTGGCTCAATCTGCCCAGTAGTCCCATTACTGTATGGCTGAGTTCAAACCTGAGGAAGAGTCTAGAAGTTTGGTGAAACTAATTGCAACAATGTGTCAAACAGATCTGTTTCCAAGCCAACCTGTCCCTCCCCGGCTCTGGCATCACTCTGTGTGAGCATCCATCTTCTACCTGTGAGTGGGCAGCTGAACATCCACTATGCTGTTGTGTTGTCATACCATGCTGCTGCGTGCCTAGTACAGTGCTAGCCCACAGCAGCCCTCAACAAACACAAAGAAGAGAGTACGCAGAGATGGATTTGGACACTATGCCCTCTTCTTCTAGGCCTCAGCTGTAACAGGCAGACTCAAGCCCTGTTTCTCTCTAAGTTGGTAGCATCTGTGTCTCTTAATGTTCCTGGAGTCACATCTGAGTTGTCTCCCCACCATAGCTCCCATACCATCACCAACCCACTCAAGTGGTCCATCTTAGGCTTCAGGAATCTCACTCACCTGGTCCGTTTCACACTCTCGCTTGCAGGTGCTCTGAGCATCCACCCAGAGGTTGGGGTTCATGTCGTTGGGGCAGATGCCCGCATGGGAGTATCGGATGGGTGGCAGCGCTAGGCCTCGAAGGGGAGCCTCGAGGAGCAGCAGCAGCAACAGCAGCCCCCAGTGGAACCAGAACCGATGATACCCTGGGGCCCACATGGTGCCGCCTGCAGTGGTCAGAGGGTTCCCCAGTGATGACACCAAGAGCTGAGGCCCACCGGGGGCCTTCTTCTCCGGGGCTGGCAACACCTGCCCTTCTCACCCTAGCAAGTGAACCTCTCCTTGCTGAGGCTGCTTGCTGGCTTCGGCTGCTGTGACTGGCTCCACCAAGTGCAGCCTGCTGGGCTGTGAGGCTTCAGATAAAAGAAAGGTCTTTGGAAGGAAACTCTGTTCTCCCCCCACCCACCCCCACCCCGGGAGCGTAGGGAGAGGAACACAGCAGGGGCTCGAGCCTAGATTTATATCCTGGGCGCACCACCCGAGTGGGAGCAAGCTAACCCGAAGCCTGTCAGAGGCAAGCTGCTGGCGCCTCTGTCCCGTGGCCGATCACAGACGTATTGCAGAAGGGGGGAAAGCTGGAAGCAGTTTAGGCAGCGGTCTCTGGCACGGTGGGACACCTGCTTGTTTTTGATTCCAGGAGGCCTTTAACCCCTTCCAGGGACAGAAATGGCATGTGCTTTGGGGGGAGCTGGCCCCAGGACACGCACGCTCACTGTGAGGCAGGTTTGTTTCCCTTTCCCCACCTCCTTGGGGCCAGGCCCCCCCCTCCTCCCCTTCAGCCACCTCTAAAGAACACACAATCGCTTGTTACGAGGAAGGACCTGAGCTGCTGTGTTAGCGTCGCCCAGCTCGATAGTACATTTGAGAGCAAATGACGTGGAAAAACAAGTTCACGGCCATTGAAGGGCGGGCCCAGGCAGCCCGCGCTGTGCTGTGTAAGCCGACTCCCACCCCGGGCACCAAGTCCCCTTGTGGGGGGTATGCACACGGGCAGCGCCAACATCCCTGGGTTACGGGGGTTACCGGCGGTCCATGTCTTAAGTTCCAACTTTGGTGAATTCCCCCAAAATCGTTCCAGAGAGACATACCAGATACCAGATATGATCTGGCTCCCCCGGGGGCTGCTGGGACGGATCACGTTCCTCGTTCCTGTCTCTACACACTTGTGGAGGAGTCCAAGAAACTGGTGCAGCTACAGTGTCCCAGGACTCCACTACACCAGCGCAGAGCTGCCCTCGCCGGTGGCCACGGTGGCCCCTGCTTGGTGAGCCCTTGGGTGCTAGGCACGCTATGGACACGTGGGTCTACATGCTCCTGCCACACGGAGTGAAAGGCTTCCGGGGGAAGAACACAAGCAATTTTCCTAGGGTCCTCAGAACCACCAATCATATCATAATCCTTACACGCTCCCGCTCCCTAATGCATCACTCCGTTTAATCCTCACAGCAAACTGTACCTCCAGGTTGGACTTAAGCAAAGGACAGACGCACAGTGAAGCCAAGCAACTCACCCTGTGTCACACAGCTCGGGTTAACATAGGAGGCAAGGTCAGCAGCTTGCTGGGTCTGGGCAGGGCCTTTTGAAGCCACCCCTCCCCCATCCATCCGTCAGAACTGCTATTAAGGTACAGCCTAAAGTCTGTCCTTTTTTACAGAATGGTTAGGAAGTTTTTGAAAGTCAGGGGTTGTACTCGTGTGGGGCCTGGGAAGAGACCTCTAAGGAGCCAGGAGGTTAGAAGCTCTTTTTATCCCAGTAGATTGAGGGTGTCTGATTTCGTCATTAGATGTTTAGGGGGATGAGAAAAGGAACTCTTGAAAGCCAGAGGTGCCTTTTTAAGGATAAGCCAACAAGGATTGGAGGGTAGACTGAGCCACAGTGGGTAGAAGACAGGGGAAGTGGCTGAAAGGGGAGAGGGGCTCAAGGCCCCCAGCTGCTCTCCTGATAACCATGATTCCCCATCCAAGAGGACTGTAAAACTCACCTGCAAGAGCATCTCCTATAGACCCTTCCTCTACCTAGCATGGGGAGGTGCTGGCTTTTCTCCCTCTGAGCCAGTTCCTTCCCATCGCCTGCTTCTAGGATCTGTCTTCTCCATCAATGTCAAAGTGCTAATGAAGGGTGTCAGGTCTTGATCTGCTAGGTTATCAGAACAAACCTCCCTCAGAGGAGGCCATTTCCAGGAATGAAACCAGACAGCAGGCGATGCCAGCTGCTTTGAATTCCCTGTAATTTCATAAACCGTGCTCCTGTGGCTCGGAGCAGGAGCCTCTCTACCCAGCCCTGCCTGCTCTGCCCACGGCTTGCTCGGTCGGCTTCCTGCGATGCCACAGAAGGAAACAGTGACAGGTTTCCAGGCAGCACTTAGAGAAAGTGTCACAAGACATCATGCCAGGACAAGCATCTGCAGGGAGGATGCTGGGTGTCTGAGGGGTCTGCTGAGGCCATGAGAGATTCTGGTCTCCCACTCCCCATTTTCAGGGTTGGTGGGAAAAGCCTTCCACCCAATTTTCAATGATGACCCCCTCCTTCCAGTCCCAGGAGATACCTGTACAGGAAAGGAAGCTGAGCAGGAAAGTTAGGCTGGGCCTGTCAAGTAGCCCCACAGCCTGGATGGAGAAAACCACCCGAGCCTCCCCTGCTGTGAGCCACACCTGCACTTTCCGTACCATGAAGTCCTGCAAGCTTCCCCACCCCCATCCCCACGGAAACCTCCCCCTCTCTACCTCTGCCCTGAAGCTTGTTTCTAAGGCTATTCTGAAATTCCCACCAACCCAGGCCTCTCTGTGACCCCCCCCCCACCAACTCACACCTAGTCCCACCCTAAACCAAGTTCCTCACTGGGAACGGATGTCGGGCTAAGCTGCCTGGCCACTGGGTGTCTCCTGGCTGTCGTTGACTCTTTCCCAAGGACATGAGGTCCAGCTTATTTTCTCCACCCCTGAGTGTGAGAGGCGGAGAGTGAGCCCTGGGTGCTGGTCTACACTAGAAGAGCCATAACACAATGCCCTTCACACTCCTCCCAGTGCCTTAGGCGTTGCTCAAAGGCCCCGCTGCCAGGGGGCCACCCTCGCTCTGACAGTGAACTTTGGGTGATCTTTGATCTCGGGGTTCACCCTGATATTCCTGAGTCAGCGGGGTCTTGACAGGACACCACAGCTGACCCTATTACCCAAATTACCCAGCCCCATCCCAGGACTCAGCAACAGTACACACCACTGCAGGCCACCCAAACACCCAGGGAAGCCTCGAAGACATAATACTCGTACACAAGCCTAGTCTCTTACCTCTCGTCCATCTGGTCCCTCCTTCCCTACCTAGCTCATGTCTCTCTTCGAATGGTTCTTAAAGCCCCTACTAGGTGCCAGGTTTGGCACACACAGAAATCTGCAACGATATCTTCACAGTTTGCACCAGAAAACAAACATGCCAAAATGATGATGATAAGCCCAGAGAATATGGGGTGGGGAGGTGGTCCTCACCCTACTGAGGGGTAGCAAAAGAGGCTGGGCTTGGGATTGGTGCTACAAGATGACATTGGATGGGGATTGAGGCTAAGCAGCAGTCTGCGAGAGTACAGAAGGCAGCTCCCTAGACCTGGGCTCCCCGGCCAAGCCCCCACCCCCACCCCTTCGTGGGGCCCAGGCTCCAGGAAGGGGAGATGAGGGCAACTCAGCAGGTTTAGGAGGAGTGGGGGTAGGGAGCTACCCCACTCCTTTAGAAAGACAACCCCAGCAAAGACAGACTAGCAGCCCCATTCTTCTCCACCACAAGGCCCTACGTAGGGCGTCCACACTGTCCCACGTGGGAGACCAGTCCAAGGTAGCCCTCTGACCCTGTGTTTGGAAGGATTTGGGGAGCAGAAATGGCAATACAGAGAAGATGCTGTCCTCCATGAGGTGCTCAGCTAGACCGACTTAGGCCACCTCAGCGAAAGGCTCATTACCCAGCTGGGGACCCCCTGCCCGAGCCGCCTCAGGCCTGGCTTACATTACAAGGCTACATGAGCTCTTCCCTCCGAGTGAGGCTGCACGGAGCCTTGGAATAATTATGGGGCCTCAGCAGATGGTGGAGGTGGATGGGGGAGGCCTTCAGCTGGGGGACACGTGACCCACCAGCATCTGTGTGGAACAGGGCCTGGGAGTGTACGGGGCCGAGTTGCCGGTGGTAGGGGGTTGGCACTGAATCAAGATCAGGAATTACAGGCTTGGGAGGGGTGGGGCACGGTCTAGGGAGGCCTAGGGTTGTTGTCAGAGCTCCTGGACAGTGGAAAGATCAATGTGTGTCCTCCAGCACAGAGGCATACCCTAGGCACGCAAGGCTGGGTGGCTTTGAGAACTTGCATGTCCGGGAGGGTTTTAGCTCAGATCCTGCCCCTCTCTGGTTCTTGGGCTGAAGCGGCAATTCATCTGCTGCCGTCTTTCAAGGGAGGAACACCTCCAGTTCCCCATCGGAGGCCCCTTCAGCTCCTCTGTGATCCGTGTCCTGATTCCTCCCGATCTACATTGATGGAACCAGCTTCAAAAAAGCCCCGTGAAGCCCTCAGCCAAAACAAACACGGGCAAGCAGGCCTGAAGGTGTCTGCTCCGGACTCTGCTCTGCCTGAGGAAATCAAGTTGCAGCTTTCCCACGCCTCAGGAGTCAGGAGGGACACTGCTTGAGGAGCCTGGCCTCCCTCCCAGTTAGGGCCTCCCACCCATTTGAAAAGCTCCCCTAGACCATCATGGCCCATGATCCCCACTCCTGCCTTGTTCCTTAAGATTTCCTGAGGCTGGGGTGGGTGGGGGGTGGGGGCTCCGTGACACTCCATGCTGCCCAGCAAAGTGGTTCATGGTCTCTAAAGCCATCTGCACCCCTGAAATACATCTTGTCATCAGTGTGCCCTGTTTGATGTACACCTGCGTGTGTGTACCTGGTGTGGAGGGGGTGGGACCATCGACACGTGCTATTGCAGGATTCTGGATTAACAGAGGTTCCTGCAGGTTAAGGAGGAGGGCAAAAGCAGCCTGAACCACCAGGAACTTCTGTCTCCATCTAAGTAACATCGCCGTTCTTTCCCTAACCCTCCCTAACCCGCCCGAGCAGCAGAACCGCCACTTGAGTCTTCTCAGCTCTTCCCGCCAGCCTTGCACAGACCTTGTTCTCTGGCAAGGACTCTCATCTCCCAGACAGCAGCTTTCTGACCCATCTCCGAGGCCATACCAGAAAGGAAGCTCTCCCAGTCCCGGAGGACCAGAAAAGCTACTTGAAGGACAGCTTACAAGGTTACCTGCTTGGTGGAGCTGGGTTGAAGGGTGACTCTCAAATATCCCAACCTCAGAACCTGGGAATGGAACCATATTTGGGAAAAAGGTCTCTCTGCAGGTGCTAAGGATCTTGAGATGAGATCATTCTGGATTGTCTGGGAGGAAACGGCACCCGATGGCAGGGGTCTGCCCAGGAGATCTAGAACACAGGAACCAGGAGAGGGACACAGACTTGGGGAAAACACAGCCAAGTGTTGGAAAGGCAAAGAGTTGTCACCCAGAGCTTTAGGGGTAGCAAGCACCTGAGGACATTTTGATTTGGGCTCTCTGGCCTTTAGAACTGTGAGGTGAAGCAGGTGCAGTGTCTTAAACCAGAAGTCTATGGCACACTGTCACGGCAGCACACCAAACAAACACGCCTGTCTGGCACCATTCAAGGGCCCTTTCTGGTGACAGTTAAATGGCACAGCAGGACCCACCCCTTCTCAGTCCCTCCAGTTTCTACTCAACAAATTGTTTTCTCTGGAGCATATTCTCTTTTCTGACAGGTTGGTATTCTCTTGGCTTTTATTTCCATTCAATGAGGAGCCATAACTTCGTTAATAATAGAAGGAGCACAAACGTCAAACCAAGCTTCAGCTACCCTTCTGAAGCACCAAAATAATAACTAGGTCCTCATTTTCAGATGGCTCCATTGCTAGCTCCAGCCGGGCACCTTTGTCACCATGTCTTTTTTTTTTTTTTTTTTTTTTTTTAAATATTTATTTATTATATGTAAGCACACTGTAGCTGTCTTCAGACACTCCAGAAGAGGGAGTCAGATCTTGTTACGGATGGTTACGAGCCACCATATGGTTGCTGGGATTTGAACTCCGGACCTTCGGAAGAGCAGTCGGGTGCTCTTACCCACTGAGCCATCTCACCAGCCCCGTCACCATGTCTTTATGCTTCTGCTTCTGACAAGGCCAGCTCTATGTCTTTGACGCACACTTCTGTCCCAACAAGCCCTCCCTCTCCTCTTTCCTCTTGTGCAGCTGGCGTCTGTGTGTTTTCTCAAATGTCTGAGTTGGCTTCACCTTGAACTTGGAATTTCACAGAGGGGACAAACTGTGCCTGCTCGCAGAAGTCCTCAAACTCCAGTCTGCTGCAGATGATGTCAGGATGGGACATTGAGCCCTTGCAGTCTTCTGGCTTGGAGACGAGGAAGATGTTGCTAGATGGTGACCCTAGTCCCTCCTAGACAGTCAAAGACTCTGGACCCAGTTTTCCCAGCCTCCTCCCTACTCCAAGTCTGCTATACTTAGCTGATTGGCTCTTTGCCGTTGACCAAGACAGGGTCTCTCTAGGCAGTCCAGGCTGTCCTGGAACTTGTGACTATTCTGCCTCAGCTCTTTGAGTGCTGGGTTTGCACCACTATGCCTAGCTAGGTTTGACTCACTCTTGCTCTTGTGTTCCCCCTCCCCTCGGAACACACACCTCTCCCTTCTGTCCTTCTTCCTCTTTTTACTCAATGTCTCTCTATAAAGCCCAGGATGGACTGGAACCCTCTCTATAAATAGCCTAGGATTACAGGTGTGAACCACCTCGCCTGGCTTAGGTCTATTTTATTTATTTATTTATTTATTTATTTATACTTTATGTGCATTGGTGTTTTGCCTGCATGTGTGTCTGTGTGAAGATGTTGGATCTTAGAGTTACAGACAACTGTGAACTGCCATGTGGGTGCTGGGAATTGAACCTGGGACGTCTAGAACAGAAGCCAGTGCCCTTAACTGTTGAGCCATCTCTCCAGCCCTAAGGCTCTTTTTTAAATGCTAAGATGTGGATCGGGTGGTGGTGGCACACTCATTTAATCCCAGCACTTGGGAGGCAGAGGCAGGCAGATTTCTGAGTTTGAGGCCAGTCTGGTCTACAGAGTGAGTTCCAGGACAGCCAGGGCTACACAGAGAAACCCTGTCTCGAAAAAAAAGAAAAAAATGCTAGGATGTGTTGTTTTATTCTTTAATTAAAATGGTTGGTCATGATATAATGCTTTTAAAAATATTTTTATTTCAATTTTTAGTGTGTGTGTGTGCATATGATGTGTGTGTGCACCCACGCATGCCATGACACATATGTGGAAGTCTTTGGGAGCCAACTCTCTCCTTCTGTTATAGGTCGGGGGATTGAACTCAGGCCACCTGTTTTGCCCCCCAAACACTTATACCCAGCGAGCTACCTCACTCGCCCAGTCATCATGGTTCTAGAAACCTTTCAGGAAGCAAGCACAGAAAGGAAGGCAAACTGGACGAAGTCCACCTTAACCTGTGGTCCTCAGGGGAAGAAACTGCAGCAGGTCATAAGAAAGACACTTTGGGTGTCAGCAAGATGGTCCAGCGAATAAGGCACTTGCCATGTATGCCTGGCGACTTGAGTTCGATTGCCAGAAATTGCTTAAAGGTTGAAGGAAAAAAACCAGCTCCATAGGGTTGTCCCCTACCTCCCATGTGTGCTGGAGCAGGGCCCCACATAGCTAACCATTTCCACACACAATAATAAATAAATAAATAAATAGTTAAAAGATAAACATATGGGGCAGGAGAGATGGCTCAGCAGCTAAGAGCACTGACTGCTCTTCCAGAGGTCCTGAGTTCAATTCCCAGCAACCACATGGTGGCTCACAACCATCTGTAATGAGATCTAATGCCCTCTTCTGGTGTGGTGATAGCGACAGTGTACTCATATAAACAAAATAAATACATCTTTTAAATAAATAAATAAAAGTATCTGGCAAGCTAGACATTAATGGCTCACATCTCTAATGCCAGCACTTTGGAGCCTGGGGCAGCAGAATTGTCATGAGTTTGAGGCCATTCTGGCCTACATAGTGAATTCCAGGCTGACCTGAACTATATGATGAGATCCTATCTCAAAACATCCTCCCAACTCTAAGAAGGGGGAAAAAAAGAAATGTATTTTTCATGGTGACTCAATGCACGCATTCATGCCCATAGCTGTAGCAGAAGACTTACACCGGCTGGGCACAGGATGTTGACTGTAGAGGGAGAGGTAGGCAGATCTCTGTGGGTCTGAGGTCAAACTGCTCTACTTAGCAAGTCCTAGGTCAGACAGTCAAGGCATGCACACACACACACACACACACACACACACACACAAAACCAGACAAAAAATGTTTCATACATGTTAGCTTCTTGAGTGGTCCAAAAATTTTTTTTTAAAGATTTATTTATTTATTATATGTAAGTACACTGTAGCTGTCTTCAGACACTCCAGAAGAGGGAGTCAGATCTTGTTACGGATGGTTATGAGCCACCATGTGCTTGCTGGGATTTGAACTCCGGACCTTCGGAAGAGCAATCGGGTGCTCTTACCCACTGAGCCATCTCACCAGCCCCCGAGTGGTCCAAAATTTGAAGATGGCTTGTTCATTCCTTTTATTGTGCCCATCAGAAGACTCAGTGTTTCAAGATACAAGATTAGTACATGAACTGATTGAAGTTGAAGTTAAACATGAGCAACATAGCTTGCTCACTGGAGGCTAAAGCATTTGCCACCCAAGCCTGACCACCCGAGTTCAGGGCCCAGATCCTACATCAAGGCATACAGAGCGAACTGACACCTCCATACACACGCTATGGTGGTTTGATAAGAATGGCCCCCATAGACTCATGTGTGTGAAGGCTTGGCCGTAGGGAGTGGCACCATGAGGAGGCGTGGCCTTGTTGGAGGAAGTGCGTCACTGTGGAGGCAGGTTTGGACGTCATATATGTTCCACCTATGTCCAGTACACAGTCTGTTTCTGCTGCCTGAGGATCAAGATACAGAACTCTTGCCTCTTCTAGCTCCATGTCTGCCTGTGTGCTGCCACGCTTCCCAGCATGATGATAATAGACTGAACATCTGAAACTGGAAGCTCAGACACAGTTAAATGTCTGCCTTTATAGGCGTTGCTGTGGTCATGGTGTCTCTTCATAGCAATGAAACCCTAATAGAGATATACACCACAGCACGTGCTTCCACACTTACACACCATAACACATGCAAACATGGCAAACACAGGGTGGTGTATCCCACTAATCCCAGCACCTAGGAGGTGATAACTGGAGGCTCAGAAGCTCAAACTCACCCTCAGCTACACAGCAATTCAAGACACAAGCTGGAACTACATGAGATCCTGTCTCTGTAAAAACAAGAGAGGCGGGTAGGAAGGGAAAAAGGAATGGGGATGGGGGGGAGGGTGAAGGAAGGAAATAAAGAGGAATGATGCTGGAGAGATGGCTCAGCTGTCAAGAACACTGACTGTTCTTCCAGAGGTCCTGAGTTCAATTCCCAGCAACCACATGGTGGCTCACAACCATCTGTAATGGAATCTGATGTCCTCTTCTGGTGTGTCTGGGAACAGCTATAGTATACTCATATAAAATAAATAAATAAATCTTTAAAATGAATGAATGAAAGAAAGGAAGGAAGGAAGGAAGGAAGGAAGGAAGGAAGAAGGGAAGAAAAGAAAAGAAAAGAAAAGAAAGAAGAGAAAAGAAAAGAGAGAGAGAGAGAGAGGAAGGGCAGACCCTTAGGTGCTATGGTTTGGTGTGGTTTGTCCCCAGAGGTTGTATGTAGGAGAGCTGGTCCTAGCGGGACAATGATGAGAGGTGGGGGAATCTTTAGTAGATGGATCCTGTGGAGTATGGAGGCCATTAGGGGCTTCACACTTGGAAACAATTGATGCTCATGCCACGGAGCGACCTTAAAGCACGCCTGGCCTTCACATCTTCGTCTTCACCCTGTACTTCTCTCTCGCACCTATTTCCACCACGATGCTACCTGCCCGCCATGTGTAGTCAACGAGGCCCTCACTGGAGGTTGAACAGACAGGACAGCCCTAATTTATACTTCCAGTCCCTAAAAATAGGAAATCAATAAGCCTTTTATTTTTTATTTTATTTTGTAAAATACCAAATTTCAGATATTTTGTTAGAGCAACAAATATGGACTATTCTATCAGTTATAAACATCAACAGTAGACTTAGTTTTATAGACAAGAAACTATAAAACTGGGGACTGGAAAGATGTCTCTGTGGTTACGATCACTGTCTGCCCTCCCAGAAACCCCAGGTTTGATTCCCAGCACCTACCTGGTGGCTCCCAACCATCTGTAATTCCAGTTCCAGGGGATCTGATGCCCTCTTCTGGCCTCTTAGGTACTAGGCACACACACAGCTCACAGATATATGTGAAGGCTAAGCACTCATACTATAGAAAATAAAATAAAAACAGAAACACATTTCAAAAGAAGCTACAAATTGTGTTGAGAGAAGCAAAGCTAAAGAAAGAGGCAACGCTCACTAACATAAGTGGGAAGATGGTTGTCGAAGCAGCACTTCTCCTCGATGTAATCTATCAGGTCAACAAAGTCCTGGGAAACCATATGTGACACCAACGTGGCTCTGAAGTTGACATGGAAGGGGAAAACTCACCCTAAAACAGAGCCCTGGAGGGTAAGCCTGGACGGCTGACGTTAGTTAACTTTACGTCTTAAGACGATGTGACAGTGACCAAGACAGTACAGTCTTGGTGAAGACTAAACAGATCAATGGGCTAGAATGGAGGGCCCAGAAATAGACCCAGACCAAAGCAGTTGGTTGATCTTTTTCAAAGGAAGAAAACCGACCGAACAAAGACAAGATTGCCTTGTCAACCGACAGTGCCCGCTCAATTGGACATTGGCACTGTCCAAGTAAAGAAAGGGATACGAGAACCCATACCAAATAAGCACTATGCTTTTCCCAAAAATTAATTAAAAACGTGTCAAAGAGCTAAGTGTAAAACATAAAACTATTCAATTTCTAGAATCTAATCTAAGAGGAAGCTAAAATGCTCTTGCATTTGGCAATACGATCTTAGACATAATACCCAAAGCTTGATCTTTGGAGGAAAATTAACAATGATTGTTTTTTTTTCCTGCCCTGCAAAAGACAGCATTAGGAGGATGAAAAACAGAAGTCACAGAAGGTGAGAAAGGTCAGCATCTCTCGGGAACTTGGCTGACTTTGTTTCTGTTGCTGTGATTAAAGCATCCTGAGAAAAACCAACACAGGCGGTGGTGGCACACTCCTGTCATCCCAGCACTTGGGAGGCAGAGGCAGGCAGATCTCTTACTTCGAGGCCAACCTGGTCTACAGAATGGGTTCCAGGACTGCCAGGGCCACACAGTGAAACCTTGTTTGTTTGTTTGTGTAAAAAAAGGAAGGGAGGGAGAAACTTAAGGGAGCTTACAGTTCCGAGTTATGGTCCATCATGGAAGGGAACTCAAGCCAGGAACTTCAAATATCTATTTACATCACATCCACAGTCCAGAGGATGAAGAAATGAATGTATGCATGTACTCATTTGCTTGTTTTTCCACTCTGACCCACTCAGGACCTCCCGCCTCGGCCATAGTGCTGGCCCAGCAGCCAAACAGCACCAGGGCTTTTCCTCGCTCTTCCGGGACTCTATGAGCCTTCTCCTTGTAGTCATAAATTTTCTATCCTCACTCCAAGGTCCTGGTGATGACATACAAAGACAGGAAGCTATTTAAGGTGTGGTAGAGGATATCAGTGCACAACCTTCCCTGAAGTCAGCTTGAGGTGACGTGGGCGCTCTCAGCAGGTCTTCACCATCTCCATGACCTTCTAGAGCGAGTTGTTTCATGGCGCGCGCAGGTACCACTGTGTCGCAGGGTGAACAAGGAGAAGAGCACGGCAGGCTTCATTTTACCGAGAATTCTTCCAACCATGCAATCTAGCCTCGAATTAGAACGTCTAGCCTGTCGCGGCAGGTTAGACACCCGGTCTGGCAGTGTTCCCAAGAGAAAGGGCTTCAAGATGTCTGTGGCTCACTCTCACTTCCGGTTCAACAAGGCCAGGCTCAACATGATGGTGGTGAATTCTTTGCTACTCTTTCCACAGAGAGATAAGATAGAGATATTTGCCTTTCCATTGAGTCAAGCTGTGGTTGACTTTGACAATAGGATGTGCTAGAATACAACTTCCAAGTCAAGTCTTAAAGATCAGTGTTTGTGTTTGCCCCTCTTAGAAGGCTCCTTTGAGGAAGCCTATACTTTGTGAGAATCCCCCCATCCTTAGACTACCTTGGCACAAAGAAGGCCCAACCAGCCACTCAGAGAGCCTCAGCAGAGCACTGTAATACCACAAGAGAGGGTGGTTTTTTGTTTTCCTCAAGACTTCTACAAAAGAACAACCCAGGAGAACCCCTACCCACAACTACCCTGCCCCAGCAAATCTCTCCTTCACAGGATCCCAAGAGAGTAACTGTCTTTGAGCATAGTTGGTTAAAAAGAATGTTCAGCCAGAACAGGGGAAAAGGAAGGTATGAAAGCCGGTCCAACTAATCAGCCTGGGGCCTCATCCAGAATCAGGAGCTGACAGCATCCCCGCAAGAGAGAGAACTTGAAGATGTGTTTGAAGTTGATGCTTTCACCTATGCTCATCACAGGGGTTGGGAGCAGGCTTGATGGCATGCACCATCCGCAGAGTGTTAAACCCCACTCTTGGTCCAAGGTAACGCCTTGCTTGTGGGGAGGGTTAAGCGGTCAGTTGTTTGCTCTGCACATAAGTTTGAGTGGCTTTGCCCTGCCTGGCACTGAGCAAATGTCAGACAGACACACTGGAAGGTGCCTGCTTTACAGATATTTAGCACAGCCACATGAGTGTGGATTATTCTGGAAGGTTCTTGACAGCAGTATCTGTTCCCGTCCCTGACTATTTCTCTCTCATAAATGGGATGGTGGTAGCATGGCTGGAGTAGATTTTGAACAACAAACAGTTCAGAAAACAGAGAAAAACAAGTGGAGCCCTGCTTTCAACTCAGGGCAGAAGCCATGGGGAGACATTTGGAGGAAGCATTGTTACCACCAAGACATCAGAGAACCATGTGTATAAAACCCGAGAGGTGGGCTGGAGAGATGGCTCAGAGGTTAAGAGCACCAACTGTTCTTCCAAAGGTCCTGAGTTCAATTCCCGGCAACCACATGATCTGATGCCCTGTTCTGGCATATCTGAAGAGAGCAATGGTGTACTCAGATACGTAAAATAAATCTTAAAAAAAAAAAAAAACGAGAGGTGAAGGGGGTGGGGGGAGCTTGTGGCACAGAACATTTGAGAAACTGCAAGGTGGCTACGTTAGCTGGAAAAGAAACAGGACTTAGATTGACCCAGGCTGACCCCATCATGAAGAAGGAGGCCCTGGCTTACCTTCATTTACCTTTTCACTCTGAAATCTGTTTTGTGGGGATGTTAGGAGATGGAAATTCAACGGGAAGAGCCCTCTACACAAGCTGGCTTGCCGCTGGCTGACCACGAACACGCGAACCAATGATTGACTGTCTTCAGCTTTGCTTCTAGCTCGGACTGAACAGGAAGAATGGCATTGAACTGCTGGGCAAGGGAGGAGCCGACCTCCCTGCACACCCATAGAGGCTTCCACAGGGGGGCAGTGGTCCTGGTGCTGCCTACCAGCCGAGTGTGGCCTCCCAACACATGAGGCTCAGAAGAAAAGTCCTACTGAAGTTGTGGCGTCAGGCGTGGATGACTCAGCGCTCAGTACAATGACTAACAATCCTCTCCCTTCTTTGGATTCCCAAGGAGAAAATGTTAAAACTCAAGACCTGGGGGACTTGCATGGGCCAGAGTGGCCAGTTCTCAACCACATGAGATCTGGAGTCTACCCTCTAGTAAGGTCGAACCTCACAGGCATAGGGCTGGGGACAGGAGATTGAGGCCAGACTCTAGCCTCCTGGCTTTCTTTTAGGATCTGCAATGGCTAGTCTCTGTTGCGAACTTGACTACATCTGGAATTAACTAAAACCCAAACTGCTGGGTACTCTTCTAAGGGATTTTTATTTCTTTTTGATTGGATCATTTGAAGTAGGAAGACCTACCCTAAGTCTTGATCATATGAGGTTTGCAGACCCATCTTAAATCTGGGCCACACCTTCTGGTGGCCTTCTGTATAAAGAACATGGAAGAAGGGAGCTTTTATTTTATTTTATTTTTTTAAGATTTATTTATTTATTATGTGTAATACACAGTAGCTGTCTTCAAATACTCCAGAAGAGGGAGTCAGATCTTGTTACGGATGGTTGTGAGCCACCAAGTGGTTGCTGGGATTTGAACTCAGTGTCCTTTGGGAGAGCCGCTGGTGCTCTTAACCACTGAGCCNTCTCTCCAGCCCAAGAGGAAGCTTTTGCTCTTTGTCTGCTTGCCCTCACTCTCCCTAGTGAGTTCATTCCATCACTGATATTACAGTCTACTTCTTTGGGATTCCAACATATACTGAAGACCAGCTGAGACATCCCACCTCATGGACCAAATGATGAGTGTATTCTTAGATCTTCCGTTGGGAGACAGCCGTTACTGGAATAGTTGGACCACAGACGATAAACCACTCTAATAAATCATATATCAATGGATTATAGTCATCTAGTTAGTTCACTCCTCTAGAGAATGATCACTAACACAGGGTCCAAGCTGTGGGGCAAACACTGGCTAATTCATGGGACATCACTAGAAAGCATGATCTAGGAGTGAGGGTAGCTGGGCCCGCAATAGCAAACCCTCATCAGGCTGGCAGCTCCGCATCTGCCAACATTTGGAGGAAGAGAGGAGAAAGAAAAGGAAATCTAGTGAGTGTGCTGAGGCCCCATGTGCTTGAAGCTGTTCGGAGACCCCTGTATGTGAAGGAATGCTCTTGGCACTCAAACACTGCCTCACCCTCCCCTCCCACCCCCTTATGCTGCCTTCCTAAAGAAGCCCAACACTGTGCAGAATGGGTGGGTCCAGCCCTCCCCTTCTCTTCCTCCTTAGAACTTGGCCAATCAATCATGCTTTCTAGCCCCTCCACTGCCTCTCAGCTGGATCAGTTCTGCTAGCATTTGGATACACTGTAGCCTTTCCCACCCCAAATCCCTAAAACACTCCCTACAACCTATACTCTGCCTCCACCCAGAGCCCCGCCCTCCTTGCCTTCCAAGCTGCAGGCTCCCAAGTCCCAAAACACATCTCATGCTCCCTGAGCAGCCTCCCACATCGCTCCACCTCTGTGCACAAGCATCTGCTAAAGACACGGGAGACCACTACTTCCCTACCACCTACCACCCTCGGAGAGGGGGTATGTGTGCGCGTGCGCGTGCCTGCTCTCCATTCCTGACTACTTTTCTGCCACCCAGACCTTGTCCCTGGGTACATAAAGACTGAGTCCTTCCTTTCTTGCTCCTCCTGACCTCTGCTCACAAGCTCCAGACAGTATTTGCTGTATGTTAGAATCAATAGGCAAAGCTATTTTTTTAAAAAAAAAAGCAAGCAAAAAACAAACAAACATTTACAAAAAAAACAAAAAACAAAAAACAAAAACACAGCACCCGAGTGCCCTGATCCCTCCAATTAAATCAGGGCCCTACAGTATTGGCCAGATATGGCAGACCTGAAAAGACCCCATATGAGTCTTGTATTCCAAGCCACTGCCTTTAAAGTCACATGTGCAGATCCTGAGACAACCAAACACAATGTTGTCGCCTTCCCTGTGTTTTTTGGTTTTTTTTGTTTTTGTTTTTTCTTTTTTCTTTTTGGTTTTTCGAGACAGGGTTTCTCTGTGTAGCCCTGGCTGTCCTGGAACTCACTCTGTAGACCAGGCTGGCCTCAAACTCAGAAATCCACCTGCCTCTGCCTCCCGAGTGCTGGGATTAAAGGCGTGCGCCACCGCTGCCCGGCTTCCCTGTGTTTTCTTCTCAGCTTTCTCATGAGCCATTCCACAGCTCAACACTGAAGTCGCATGGCACCCCTCTAATCTGAATATAATCTGCATACGTGTTTTCATAACAGACTGATGAGGGGCAGTTCTGAGACCTTAATGGGATTACAGTGCAAGTTTGCTATTTTTATTTTTGTTTGTTTGCTTGTTTTTTATTTTGTTTTGTTTTTGTTCTTGTTTTTTGAGATAGTATTTCTCTGTGTAACAGCCCTGGCTCTCCGGGACTCCTGATGTCTAGACCAGACTGGCCTCGAACTCACAGAGATCTACCTGCCTCTGCCTCCCTAGTGCTGAGATTAAAAGTGTGCGCGCCACCACACCCAGACTGCTATTTTTATTTTCTAATCTCTCTGGAATGCTGAGCCACCTTGGCACTGGCTGTCTTCTCACTAAGTCTTCCTCACTCAAAAAAAAAAAAAAATGTATACACGCCAAGCTGACTGAGGAGGGAAGTGTTGCAGCAAGGTAGAGACTCACAAGGTAACTTGGTAGACGATGCAGCTGGGTAACGGGGAAGTTCCCTGACTTCACAGACAGATGTGCTACAGTGTGTTCGGCTCTTCACCTCTGCAGAACCTCCCTTGCTGGATAGGGACTCCGTTTTCCCCTGGGAGGTTTTAAAGAAGTCACCTGATTAGCACCAAGGTCCAGATCCTGAATAATCTCACCCACAATGAGCGGTGGCTTCCAGCCCTGCCCCGTGCCTGCCGGTGTCTCACTTCCGTGGCGATTGGAAGCTTCACCGTGGGTTTGGGAAACACAAAGGTGTATCAGGCGTTTCCAGATCTGCCTGCCTCTGCCTCCCAAGTGCTGGGATTAAAGGCGTGAGCCGCCACGCCCGGTGTGTTCTACATCTTGATCCAAAGGCAGCCAGAGACTCTCTTCTGCAGTCAGCCGGGAGAAGGGTCTCTTCTGCATTGGGCGGAGCACTAGGAGCTCTCAAAGCCCACCTACACCGTGACATACTTCCTCCGACAAGGCCACACCTCTTCCAACAAGGCCACGTCTCCTAATAGTACCTCTTCCCACGGGCCAAGCATATTCAAACCACCACACATGGAAATGTGGAAGAGCCACCCAAATGAAGGGTTATTGAGCAATGAAAAAAATCAAAATCACGACCCAAAGATGCAACATGAATGAGCCTTGAAGACATGCTGAGTGAAAACAGCCACGATCCCTCTGCTTGCTTTTGGTTGAAATGCTTCCGAGAGAGTAAATCCACAGAACAGGAAGAGAGGGGCCGGTATTAGGCCCTGTGCGGAGGAAGTTGGATGACTGCTAATGCGGGCAAGTTTCCTTTTGAGGCTCCCTTCTGGCCACCAAAAGCATACTTTTACCCATGGGACCAAACACATGACCGGCCCGACCCTTCCCCTTTATCCTTTTCATAGCGGGTTGCCAGGGGAGGATGGAAGTGGGAAGTCACTCCCTCACATGCACATTGCCTCTCTGAGCATCTCCACCTCCATCAGAGAGCCCCACCCATGGAGAGGGTAGCCCAGCCTTTCTCAAGGGCTCCCTCCAAACCCTCTTCCTTCCTTAGAAGGATGGGTTGCTAATACTCAGCTCTCTCAGCCTGGAGGAACCCCAAAGCTTGCGTCTGCTGGCCCCAAGTTCAGTCAGTAAGAAGCAAACAACAGACTTATTGGCTATCGTATGAAGTCTGCATTCTACTTATAAACTCCCCATTCTCCGTCCAGAACAGCATTTGTGCTGGCTGCTTTGGTCACACAGGTCCCATGTGTGGACCACCTCACCCAGTACTGCTGGAGAAGGGTCTGGTCTAGACAGACTCTGGACAGCAAGTCTTCGGCCCTTGGGGGACTACAATATCTGTTCTGTATGCTACACGTTCCTCTCCGAGAACATGGTGATTCCAGGCGCTCTCCCCACTTCTGCCCCCTCAGTTTCCCCCCTCACAGCTTCATTCTGCCCAGACAGCATCATGATGAGCTTCTTGGCTCTGCTCTAACAACTGCTGTGAGACAAGTGCCACTCAACACTGTTGCACTTCAATGACGACAACTGCCTCGCCCCATGTACTGGGAAGGGTGGAGTAGTGTTTTTCTTGTTTAATAAACAACTTAGGTGCTGGCAGGAAGAAAAAACTCAGGGAGACCAGAATGGTGTGCAAAGTGAGGCTTGAGTCTGTCTTTCTGCTTCTGCCGTGGTATTTGTTTAACCCCCGGTTCTTAACCATCTCACGTGTCTCTCCCCATTCTGTCTTCATCTATGGTAAGTTTTACCTCAGTAAAGATAATAAGTGCTAAAGACTCACGACTTCCTAATTATTTTCCTACACGCTGAGAATGAAAGTCAAGGTTCTACGGTTGGAAATAACATCCCTGCTGGCCTATGTTAGCACAACCCCGAGGGCCCGTGAGGCTGCTCCGGTACCTTCTGATGCCTCCCTTCCCACCCCACTCCCCCGCAGTAGAGTCCTAAGCTATCCTGGAAGCTTTCGGTCCCTGGCAAGTGCCATACTGTAGGGAGAATTCTGGTTTCTTTAGAAACCAAGTTATGTTGTGTGAATATGTTTACGTATCCCAGGTGTGTGCTGAGGGACTGCTTCAAATTGTCCACAGCTGTTAACTATGATTTGTCTCGTGCTTTAGGCGGGGTGTGATTTTTGCCATCTGCATAGTTCTGGGACTCTGGAGAGGGTATGAATGGTGGAGTCCCGGGGCCTGTGGTGACTGCGGCTTCCTCGGCTGCTGATGGTGCAGGCTGCTGCTTTTGCTATTGCTAAACTGCTGTTTTTGCTGGATTGCTGGTTGAAGATATCTTGATGACAGAGATTGGGTTTGCCCCTAGGAATCTGATGCCCCTAGGCGGCAGAAAGTAGTCAAAAGAGCTCCATGCTCCTTCCCCTCCAACCTTCCTCTCTTACCAAGTGTTGGGGGTTGGAAGGGATTGGGGTGGAGTAAGGGTTGGAAGAGTGGTAGATAATAGAGAATCCAATAAGGTCGCCCAAAAAGTACACCAACACTATACCACCCCCATGTCTGCCTTGTGTTGACCTTACGCTCTCACCAACTTGCTCCTTCTGAGTCACTGCTGTGTCTTGACACAGACAGATACCCCTTCCAGGAAGCCTTTTCTACCTCTCCATAGGGTCTTTTTTTTTTAAATGACTTATTTGATTGTTTTATGTGTATATGTGTTTTGCATGCATGTATATGTGTGCACCGTGTACATGCCTGGTGCCTGAGGAGGCCAGAAGGGGGCATCAGATCCCTTGGAACTGGAATTACAGATAATTATGAGCCATCACCTGAGAGCTAGAAACCTAACTCAGGTCTCAGGTCTTCTACAAGTGTAGCAGGTGCTCTGACCATTGAACCACCTCTCCAGGTCCTCTCTACAGGAATTCTGCACACTGTTGCCAGATATACTGATTCTCACCTGTGACCCCAACACTGGGAGAACTAGAGGCTCTCATGTTGAAGGCTATTCTGGGAGATGTGTGTGTGTGTGTGTGTGTGAGAGAGAGAGAGAGAGAGAGAGAGAGAGAGAGAGAGAGAGAGAGAGATCCATCCTTTGTCAAAAAAAAAAAGTTTGAGTCTTAGTGTTCTATGGCTGTGAAGAGACACCATGACCATCACAAACTCTTATAAAGCAATGCGTTTAACTGGGCCTGGCTTACAGTTTCAGGTCAGTCCATTATCCTCACGGTGAGAAGCAGGGCAGACGAGGTGTTGGAGAAGGAGCAGAGTTACATCAGGATCCTCAGGCAGCAGAGACCCTGACCTTAGCTTGGGCTTTTGAAGACCTCAAAGTCCATCCCCAGCGACACACTTCCTCCAACAAGGCCACGCTTCCTAATCCTTTCAAATGTACCACTTCCCGGTGACTAAGCACTTTGAGCCTACGGGGGCCATTCTTTCTCAAACCAAGACACCGCTGTACAATTCTGGAGAATGTCATCACCCCAGAGGGAAACTTACTCCCAACTTCCTCTCGCTGGTCTCTGGAAATCTCCGATTGACTGTAGACTTGTTTATGTTTTCGTGTGTTTTGGTTTGGTTTTGAAACAGAGTCTCATTTAACTCTGGCTGGTTGGACTCACTCTGTGGTCATGGATGGTTTTGAACTCCTGCTACTCCTGCCTTTGCACCCCGTGTTCTGAGGTTGCAGATCTATACCACAACAACTGGCTCTATTGATTTATTTTAGAGTGGATATGATATATTGTGCAGTAGCCCAAGCTGGCCTGGATCTCACAATCCCCCCGTCTCGCTTCCCTAGTGCTGAGAGTATAAGCGTGTGCTACCACACTTGTTTGTTTGTTTGTTTGTTTGTTTTGAAATAGGGTTTCTTTGTATAGCCCTGGCTGCCCTAGAACTCCCTCTGTAGACCAGGCCTGCCTCTGCCTCTGCAGTGCAGGTATTAAAGGCATGCATTACTATTGGGCTCAGTTTCCTTTAAGTAAAAAATTGTAAATAAACATAAGTGATCTGCTTATGGGTCTGTAGCAAAGCAGGAACCTGATAAAAAGTGAGAGGAGAGAACACAGGGACAGAGGGTATGGGCAGGACACTCACACTGTCCTTTCAGTCCTCTGAGGACCGTGAGGGGTATTTATTCTCTTAAAGGTCTAGAAAATGGAATTCCAAAACGAGTCTCCGAGAACCAAAGTCAAGGGTAGGCAGTTCCTTCCTGGGACTCTAAAAAAATTTAGTGAGGTTGTGTGGTGGCCTGGACTCCAGGGGGCCTTGTCTCAAACAAACAAAGAAATGGAAGATCTGGTGATCATGCTCAGTTATGTTCTTTCTTCCCAAAGCGTTGGTCTTCCCCTCCGTCTCCTGCTCTAGGAAGGAGCTAGAACCCTTTGTCTAAGACCAGCAAAGGCCCCAAACTTCCCCGCTGCTCTGTAGTGCATCTCATCTCTCCTGCGCTGTAGTGCATCTCTCCTGCACTGCCTGCTCTTACCTTCACTGTCCATTCTGATTCCCCAAACTACAGCCATCTCCAAAGCCCCACAGATCTTGGCCATTTTGAAGACCATGGCCAAACTCAGAACCACCAGGACAGCAACAACAGACACGGCCCATATAATCTTAGGCCACGGTCAGCTGGGATGCAACAGAGCCAAGGAGGTGTTGGAGCCTCCAGACCCTGCCCCATCCTGCTGCCTGAAGCCCACCCAGGTTGCTCTTTGGCCATGATCTTCTGGCACGGCCTGGGCCTAATCCATCGGAGTTTCTTTCGATTTGTCCAGAGCCATCACAGAAGATCTTGCCTCTGGCTAGATGACCTGTCTGTCAGGCAGGAGCAGAGTTAGCAATCGCAGTCAATGCATTCTGAGGCAGACAGGCAGCTTTGCTCTGAACAGAGACGAAGGCGAAGTCTTAACGCTGCCTTCTGTCTTCTTTCTGATACCTGGAAGAGATAGGGCCTGTTACTGAGCCAGGGAGTCGGCTGAGGCAGAGGGGGACCGCACAGCATCCGGGGCCTCAGAGACACCGTAGAGCTGCCCCCTTGCCTTCATCCTGCCTCCCTCTGGGCTTCTCTAATAGCATCCCCACCTGAGCAGTCCGGAGCAGTCTGTCCACAGCAGGTCCCCCTGGGAGGCACCGCTCCGGATGCGTAGCTTTCTGTTGACGCTTGCTCAGCTGCCATTTCACAGGACTGCGTGAAGCATACCCACCCCACCCTCACTGATTTGGGTGCTTCACCCCCACCCCATGTTGTTCAGTTCTGATAGGATGGAAGCCACCAGCAAGAGCCACAGAACCTGGCAGGGTCTGTACACTGGGTGAAAAGGTTAAACTTGGACAAGCCAGGGTGGAAAATTAATTTGGATTGCTTGTTCCCAGGACAGTGGGAACACCCCATCCCCTCCCCACCCCTTTCAGAGGCTCTGTGGGTGAGGCTGTGTTTTGAGGGCTGAGGCATCTGGGAGCAGTAAGGAGGGTCTGTGGATAATAGGGAGTCAGGTGCCCCATGGACAAAGGGTCTCAGAGGATCCAGAGGGGGCACTGGGATCCAGGCTGGGAAGCCCAGTGGTCTGCCCAAGGTCTGCAGCAAAACCCAAACAGCCTTCCTGGTTGGTAGCAACTGTGTAACTAACGCAGGCCCCTTGAAAGCTTTCAAGGTCAAGGTATTGGTCAGGGTTACTGTTACTGTCATTTAACAGCGGAGGAGAGTTTATTTTGCTTACACTTCTACACACATCAACATTCATCACTGAAGGAAGTCAGGATAGGACCCGAAACAGGACAGGGACCTGGAGGTAGAAGCTGATACAGAGGCTGTGGAGGAGGGGCTAGCTCCCCAAGGCTTGCTTGACCTGCTTTCTCATACAATCCAGGACCACCCAGGGATAGCACCGCCTACAATGGGCTGGGTCCTCCTCCATCAATCAATAATTAAGAAAATGCCCTATAGACTTGCCTGCAGCCCAATCTTATGGAACTGTTTTCTTAATCAAGGTTCCTTCCTTCCAGCTGACTTTTTAGCTTGTGTCAAGTTGACAAGACTACCCAGCATAAGACCCCAGAGCAAGACTCAAGGGTTATTTCTGACCATGTTCCTTTCTCCTCTCGTCTCAAATCACCGACTCACTTCAGGTTGGACAAGGAAAACACAGACACAACTGTACCAGACACGCTGGCTCACCCTTGTAATCCCAGTGCTTGGGAGACTGAGGCGGGCAGATCCTAGCAGTTCAGGCTGGGCTACAGAGTGAGACCTGGTCTCAAACCAACCCACAGCAGAACCCCCACAGGGCTGGAGAGATGCCTCAACAGTGAAGAGCAGTGGCTGTTCCTCCAGAGGATCTAAGTTAGGTTCCTAGCACGCTGTGGTGACTCCCAACGACCCATCACACCAATTCCAAGGGATCTGACGCTCTTATGACCAACTCAGGCACCAGGCGCACACAAGGCACATAGATATACATGGTTGCAGAATACAATAAAAATTACATACATACAGGTGTATGTGTGTGTGTGTGTGTGTGTGTGTGTGTTATTTAAGCATGTGTTTAAGCACATGCATTCGTGGGTTTGTTTTAATTTTAACTTAATTCTTTAAGTCTTTGTGTGTTTTCCCTGCATGCATGTCTGTGTACCATGTGTGTGCCTGGCTCCCGCCAAGTAGGCCAGAATTTCTACTGATTCCAGAAGTTTCTCATTATCCTGAAATGAAACCCCAGACTCATTAGTGCTTGTTCCTGGCAGCCTTAAATCTGCTCTCTGTCTGTACGGCTTTTTCTGTCCTGGGTGTCTCACGTCAATGGAATGTATCGTTCTTGGCCTTCTGGGTCTGGCTTCTTTCACACAGTGGGATGTTCTCAAGGTTTAGCCACAGGAGAGTGTGAATGGGTACTTTGTGCCTTTTTAGGGATGAATGATATTCTACTTTGTATTATCCACCCATTAGCGGATGGAGCCTGGGCTGTCTCTTCCTTGGACTGTTTCTCATTGGAGCCCATAGCCCCATCTCCAGACCTGGCACTCATCACGTTGCTTCATGCTCTGTACAGCACTGAGCATGTTGTATGGTACCAGCCTGCCTTCTAGCCAGAGGGAGAGTTGCCCTGGAGCAAATGGGATCTTAAATTCGTCTGTCACTGTATGCAGTGCAGGATCAATCTGCAAAACAGATTCTCTGTCTCTGGCGGTTTTGGAGTTTTGTGTGGTTTGACCTTTCCCTCCGATTCTACACACACACACACACACACACATACACACACACACACACACACCTCACTTTTGAGACAGGGTCTCATTTTACAATCCTGAGTGGCCTGGAACTCACGATGTAGCCCAGGCTAGCTGGGAACTTTCTGAGATTTGCATGCCTCTGCCTCCCCAGTACTGGAATTAAAAATGAATGCTACCCAGACTGTGTCTGGGCCCTGCAGCAGCCAGGGTCTGTTACCTACCACCTAAGGCCAGGCAGAGTTCCTGGGCTGGGCTGGGCTGAGCTGCTACTTAGGGACATATGAATGTCTGAGGACTGTGCAGAATGGGTCCCATCCCTCACTTGGGCATTGTGGGATAGCTGGCCCTGGATGCATGACAGAAGAGCTGACCCCACCTCCACAGCCAGCTGCAGTACTTGGGAGAGCAACCCTGCGTAATTGTGGGTGAGAGCCAGCCTGAGGAGCTGAGTGTGGAAGAGCTGGTCTTGGAAGAGATACCCATCTACCCCCTCACCCTCACCAACTGCAGGAGTAGGGAGACCTGACCCTGGGGTAGGGAGACCTGACCCCAGGGGGGTCATAAGACTGGGAGAACTAGCCCTGTCCTTCATTGACTGCAACCCTCAGGAGAGCGAGCCCTGCACCTTGTCTGGGCAACTGAGTAGAACTGGCCCTGGTTGCAAGGGTTTTGGGTAAGGTGGCCCCAAGGGCGTGAGAACAGGAAAGCCACCTCACTGACCAGCTCAGATACCTGCCAGGTCTGCCTGCAGGGTTTTGAATTGTACCACCCCAACATCTTCCCCATTGATGAACTGCTGGAGTGCTAGCTGTACAGAAACTACAGGATCTCTATGACACAGGGTAAGAACAGGACATTTGAGAGGAGTCCCAGCGAGGTTCCAGTATTGATAACAGAAGCCAGAGGCCTTGAACCAGACCAACGAGTTATTACAATGAACATTTGCAAGCAAAGAAGTGTGGACCAAAGGGTATACTGTGGGGCACATTGTGACACACTACAGCTTCTACAATGAGATTTTTTTTTTCTCTCTCTCTGTTTTGGGGGAGGTTGCAAGGGTGGAGAGTGGACAGGAGGGGAGGGGGAGATGAGTGCAATTGGGGAGCAGGATGTGAAATTCACAAAAAGCCAATAAAACGTGTGTGTGTGTGTGTGTGTGTGTGTGTGTGTGTGAGAGAGAGAGAGAGAGAGAGAGAGAGAGAGAGAGAGAGAGAGAAGTGAATATCACCACCCATGACTTGGTCTGATTTTTAAAAAACAAATTCTCTTTGTTGTCTCAAACCCATGATCCTCTTGCCTCAGTTTCCCATGTAGCTGAGATTATAGTTTCTCATAGCCACATCCAGCTGCAAAATAGTTTATTTTTGATGGCTATTTTGCATTTTTTTAAAATTTATGCGTATGGGGGACACTGCAGTGCCGGTGTGGAGTGAGTGTGTAGGTCAGTCCTTCTCTCCTTCCACCACGTGGGTCCCAGGTCTAGGACTTGGGTCATTAGATTGTCATCTCACAAAACAGATTCGTCAGAGTGTTTCTTACTGTTAGACTGCCCTGCATCCAGCTTGCAAAATGTCCTCATGGCTGCTCCTTCCAGGCAAAATTTCAACAGAACCCCGCCCCCCACCAACAGGCTCCACCTAGTGGAGCACACTAGCAAACCACGATGTTTACATTTCAGAGATCTGCTGGTGGGGCGGGGTGGCGAGAGACCACTTACGGTAGGAGGGTCTGAGAGTGCTCCTGAGAGAGGACCTCCCAGGACTCTCAAAAAGTCAAAACAGATCCTCTGGTTAGGGACAATAAGGGAGGGGCTGGAGCAGTGCCACAGGGGGAGAGTGGGCATCCGGAGCCGCTCTCTGCTAATTGCGCCGCCGGTGATTTTTCCGTAAGCCACAGGACGCAGGGAGGGGAAGAAGCAGGGAGAACTGAGCGGTCTCATTCCCTGTTGATAAGAGCTCCCCCGCAGATCTATCTGCCCAGTGCTTCCTGGTAGAAGGACGTCAAGGGCCCTTAGAAAAGGCACAAACAAAATCCAAAGCAGAGAAAAGAAAGTTAATTAAATTAATTAAGCTTTTTGTTTTTAAATTGTTTACACTCTCATTCCCTCAGTAAGCAGTTGTTTTGATGTTTCCTTTGAGGAACAGTTGACAGACAGTAGATATTAGTTTTCTCTCTAACTGCCAAATGCCTCTTCTTCCTGAATCCCATTCTTTGTTATCTATCTATGTATCTATCTATTAGAAAAAAAGTTTGAGAGTTAGCTTTGTCAATTTAACACAACCTACAATAACCTGGGAAGAGTCTCAGTGAGGGATTGTACACATCAGATTGGCCTGTGGGAGGCCTGTCTTAATTAAGTTAACTGATATTAGAAGAGTCGGCCTACTGTGGGTGGCGTCATTCCGTAGGTACAGGGTCCTGAACAGTGTAAGAGTGGAGACATCAAGCTGACCCCAAGCAAGCAAGCAAGCAAGCTGAGCATACATGCCCTTGTTTCTCTCTGACCCTGACCTTGGATATGATTTAACTTGCTATTTTAACTTTCTGTCACCTGTGCTGAGATGGACTAAAACTTAGAGTTGTCAAATAAATGTTTTCTCCCCTAACTTTTTTTTTTTTTTAATCAAGGTATTTTATCGCAGGAACAGAAGTAACTCCAAATCCCCTTGCCTCCACATCACAAGCAATGGGATCACAGGCTTGGACCAACACACCCAGTTTTATACAGTGCTGAGACTTAAACCCAGAGTTCTGAGCATCATAAGCAAGTACTCTATCAACCAAGCCAGGCCATCACCCCTGCATCCTACCTCCTATCTCCTCTCCTCACCCTCCTTTGCTACAACACCACCCCTGCCGCCGTCTTACACATCCCTGTCAGCGTCTGTTCTCTCCCTCTTACAACTGCTCTGTTCTTGTAGCTTTCTCTGTGTAGCCCTGGCTGTCCTGGAATTCATTCTGTAGACCAGGCTGGCCTCTAACTCAAGAGAGCTGCCTGCTTCTGACTTCCAAGTGCTTGAATTAAAGGCGTGTGCCACCCCCATCCAGATAAAAATCTATTCAACTGGTCTGTGTCACACAATCTTCTTTGACATGGCTTCCACAGAGTCCTTAGGTAGCTATGCCACCCAGCTGCCTGGAATGGCCAAGGTGAAAACGATATACATTGGGTTTCATGAAAGACATGTGCCTTATTTCCACATTGCTCCCCTGCTAGGACACTGATTATCTTTGGTGAGCAACTTGGCAGCCTCTGGCACAGGCTGCCCCAGGTCACCAGAGAGCCTCTCACACAGGGAGCATGCTCACCATCCCATACTGTCCTCTGGCACCTCCATTACAGACTGGGCCCTTCAGCAGATAGGTGATTCTCCTCTGAGGCCCCCATGGAGCCTTGAAATCTGTAGTAGCTGAGTCCCTTCGTGTACACACCACACATGCGTGTGCATGCGCGCTCACATGCGTGCGCACGCTTCAGAAAGGTAAAAGCCCCCATCAACTTCAGAAGAGAGAACAGAGAAAAGGCTGGACTCTGGGGCTAGCTTCCTCTGCTGGGAATCTCACCATTCCGTTCTCTGAGGTCCCCAGCCCCCCACTCCTTTCCAAGGCCACGCATAAGGTGGGTGCCCTTCCCATCTACAGCCCAGCTCATCCTTTGCAGACCACAGTTCCTGCCAGCAGAAGTTTCAAGGCCTGAAGGTGATCTGAAGGCCCAGTAGGTCAGATAGATTTTTCTGTTTTTAGTTCTGGCTTATCGTTTATTTGATGGCACGGCTCCCTTGAAACCTGAAAAGGCGCCTTTATCTATTTGTTTCTAGTCCATTCCAGATGCCAGCAACCACACACAGATGCATTTTTAGAAATAATTTTCCAGCCCGTCTCTTGCTTCCTTTTCCATGGGAGAACACTAAGGGGGCACCACGAAGCTCCTGGGCCCAGGGAAGAACACTTCCTTCTCTGACCTTGGGCAAAGCTGAGGCTTGAAGGCCCTTTGCTGCCTGAGAGTTTGGTTGGTTTGTTTGTTCTGAGCTACCTGACCTAGGCACTGCATGTCAGAGGCGGAACCCCAGTCCTTTGGAAGAATGGCAGGTGCTTTTAATCACCGAGCCATTTCCTCAGCCCCCTGTTTATTCTTATTTCCATTTTTCTTTCTGTGCAAGGGATTGAACTCAAAATCCCAAACATTCTAAGCGTGAGGTCTGTCACTGAGCCATACCCCCACCTTTGGGTTCTAAAGCCTACGTAACATGGTTTCCTCACTGTTAGCGTCTAGGAAGAGTCGCTCCTCCCAACCAAGACCCCTGGCTTTGTGTGAAGTCTGTCATTTCTGTTCTCCTTACAAGTCAGTAAGTTCTTGCCTGAGCCCATCTGGTCCTTGTAAGGTCTTGTCAAACATTGTTAGTAACGCCTCCCTTGGGTAGATGAGTAATTCTCTAGTTGGACCCAAGGAGCAGATCTAAAGCAGGTGGATACATTACTGGCTCAGCTTTTGATGTGCTCAAAACTGAACAAGCCCAGTAAAGATGATTTCAGTCTCCATCCAGTTCCTGATGTTAGTGCTATAAAAGGCAAGTGGGCAAGGCAACACAGGAGGGCTTCTCCCCTGAAGTCCTTCCCATTCTGGAAAGTTCTTCCTCACTTCCCTTCAACAGATGTGCTAGGCACTTCTCATCGGTATTTCCTTTTCCTTCTCAGGCATGAGACTACAAGCTTAGTGGCCTCGGTGGCCACTGAGTGTCTGTCTTAGTCAGTGTTTTACTGCTGTGAAGAGACACTGTAACTATGGCAACTCTTATAAAGAAATGGTATTTGTGGTTTGTATTGGTTTTCCCAGACAGGGTTTCTTTGCTTAGCCCTGGCCATCATGGAACTCACTCTGTAGACCAGGCTGGCCTTGAACTCAGAGATTGACCTGCTTCTGCCTCCCAAGTGCTGGGATTAAATGTGTGTGCCACCACCACCCAGCTGAGATGCATTTAATTGGGGCTGGCTGTAGGGGTGATGCCAATGCTAAGGTCCTGTTCCTCAGTTGGTTCTTGATCTATCAATAAAGAAGACATGGGCCACTGGGTGGTCATGGCGCACGCCTTTAATCCCAGCACTCAGGAGGCAGAGGCAGGCGGATTTCTGAGTTCGAGGCCAGCCTGGTCTACAAAGTGAGTTCCAGGACAG
>NC_034603.1:61681792-61709288 GCF_900095145.1 Mus pahari
AAGAAGAAGAAGAAGAAGAAGAAGAAGAAGAAGAAGAAGAAGAAGAAGAAGAAGAAGAAGAAGAAGAAGAAGAAGAAAAATTGCTGGTCAGAAGGAACAGACATGACTTCTGGTCTCCAAAAGCAGGAGACAGATGCAGGAGAAAGAGAGTTTGCCAGGCTTCTGAGGGAGAAAAGGTGTGCGATCTTGTGCAGAGTGAAGGCCTGTGGCTGGTCCTACAGGCAGGAGGTTGGAAGAGCTTAGCAGGGACTAGATGTAACTGAGCAACTAAAAGTTAGGGCAGGTGGAGAGGTATGGAGCTAAGAATATTGATAAGGCATGCTTCTCCAGGCGGGAGATAAGTAGCGCCTAGTCATTGTACCAAAAAGGCAAGTTGAGATTGAGTAATATGTGTGTCTGTGTTTTTTATCTGTGGATTCAAGGGAATCTGGGTGGGGGCTGGTAGCACGGCCCGTTCCCGGAGCTTAGGCGGGGTAGCAAAAGCTACACATAACAGCTGGTTTACAGTTCAGAGGTTTAGTCCATTATCATCATGACAGGAAGCATGGCAGCTTACAGGCAGGCATGGCGCCGGAGAAGTAGCTGAGGGTCCTATGGCTAGCTCTGCAGGAAGAGAGAGAGCATTTGAAACCCCAAATCCACCTCCAATGACACACTTCTTCCATCGGCACCACACCCTCTCCAATATGGCCATACCTCCTAATCTCTCTCAAGGAGCGCCATGCCCTAATGACCAAGCATTCAAATATTTGAGCCTATGAAGGCCATTCCTATATTAACCATTACAAAGTCTGACCATAGCTAGCACTCCTGCTTAAAGTCATCAAGATCCAAGAAGGAATCCATTGCTCTCAAAGGACCCACATAACTAATGCTGACTTTTGTACTGAGATAAAGTGACATAAGCGTATATAAAAGAGAAGTTCCCAAATTTCCGTTGCCAGAAACAATGTGAGTTTATTTCTCACTTTGAAATGGGAGACTCAGCCAGATGGTTCATCAGTTAAAGGGATGCACTGCCAAATGGGAAGCCTGAGTTCCACACCCTTCCCCCCCCCCCAACCAGGCTCACATGGTAAGTGGAGAGAACCCTCATAGGCACTCCTTCCTATCGCTACTCACAGAATCAAGGTAAGTAAAATGTAATGCTCTAAAATGGTGGATAGAGGAAGCTGAGAAGCCGTTGTCAATATCTGGCCTGCGAATGAAGTCCAGACACAAAAATCCAAACGACTGAAAGAAACAAGAATACAAAGCCCGGCATGATGGCCAGACACAGTGACATCAGCCTCAGCCACATGGTGAGTTCAAGCCAATATGAGCATGTTAGACCCTGTGGTAAGAAAAGAAAAAGGCTGGAGAGATGGCTCAGTGGTTGAGAGCAATGACTGCTCTTCTAGAGGACCCAGGTTCAATTCCCAGCAACTGCATGGCAGCTCACCACTGTCTTGTCTGTAACTCCAAAATCTGACACCTTCACTTAGAGACATACAAGCAGGAGAAACACCAATGCACATTTTAAAAGAAGAAAAACAGAAAGAGAAAGAGACAGAAAGAGAGAGAGAGAGAGACAGAAAGGAAGAAAGTCAGCCATCATGATGGTTCATGTGTCCCATCTCTCAGGAAGGTGAAAGAGGAGGATGGTCACAAATTCAAGACCATCTTGGGCTACAGAGAAAGTACTAACCCAGTATGAGCTAGAGAGAGAGAGAGAGAGAGAGAGAGAGAGAGAGAGAGAGAGAGAGAGAGAGAGAGAGAAGGAAAACGTGCTATACAGCCAAATGTGACCTTAAACTTCTAATCCTTGTCCCTCCATCTCTTTTGTGTTTGTGTTTTGTTTTGTTTTGTTTTGGTTGGTTGGTTGAGTTTTGAGTTTGTTTGTTTTTTGAGACAGAGTTCCTCTGTGTAGCCCTGGCTGTCCTGGAACTCGCTCTGTAGACCAGGCTGACTTCGAACTCACAGTGATTCACCTAAAGGCCTGGTAGCCTCCATCTCTTAAGTGCCACCCTTACAGCCATTCCCCACCACATCTGATTTTTATTCACTTGCAGAATCCTGCAGCGGGTTGAGCTTATCGCTGGCCTTGGATTGCATTAGCGTTGTGATGGTTGCCTGGCTCACGAAGCTTCAGGACATGACTCCCTGTTCCATTACAGCAGAAATCTTTGGAGCCCTGGAGAAGAGAATTGGTGGGCTGGGGGTAGAGTGTCATGAGCCAGACCTAGAAGGAACATTATCATGCTTATTGCATTGGCTGGAACTCAGCCATCTGTCTCTGTGTGTTCCCAGGACACTTGCTGCCACTTCCTGTTCCTCCCCGTAGCAGGCCTTCCATCCTGTATGCTCTTTAGGTCTGATGTGGTCCCCAAACCTTACATCTATCTATATTTCAAGCAGTGGGTGGGCCCTCTCACACTGCAGGATGAGGTCTAACTTGATTCCATCCACCAACCTCATTTTCCTTCTCTGGCTTGTGACTCAGGGAACAGTTCATTCTGTTAAGCGCCCAATCTATAAAACCCAGGAACGGCCCTGGCCGTCACCAGTTCCTCCACAAAGGCTCCTTGAATCACTTCCATTTCACAGATCATTCTCCCTCCACCCTGTACCGACTCAGCCCAGCTCAGATTCTTGTGTAAACCTCCTCTCGAGCACCGAAGACCCTCATATCTCCTGGAGTCATCCCACAATCATTGGAAGCTGCATCTTCCAAATCCGGTCTAATGACATCACTGTGTTGTATGAGTGCTGTTGTCCTGAAGGGCCATAACCACATTGCTTGAGGTCCCCCATCTGTGCCGTGGCAGGACTGAGGTGGGGACTTTGGTTTATGAGCCTCTGGAGACCTGAGATTCCACTCCTCATTCCTTGCAGGATAAAGAACCAGAAAGCACAAAGACCATTCTTCGAATAGCAGAAACCCTCAAACGGTGCAGAGCCAGCCACCCTCTTTGCATACACTCAGAGTCCTGCAGTGGGTCGAGCAGCTTTACTGAGGGGCCTACTGTCCCCACCCACCCGCCCCCCACATCTGTTCTGTTTCACTGAGATTCCTAATCCCCAGAGCTTGGCAACCAGGCTCTTTTCACAAGGGCAGCCTTGTCTCAGGAGACCGGTCTTGCAAGACAAAAACCTTTCCAAAAGACCCCTGAGGGTCATTATGGTCCACTCTGCCTTTCTTACCTTCCTGAAGATGAGGCAGCCACTTTGTGAAAATGAATTGCATTTAGAGGAGTCTGGGATTCTGTCTTTGAGATCGTCTTTGTTTCTGCCCAGTCTTCTTTTGCTATGGATACTCAGCCACCTTCATATAAGATGTGTTTCTTTCTATGTTTGTCTAGACAGGGTATTGTCTTACTACACAGTCCAGGCTGGTCTTGAACTCTTGATCTCTCTGCCTCTATTTCCTTTGGGGGTTGATCACTATATAGCACTACACTGGCCTTAAAGTAGCCCCTTGTACATACATTAGCTTCCTGGTTACCTCTCTCCTGACCAAAAAAGTCAAGAAACAATGTAGAAAGTAGAAAAATGCAGCTACTGTGTTTCCAGGCACTGTCTCAAGAAAGCAAGGCAACACTGTTTCCAGCCTGCAAAGCTGTCTCCTTAGGGTTCTCCTTCCCAGGGAATCCAGGCAAGGGTCTGGCTTATTACCTCTGGAGCTCACTCAAGTCTTAACTGAATGAGTGAATGAACACATGATAGAGATGAACCTGTGAGGCAGGTGGCGGCAATCTGCTTCCTTTCCTCCCCCCCCCCAACACTACGGCAGTCAGGGCTCCCCAAAGCCCCGTGATCGCTCACAAACCAGTCTCCGTGTCTAGGGCCTAGAAGTCCTCTCAGCAGAACTAGTGGATCTCAAACAGTGCCCACCAGGTCTACAGGTGGCAACTCCGTTTGCCCACGTGTTCAGGTTCAAAGTATCAGTCCTGTCCCCTTCCTGTCTCCTGTCCTCCCCAGCACGGGCAAACACCAGGATCACAGAGTCAAAGTGACTCCTGAGTGTGGCCACCTCCCGTGCCACCACTAGTACCAGCTTTACCTTGGGGGTGGCAACATTTCCTAACTGGGGCCCTGCTCTCCTTCTCCCCTCCCTGATCCATTTTTCCTGAGCAGACAGGAACCTCCTGACAAACTCAGGTTGCTTCTCCGTGCCCTATTGACTGCTTCTGACAATTATTCTTACACGTGGAATAGAGTCCAGGGTCCTCACCAGATACTACAATACGCACACGCACATGCACACTGTCTGTTGCTCATTCACTCTGGTCTAGCCATCTATTTCTCAAACACAGGTTGCTGGGCCAGGACCTTGGCTCTTTGCACTGCTCTGACCTGGAACTTTCTTTCCCACCTGTGGGCTTGGCTCCCTCTTTTTCATGAGATCTCAGTTCAAACATGCCAGCAAGCCCTTTCCTGCCAACCTCATCGAAAGAAGGGACAGCACCTTCTTCAGAACATTTTTTGGCAGCCCTGCCCAGTGTTGGTTTTCCTGTTTATGAGATACCATTATCTCTAAATTGTAAGTGCTGCAAGCGCAAATCCTACTGTGTGCTGTCATACTCCAGGGACCAGAACTGGGCCTGACACAAGGCAAGCCTGGCATACATGCTATCAGGGCAAAAATGAGAGGGCATCCAACAGACAGAAATACTTGCTGAGGCAGATCTACTGGGCAAGAGGGACTCGAAGCACCGGCCCATAGGACCATAGGTCTTCACGTTAGGCCTCACATTCACCAATCCCCCTGTCTCGGAGTACACCACCAGTTTCTGCTGTCTCCCAGTATAGACTCTGGCCTCAGCCATGGGTTTCCTTTGGCCAGGGAAACGTTCACAGAGTTCAGGGAGATAAGCTGAGGCCTTATCAGCTCTGGCCCTCTGCCTCCCCGTGAGGACATGCCCAGGTATGCCTGCAGCTGGGATGCAGAAGACCGTTCACAGGATGGAACAGCCAGTGCAGAGGCCTCACCGGCAGGTAGAGGGGCCTAGGACCAGCATGACTGTGGCCCAGGGAAAGATGGCCAAGTTGTGTCTGCAGGTGCCAGATCCAGGAGACCTGGGAGCCAGGCTGTGCAGGCAAGACTGAGCAGTGTAGCATGAGACTTCATAATGCCTTGAGCCCCAAGGACACACTGAGGGCCCGAGGAAATGGGAGGGCCAGTGAAGGGGAACAGGAAGAGGGCATGGACTGCAGTGTGAGGTCATAGCTTCTATGGCGGGCCGAGTCAGGGACAGGAGTTCTGAGTCACTCAGAGGATCCTACCCCTCCTGTCACATGGCTCCCCATTCAGATCCCTCGATCTCATGCCCCATTTCTCTCCTCAGACATTCAATGCCTCTTACTTCCTGTTACAGCTTACCTGTATAGTCCTTGTCATTGCTGTCAAACTTTAAAAGTAATTCTCAGGGGCCAGAGAGATGGCAGTGCAAGGACCTGAGTCTGGATCCCCAGATCCCCTGGCTGGGCATGGCTGTGCTCTAACGGTGACTGGTGGGGACAGGTAGATCCCCAGAGACTGTGCCTCAAAGAAATAAGGCAGAGAGCAAACAAGCAAGCCATTGGTGTATTCCTCTGGCCTCTACATGTGTGTCAGTCAGCATTGGCATTTGTGTGCATGCACACACATACACATACAAATCAATCAATCAATCAATCAATCAATCAATGTAATTCAAACAAAACAAATAGAAGACCCAATGCAATCATCTACATAAAGATTTAAACCATGCCTGAGACAGAGTTCAATGACCCTAGCCATGGAAGAGAAGGCTGCCATAGGAATTCTCTAGAAGCACTCAACTTGTCTGGGCAGCTTCGCCGAGCTTCGTGAGGTCTCTGACCCACATCTGCAAGAGGTGCTCTGGGTAGCCAGCTGCCTATGGGAGGCAGGTTGGAGACTGCCTCTTGGCAAAGGCAAATTCAGGGAAATTACAGAGGTTGGTGTTTGTTGGTTTGGTTGCTTAGCAACTACACACCACGGTGGAGGTGGGGCTAATCCAGAATGGGAAACCCCTACAGGCCAAAGATCCCTCACAACATCCCTTCAAAGTGTGTGGGCACCAAACCTGGGCCCCCTGAGAAGCCAGGGCCATGTCCCCAGCAACAGCATCCAGGGGCAACTTGACCCTGGGGGCAGCAGGATGGTTCTCTAGATTCCTTCCCTGTGGATTTACTGCAGTCTTACGGGTTCCTGGACAATTTAAGAGATGGGTCTTCTCGTTTACCTGGTGGTTCTGGGGACTGCTCAGTCACCCTTCCAGAAAATTATCACTGGGCAGAATTAACCAGCCTGGTTTTCTGCTGTGTGCGACCAGTAGCTTTGTCTGCCTTCTACCCCACCTCACCCCTTAGAAACCACATCCATGAGCCCTGTCTCCACCCTACAAGTTACCAGGAGCACAAACAAACCCTGGGGTGCTGGAGCAGATGAGTCAGCCTGTACCAGAGTACCCAAAAACAGAGTAAAAGGTGTGACAGGCTAGTGTTGGAATTGTTAATCAGGCTTCCTTCTTGGTGTATCATCCTAGCCTGTGAAGTATCATAACGCCTTGGTTTATCAAGGGTGTGCTGTGGGAGCTAGGTCTTGACTGCTGAACAATGGAGTTTAGAGTCTTGCCTCAACAAACCCCAACCATGGGAGGCATTCTCCTGCCCCACCCCAGCCTCAACATCTGGGTGCCACAGAACTTAGGGGACAGAGATATCAACATGCCCAGAAGACCCTACAAGCATCTCTACATAAACTGGACATGGTGGACGAAATGGTTTGTCTGGAAAGAGAGGAGCTGAGATAGCCCAGTCCTCCATTTCCTCCTCAAGAGGCTGAAACAAGGTTCTGGGGTCAGAAGATGCTGAGGGTCAATCAGTCTGAGGCCCGATGGACCATGGACTCCTTGGATGTACCCAGCAATGGTAGACATTGGCAACGATGCATCTGAAATATAAAGACATTTGCAAAAGATGCTGAGTGAGGCCAGAGGCCATCTTTGTAGATGTCCACTAAGACAAATTAGCATCCAAAATCAGGAGCTATCTCCATAGCTCCAACCCCAAGAAGGAGGAGGGACACTTAGAATTCCCCAAGGCAACCTTGAATTTTTTTCAGAAAAAAAAAAAAATGCTTTCATGCTATGCAACATGGGAAAAGGAGATGGAGGTTAAAATTTGCATGGACAGAAGTAAAAACACTCACACGTCTGCCTTGAGGGCCTGAAGTCTGCCTCCACTATAGAGATCTCACTCAGGAAACCTTGCTGCCCCTGGTGAAAGCCAGGAGAGTATGTGAGTTTTACAGGGAGAGTTTGACGTCTAGGTAAAATGACTTGTTTCAGTAGGCACCTGGGGTATACTGGGCTCCTGGAATATGCTGGACACCATGCTCAAAATGAGATGCTGCTCCACACTCTCTTGGATAGTGCTCAGCGCAGTGGGGAACCATTGTTTTGCTGATGAGGAAAGCGCAGTATAGGGTATTGAATGAAGGAGTCAGACTGCATGCTTCCCAGAGCTCAGCTCAAATCACGCAAAGCGGCTGCACGGATAGGTTTCTGGGACAACCAGGAATACAGCTCTGGAACTTTAAACCCGAAGGTGGTGTTGGGAGAGATGGGAGGTTCCGGAGGGAAGGGATTAACTGAGGCGCAGGTTCTCGGTGAGAACTCTGGAAGGCGTGGTGCGACCCCTCGTGGATGTGAGAGAAATGACAGCGTGGCACTTCCCTGCACATGCGTGAGTAGGAGGGCGGAGCTCAGCTGGTGCTCAGAGCTCAGTGAGGAGGAGCTCTCATGTTGTATGGGGTTGAAACCCAACTCAGCTCTGTGACTATTCTAGAGGATCCGAGTCTGGGGAGGGGCATTCTGGGAAGATAGAAGGGAAACAGATCTTCACTGAGTGTTGACTGCCCGCGTGGAAATAAGATAAACTTCTGCTCGAGCCTGGTGTCCTGAATCCGAACCGAGTCAGGGTAGAACATGAGAAAGGACTCCGGAAAGCTGTCCTCTGACCCCCACGGTTGAAACTAAAACGAGACACTCCTTCACACTTACTTGGACACAGTTTAGCCACTCAAGTTGGAGGCCAGTGGAGGACTAAGGTCTCTCTGGAGACTGCAGTTTTAAACTATTGCAAGCAGAATGTCTTAAAGACACCCACAGTGTCACCATGCCGACTGGAAGCATCCCTCCAGGGGTCCAGATCCTCGGCTTCCCTCTGAGGGCCGTGGTGAAGTTCATGGAGGATAAAAGCCTCCAAACACACTTTTTTTTTCTTTCTTTTCCTTTTCTTTCTTTCTCTTTCTTCCTCTTTCATGTGTGTATGTGTGTATGTATGTGATGTATGTGTATGTATGTGTGCAGTGTGTGTGTGTGTGTGTGTGTGTGTGTGTGTATGTGTGCTTGTCCTTTATACAACATGTGAAAGCATACAGGAGCCTTTGGAAGCCATAAGAAGGCATCAGAGCCCTTGGAAGTGGAGTTACAGGCCACTGTGAGCCACTATGTAGGTGCTAGGAACAGAAAGCAGGTTCTCTGGACGAGCAGAAGTGGCCTTTAACTGCTGAGCCATCTCTCCAGACCCCCTTTCTAAAGACCGACTCTCATGGAGCCCAAATTCACTATGTAACCAAGGATGACCTTACACTTTTAATTCTCCTGCCTCCACTTAACCATGAGTACTTGAGGGCAGCATCTATCTTTTATATACTACATAATTAAATTTTAGAAAGGAAAAAATAAATTTTGTTTATTAAAAAATTGAGTATTTGTAATTTGCTGCTCCCAGGATTTTTATCCTATAATAAAATGTGTTCTTTTCTCACAAATTTACAATTGTTAAGTGCATTGGTTAGCACTGTCAGTTTACCAGAATCTAGAATTATTAAGGGGACAAATTTCTGAGCATGCCCGTGAGGTTTCTAGGCCAGGCTAAACTAAGGTGTGGAGACCCACCCCAAGTGTGGGTGGAGATCCCAGAGTGACTAAGCAGGAGAAAGAACACTGAACATGGGTGTTCATCTGTTTCCTGATTGTGGACACAGTGTGACTGGCTGCTTTCTGGACATCACCTTCAACTCATGAGTGAAATAAGCCCTTCCCTTCCTTAAGTTGCTTTTGGCAGGTTGTTGTTGTTGTTGATGAAATAGCTCTGGCTGTCCTAGAACTGACCATGTATACCAGACTGGCCCTAACTCACAGAGACCTACCTACCTATGCCTCTTCTAGGTGTGCCACATCTGGCTAAGAAATGTTTGATTTTTAAAAGATTTGTGAAGCTGGACAGATGGCTCAGTGGTTAAGGCATGTGGTGCTCTTTCAGAGGACCCAAGTTTGAGCCCCAGAACTGTCACAGTGGCGGCTCACAACCGCTATAACTCCAAGGGACCCACTGCCTTTGGCCTCTGTGAACACTATAATCACATGCCCACACTCACACCTAGGCATGCACAAATACACATAGTCAAAAATAGAAATACAGTTTAGACTGTTCATAATGCTTCCATGTACATGTATGGAGATAAGAGAGGGTGTGGTCTCTGTGGGTTCCTTTGAGGCAGGGTCTCTCCTTGAACCTGGGGCTCATTTTCCTCTTAGGTAGGAGGGATGTCAGTGAGCCTCAGCAAGCCACCTGTGTCTGCCCTCCTCAGAGCTAGGGTTACAAGCATGCAGAGTGCCTGTCTTGTTATATGGATGCTGGAGTTTAAACTCTGGTCCCCAAAATTGTGCAGCAAGTGTTCTTAACCACTGAGCCATCTCTTCGGTCCTCATGGTGGGGGTGGGGGAGTGGAATCGGATGGGACTATTTTATTTTATTTCGAGAGAGGGTTTCTCTGTGTAGCCCTGGTTGTCCTGGAACTCACTCTGTAGACCAGGCTGGCCTCGAACTCAGAAATCCACCTGCCTCTGCCTCCCGAGTGCTGGGATTAAAGGCATGCGCCACCACTGCCCAGCTAGGATGGGACCATTTTAAATGCATGGAAAGAAAGACAAGTAAAAACACCCTCAAACAGAACAAGACAGAGGAGAAAAGGAAACAAGACACATAAACAACCTCCAAGATGTCCTGTCAGCATGGGGACCAGTGTGCCCGTCCTTCAGCCCAGCCACCTTGTGCCTAAGAATCTTCCTGTAGAGACTGACACAGGTGTTTAGGTAGACAAGGGTCTGGAAATGTGGGTTTCAATGAGGAATCGGGCAGAGAACATCAGAGCCACACCCTGAAATACTCTGGTGCAGCCCATTTAAAAAGCCTACAATTCTCTACTAGGGCTGAGAGTGTTCCTCCTTGGAGGGAATTTGATCAGCCTGTATAGGTTTTCCTTTAGTGAGTCTATGGTTTTTGTGAAGGCTGGAGAATACTCAGATACTCTTTAGTTGCTTCAGTCTCATATCCCAAGAGTCAGGTTTTTGTTTTTCCTTTATCTTTTGTTGTCATGGTGACAAGATACCCAAGATGAAAGATGGATGATACAACTGAGCAAAGATTTCTTTTGGCTTCTGGTTTCAGAGGTCACAGTTCATGTTCATACGGTACCACCACTGTGGACTGTGTTGAGGCAGGCCACCACGCAGAGGGGCACTGTGGGCTGTGTTGAGGCAGGACACCACGCAGAAGGGCACTGGAAAAGCAAAGCTGTTCTCATGGCAACCTGGAAGCATAGATGAAAGAAGCGACCCTCCCCCCACCTCAGCTCAATGACCCCCTTCCTCTAACTAGGCTCCCCTCCTAGTTATCACTCTTATAGCCCAGTAACCTCTCATGTGTGTGTGGACACGTGTTTTGCAGTGTCGAGGTCAGACAGCAACTTAAGAGCAGTCAGGTCTTGCCTTCCACACTTCTGTGGGTTCCAAGGATGAGCTCAGGTTGCAGGTTTGCATAGCAAACACTTAAAGTCACCTTGCTGCCCCATTCCTGAGCAAGAGCGCGCGCTCTCTCCCTCTCCCTCTCTCTCTCTCTCTCACACACACACACCCTCTGTACAAGTAATATGGTCTTTGTCTCCCTAGAAACACTGCCTTTATTATGTTATACACCCTACACTATACAATCTGTCCTTGGCTGGGGGAGGGGTCAGTAGAACATTTTCTGCTTCCCAAGGCTAATTGGTACAAACATCTTTTGAAAAATCAGTGTGAACAAAGGGCAGCCACACTGTGTGCTGCGGAAATACATTTGAAGACCTATAAAGAACTGTCTCCTAGGCTGGGAGTACACCCATGAAGATCAGGGGGGATTCAGGGCTGGTTCTCTCCTTTCAGCCTTAGCTGGGTCCGGAACCCAAGTTGTAAAGCTTGGTGGCACCTTTAGCTAGTGATGCATCTCACCTGCCCACAGACCACATAAAAAAAATTTAAAAAAGCAATAATGGTTAAGAAAAAAATGTCAGAAAATGTCAGAAGCTATGAAGGGGATCTGGCTTTCCTGGCTGAGGAAATCAGCATAATTCTAATTAAACCCATGCTGTCTTAGCATGAGTTAGACAAGACACCAACGGGCAGATGAGATACAGGGAAAACAGTAAAAGTGAATCTCAAATCATCAGGCAGGCAGGAACATTAACAGAAACACAGTGGGTACTGCTGGGTGACTGTGCACACATGCGCAGTGAACAAATGAGCTGCAAGAACAGTATGGGATGAGTGGAGGCTGCCCTCAGCTGCAGCCCCCATCCCACTAAGCTTGTTCCAAAAGGTGGGGTGACTCAGGGTGCTTGTTAATGGCTAACCACACCCTGGCAGTCTGGCTGGCCAAAGTACATTTCCATACCCATGCTCAGGTTAGGCCAGGCAGACCTTCCTCCATTCATGGCAGGAAGTCATCATCAGCATAACGTGGTGGGGAGGCAGACATGCCACCCAAGTCTATTACCAGCATGTGCCTAACTGGCAACGTGGTTGACAGCATTTCATTTCCTTGGACCTGTTTCTTCATTTGCCCCTTAAGCAATTTCCCCACTGTAGCTGTTCATCACACACACAGGACTTTAACCACCCCAGTGCCTACACAGCACCCAGATTGTCTAATGCAGACTCTCTCTAGGGTGGCCAGGCAGCCAGTTTCTTGCAGTTAGGTGTGCATATGATCAAAGACCAGCTCACTGGATCTATCATCCATTTGCTGTTTTCTGCCACAGGACTGCTAAACGGGAATCATCCACAGGATGGTCCCAGTCCATGCTCCTCATGCTTCATTGCCTGCTTTTGAGTCTGGGAGAACAGCCTCACTGGGGACTTTGTCCAGACCCACCCACCCTTCGCCAAGTCTCCTGTGCCAGCCTACCTCTAGCACTTAGGTGCTTGCAATCAAGGGATCACATTCACAAGACAGCCTGCCCAGGGGTTTCCGGCTTCTTCCCAGTCATGCCTAGCAACCAAGGGAGGGGTTGGGAGAATGTTCAATCCTAGAAATGATAGGCTAGACATTTCTTATCCTCTATGTACATCGACAAATCTTTTCCAAAGACAGTCTGACGCTGGTGGAGGCTTCCCAGGTGCCTGTCTGGTTGATGGTACTCAGACCAGAGCAAAGGACTCCATTCCCACCCTGAACTGTATTCAAGGGTCAGAGCCTAGGAGGGAGTGAGAAGCCTTGAACTTCAGTCTCCGCTGTCACATGGCACACCTAAGCCTGTGTAGCTAGCAATAAATACATAACCTTGCCGATATTACAGGGCCAGTAACAGAACATACTATCTTACTGCACAGACTTGTGTTGGGGCACTAGGACACTATTTGGCTGGACTCTGATATATAACGTGAGAGGGAACACTGATCTGTCATGGAGGAGCCTGAACAGGGTATCAGGGAGACGCTGGCAGGTGAGTCTGGATCATGTCGTCTTCAAGGGGAGCCGTGACAGAGGGAAGTGGGGAAAGTGGTGGCTACTGCTGTAGGCAGTGGGCCAGTCACAAACAGAGCAACTGGGCCAAGGGTTCTGTCCCAGGACCAGCTAAACAAATGCAAGCAGCAGCAGGCAGAATCTGGCACTCACTGGTGCCAAGGGGGCCTCCTGAGCACTCCTTCTTCTTCTTGTCACCATGTGAACTAGGGCTGACTAGGTTTTCCTGGTTCCAGGTTCAGAGCAATCACACACCTTACTCCAGGTGTAGAACTGTGTCAAAGGATGCATTCAGACCCCAATTTGTTGCCACTCAGATTTGGGAAAGTTCCTGGATGAGTTAGCAGAAACTCACAAACCCATTGCTCCACTTACAAACAAGTGTAAGATACTACTTGGGACAGACTTCAGCCTCTGGGCACAGGGCTGAGTCATTCCATGGCAGAGGTTGGAAGGGCAAAGACGGCCTCACCCGGAGCATGTGACACTGCAGTACAAGCAGGGCTTGCATTTGGAGAGACCCAAAGCATTGCTGGCTTGAAATTATTCAACTTCTACCCTGGCAAGTGCTGTTACCTCATGTGGGTACCACAGTGACTCTCACCTGCCCCTTCTGTCCTGCAAAAGCTCATTCAACTCTAAAGACTCTTTGGAGTTTTGTTGTTTCTCTTGTGTTGGGAATCAAACCCTCAGGCATGATGTAACTTCAGCCCTATAAGGTGGGGTTTTTGTTGTTGTTGTTGTTTTAAATTGCATGTGAGTATACTGCTGCTGTCTTCAGTCATGGTTGTTGAGTTACCATGTGGTTGCTGGGAATTGAACTCAGTTTAGAAGAGAAGTCAGTGCTCTTAATGGCTCTCTCTCCAGCCCACCCTACAAGGTTTTTAAGGAAGCTTTTTTCTGCCTATGGGTTTCTGGACCTTTCTACTATGTAGCTTCACTAGAGACCTGGAAACAAAACAGTGCATACCAAAAATACCAACAGAAACAGAAGAGCATACATAGATTACAAATATTCCTTTCCCAGATTAGGCACCACTTTATAATAGACTTGGCTTCATGATTTGGTAATTAAGGGAAAAAAAAAATCACTCACGGTTAAAACCAGGGTCCATGGGATGGCCAGCTGCCACATAAGCCCAAGACCCAAATCCAATCCTCAGAGCCCACTTAAAAGGTTTCACACAGGTACCATGGCATGCCCCACCCAGAAATAAACCTTTATTATTTTTTTAAGATTAAAACTAGTCCTTTCCTGGCCTACCCATGAAGGGAGAATAGGCTTGGGTGGGGGGAGAAGGAAGCAGGACCAGCCAAGCACTGGAACTACCACTTTCTCAGACCATCTCTTTCCTAACTCTCCCAGGTCAAAGTAAACAAGGCATCGGCCCACACTTGCCGACTGAGCCACAGGGCAGACCTGACAGCACCAGTCTAGGTAAGGCCTAGGCTCTTGGACCACGTTGTCAAACTGCTCACCACATGGCTTAGCATCACTCTAATCCACACAGTCCTTGGGACAGTAAACTGTCAAGACTCACATTCAATGTCGCACAAAATATTACTGAATCACTAGCTCTTAAGGGATGCTGTTAAGAATCACACTAAGTGATTGGTACCTCAATAAATATTTCATAATAACTTTTCAAACAGCCAAATATCCCAACTGCTACACTGCGAGTGTCTTAGAATATCCAATGTGCTTTCCTTTCATATGTATGGGTGATTTTCTGCATGTATGTATGTGCACCATGTGTGCCTGGTACCCTGAGGCCAGCGGATCCCTGTAACTGGAGTTACAATAGTTATCAGCTATCATTTGGGTGCTGGGAATGGAACCCAGGTCCTCTGGAGAAGCAGCTAGTGCTCTTAACCCACTAAGGCATCTCTCCCGTCCTCCATTACGTATTTTAAATCTCTAAGAGCTAAAAATATCAGAGTATACTTGCTGTACATGTATTTAGTCCCCAGTCCTGAGACAGGAAGATGCCAGGTGTGGTGTGCATGCCTGTCATTCCAAGGCTGAGGTAGGAGAGTCCAGAGTTTCAGGTCTGTTTGGGCTATATAGTGAGACCTGCTTTTAAAGACAAGTGGGGGCTGGAGAGGTGGCTCAGAAAGCTGGGTGCTTACAGCTCTTCCAGGAGTCCAGTTTGGTTCTCATCTGGCAGGTCACAACTGACTCTAACTCCAGGTCCAGAAGATCTAACACTTTTGGGGCACAGGTACCTGTACACACACATGGCATTCAAAGACATATGTCTTTTCCAAATAATTAAACAAAAACACACCTTGGGAAGACTGGCTGGCATCAAACTGCAAGCTCTATTAGTAGTTGGCCAGGCGGGCACAAACTTCGGCACATCTGCAAAAACTCCAAGTATGCTTATGGTTCAATTTTTAGGATCATCTTTGTTATACCTGATGTTAACAATCTTTAAAATGGGTATTTTATCTCTTTAAAACTATGCTGAATTTATGGGTGACCAGAGCTGGTGCTTAAAGTAAGAATTCAGGATTCCAGAGAAAATGACTTCATTGAAATTGAACTGCACAGACAAGAGTTAAGTTATCAGAACCTACTCCAGGTGAGCTGCTCTGAACTGGGGATTCTCCCAGAACAAGTGGAGAAGATGAGGAAGCTGCCAAACACACTGCTCCGGAAGGTAGGTCACATACCACCGCTGGCATGATTCTGGTGAAGTGACACAAAGCCAATCATTCAGTTTTATGTTCCAAGCCAAGTTTTAAGATGCTGGAACCTACGGGAGAGCCACGAAGTAACTGGGACACTTTCAACCAGCCATTTCTACTCAGTTCACAAACCTGCTTGAGCAGCAGGTGACCCTGCAACTTAAGACTTTTATTTTTAGCTGGGCCAATCTCTGGCTAATAGACAATGTTGTCCTTTGACTAGAACATGCTCTGCACTTACTGCCTAGCAATCCACAGAAATGTTTCTTTGAACTTTATTTTTTTAAAGACTTACTTATTTAATGTATATGAGTAAACTATTGCTTTCTTCAGACACACCAGAAGAGGGCATCAGATCCCACTACAGATGGTTGGGAGTCACCATGTGGTTGCTGGGAATTGAACTCAGGACCTCTGGAAGAGCAAACAGTGCTCCTAACTGCTGAGCATCTCTCTAGCCCTTCTTTGAATTTTTCTCCCCACGAAGAAAATGTAGATCTCAAGTTATAATATCAGGTTTGATGCTTTAAGATTTTTTTCTTCCACAAGCTGGCCAGTGGTGGCACACACCTTTAATAATCCCAGTACTTGGGAGGTGGGTAGATCTGTGGTCTTATAGTCTAAGTTCCAAGACAAAACCCACCAAAAACCTTCCGAAATGCCTCTGGCCTTTTTATTGATGCCTCAGTTCTTAATGATGGAATCTTTGTAAATTATCATTAAGTCACAAGATAACCATACTTTCCAGATAGTGTTAATATCAAGCTAGGCATGGTGGTACACACCTTGATGATCCCAGCACTTGGGAGAAGCAGAGGTAGACATCTTCGAATGCCAGGCGGAGACTGTCTCAAAAAAAAAAAAAAAAAAAAAAAAAAAAAATTCAACTGCTCAGAGTTCCCATGGAGAGACAAAAGCAAATCTGAAGTAGCTGTCAGTAATAGTTTGCCTTCTTCCTGTGACTTACAATTTTCTTAAATCACTCAATCTTTCCCATCACGTAGGACAAAGACATTCAAAGACTCCAGGACTTTCAGGAGATAGAACTCTTGGTGAAGAGTGGAAACCCTGACTGGACTCAGCACACAGCATTACCTCGGACAGAGACACCATGCTACAATAGTAATGCTGCCAAAATGACTTACTAGCTCCGAAGGGTCTGCAATAATTTTGTCAATAATGAGGCTAGGCCCACGTGACAATTTGGCTAACCAAATGAACTTTGGAAAAAATGTCATCTGCAACTTCTTAGTAGGAACTGTTTGACAAGCACATGGCACCCATGGGGCCAAGTTTATTTGGAAGTGCTGAAGCCCAATCCTGACACCTGATCTGAGTAAATTAACTTCTCCAGCCTGAGACAATCTGTGACAACAGCTCCCATCACTGTAGTCGGTGGCAGCTTCCCTAGCTTCACTCCAAGACTGGCAGTCATTATACCCCAAGCTGCTCTTCTCAAACCCACTTGTGGTAGCTATTAAGTAACTGTCACTTCATAAGCACTCAGCTGTAACCCGCCTATATCACTCACCATTCCTCTTTGCACAGCCATTGCTCCTTGACTAGTGTCACCTCTGATCCTTATGAATTTAGTTAAAACACCAGGGCTCCCCATAGACCACAACAGTCCATTTGCATTCCTAGCAGCTGAGCTTAGAGGGAAGGTAAAGGACACACAGTAGGTATTACCCATACCCAACAATTGTTACAAGGGGTTTTAAAACCATGCTGGCTAGCTCCAGTGACTCAACAACAGCTAATTGTGACTGGGCAGGATGAATCCTCAAGTGACAATTCTCTTGTGTTCCACTTTCAATAGGAAAATTTAGGCAGGAGCTCAAGGCTGCTTAGGTTAATAAATAGCTAAAAATCATTATTTGTAAAATGTTAATTGTTTTCAATTAATCAATTTTAATTGAAAAACAACTTAGTCAGGAGGCATATATTATCCTCTATCCTAATGGCAGAACCTAGTAGGGGCTATCCAGTGCCTAGTTACAGTGCAAATAGTAATCCTTTCATAAAGTTAACGAGCAAGTTCTTACCTACTCTAATAAGCATACTCCACTCAAAAACAGAACAGGGTCGGGCGTGGTGGCACACACCTTTAATCCCAGCGCTTGGGAGGCAGAGGCAGGTGGATTGCTGAGTTCGAGGCCAGCCTGGTCTACAAACTGAGTTCCAGGACAGCCAGGGCTATACAGAGAAACCCTGTCTTGAAAAACCAAAAAAACAAAACAAAAACAACAACAACAAAAACAAAAAAGACGGGGTGGTGAGGCTGGGGCATGGGGATCTATTAACCCAAAGGGCTCAGACATTCAGTGTAGTAGAGGGAATGACCCCAAACCTCCCACATGCTGGCATTACAGATGCACAGACCCTTTTCTGTATGCCCTAAGATAAAACCTGGGGGTTCTAGAGGATGCACAATTAGGCTTACTTCTTATCTTAAATGTATATACAGTCCCTGCACAGGGAACAAGTCCATTAAATAATTCTTAGGTGGAATGAACCAGGCAGCAGAATGAATGTTAGACTAAGATGTCCAGAACCTAGCTGGGTCAGAAGACTCCTAGCTGTGCACAACCTCCCTTGGCACTGCCAGCTACTGGCAGATGTCCTGGTGCAGCTCACAGCTGCAATGCTGCACCGAGAAGAGGGCAGCAGGCAATGGGGGAGGGAGCTGCACCTTTTCTCTTTACTGACCAACCCCAGTATCAAGACCTGTGCCTACATGCACATTGAGCTCACAGCTCCGTCCCCAGCTCACCTCGAAGTGACAGATTCTCACTGAGCAGGGCGTGGGGGAAAGGACTATAGAAATAAATGCTCACCTATGTGAACCCCACACATCTGCTGGTGCTTTTCAAGTCCTAATTATCATTATTTTTTTTAAAGAGTAAATGTTTTTGTTAACCTTCCTTGGAAGGCTGCTTACAAGTACCCATTCCCTAGCTGCCATTTAACAAAAAAAGATACCACATGTGTATGCCTTGTCTGTAGTGGTCAGGATTCTATATCTGGCCAAGTATGGCAGTGTACTCATAATCCAAGAATTGATGGAAAGATTCTGAAGGTCCAGACTAGGCTGGGCTAGACATAGTGAGACCATCAAGAATAAAAGGAGAAAGTGTATTTTTAAAATCTGTATGTATTGAGGTTAGCTAGCATGTTTATCAGTCACTACCTACACCAAGTCCTTTTCCCACTTAAAAAAAATTTTTTATTAAGAAATAGCATATATACAAAAGCACACAAACATACAGTTCAAAAAGAAAAAAGCCCATCGAGTTAGAGAAAGAGCGGTGGCCATTACTCTGAAACCCACTTTGCCCTCCAAGGTCATTCTCAAAGCAGCCGCTAAGCATGATCTGTATGTCAACTGTTTGTTTCACTGTCGTTTACCATGTATTTTTAACAGCCTGTTTTGACCTTTACCAAAGTGAATCATAATGGATAAATCCTTCTGTGGCTTGATTTTTGGGGACATTATTAAGTCGTGGTCATCGTCCAGGTCACATGCGGAGCTGAAGTTCATCTTCACGCCCGTGGAATTCCATGGTGGGGATGGGCCACGCCAGTTATCCACACAAATGCTGATGGGACCCGCCCAGGGGTTTGCAGGTTTGGGTTTTCTCTTCTTCATCACACAAGATGACATGAAGATATTTGTTCATCCTTCTCCTGGCAGCATGGAAGAGTTTTTCGAGTATGTACCTAGGGCTGACACTTAACTGTGCTGAACCGTTTCCAAAATTGTCCCTAAACAAACCTGTTGACAGATAACTGATCTACTTGAGATGGCAGAGGGAAAGAAATAGATCAACTGTGAAACTCGGAAATTGTATTTTAATAGAAAATCCATCATTCTGACACAATGAACATGCCATTTACCCTGTTTCAGCTTACTTGAAACGCACTTTTTAAAAGCAACACTTACAACTTCAAAGCACTGTGTCCTGTATCTCAAGATAAATGTTTCCAAATATGGTAACTGAAAATGGCAAATTCAGAACATATATGATGGACACCATCATATATAAAGACATCTATATTCCCACCATATATAAAAAGACATTTTATATTCCCACCTCCCACTTCCTGCCCCCTTCCCCAGTACTTGGAAGAAAGAACAGGCAACATCAGGATCTTGACCCTGGAGCTAGAAAGGAGCAGACAATCACGGGTAAGGGAAGACAGATACCGAATATTTTGCTGTTGCTTTTAAACCAAGAGCAAGCATTACAATTGCAGTTATCAAACAGGTTAAAATGCACAGCCATCTAAGGAGGGTTCTTTCATGAGCAAATAGAACCGAGTCAGAATGAAGGTTGCAAGCCAACCCTGAAGTGTCACCCCACAGAAGGTTCCATGCATGTAGATGACGTCTACAGCATATCCAAGCCCCTCACCAACTGCACCTATCTACCACCTAGATGGAGAGTCAAACCTTCTGACTGTATAGCCCCCAAATCTTTTAATTTGGTAGCTCAGCTCAAAGGGTATAAGGGTATGTATGTGATCCTGCCCACATTCAAGGTGAAAACTATTGTACCTAAGCAGAATACCTCAAACAATTTAACAGCTCCTGATTATAGAGGTACACAAGTGGTTTCAAATCCAACTGAAGTGTAGCTGGAGTCTGCTGCAGAGGCTGTCTACACTCTACAGTTCTCCACCCTCTTGAGAGCTACAAAGTAAAGCGCTATCAGTCTGAGAACTACTGAGTAAAAGCTCAGATTTTACAAAGAAACCTCTTCTTTCAGAGACACAGGTTACATAGCATAACTGAGACTTGCTTGAGAATACATTAAGAGTAGACGTGCATACACACAAATACACACATATACACTTGTGCAAGACCCCTCCCCACACACACTGAAAACATGCACACACATGGAACTAGCTATAGCTATGAGTATTACTGGAGATAGGTTAACAGAGATTGATTATATTGTTATACTTTCATGTGGTAAGTTCCAAAAAGGCATTTTTAAAAAGATCAACTAACTGCTTGCCCTGATTTCAAAATTAAGACTGGCTCTCCAAAAAGACATGATACAGACAATTCTCTCTTTCTCTCTCTCTCTCTCTCTCTCTCTCTCTCTCTCTCTCTCTCTCTCNCACACACACACACACACACACACACACACACACACACACACACACACACGGCAAATGACAGAGTCAGCTATTTGGTCTACAAAATAGAAATGCATTTCTTATAGTAAGTTTCCTAGCCTCTATACTGGACACTCTAAGGGGCAAACTCTCTCAAATCCTTTATCTGCATCTAAGTGTCCAGAAGATGCCTTTCACAGGAGCCCAACTTGCTGTCCTTCATTTATATTCACTGTTGAGTCTAGATGAGGCAGAAGAAAGCAATCTGGCATTTTAGTACTTGAGCAGATTTCTTACATTTCGTTCTTAATACAACAATGTCATCAAGCAAGCAAGCAGAGTTGGATAACCTGGTGTGTGCCAGACTGCTGCTGACAATTAACTTCATCTTCACCTGCCTCATCTCTCAAACCCTCAGAGACAGCCTCCCCACCTACTGCTCATCTCTAGATAAGCCGGGGAAGCCATAAGGGCTCTGTCCAGATTAACATGTTCTCATATAGTGCTTCTAAAAGTGATGGCGACATGATCATCCTAGTTTAGTATAGAGTATTTTACTTAATAAATTCTGCGATGACCCCTAACACACACTAGAAGGAGCACAGCAGCACTACAGTTAGAAAAGACAGAGCAGAGACCCAGTCTCTGTGCCCTAATATTGATCCACACGAGGCCATTCCCTAGATAAGCCATCTGCTCAGTTTCTTCACCTATAAACTGATGGCAGTATTGAAAACCTAAGTCACAAGGAACTGCTATGATATGTAACCACCTGTGATTGGGGTAATACTTTATACAGTCAATGGGGCTAGATACAAACATGCTGCTACTTCCATGTGAAATACCTGCTTTATTACTTTCCAGATATCCTTGTTATATGTACTACTCACTACATACACAGAAATATATACATTTATAACCAAACAAGACTGGGTTAAAAGAAATTACTAGTATAGGATTTAAAGGAAAGGAAGAAAACAGCTGAAAGTTCTAAATCCTTTTCATAGGTTGCCAGAGGAAGACACTGTGAGGTTATTTAGAACCTTTTACTACTAAAGAAACCTCATGGGTATAAAAATATATTGCAGTTCACTGTACACCTTTGCTATTGAAAGCAAATCCAAATTTTTTCATAACCAGCCAAGATTGAAGCACCATTAAAACATCAAACAGGAAGTTGTGTAAAAAATTACCCTTCAACAGGACAGGTTAGGAGAAGTTCACTACACCTGCATTACTAGTGTGCCTGGTAGTTAAAAACAAGAGAGCAGTTGGAGTCGTCACTTTATTAGAAAAAGAGCAACACTAAAGCCTTTCAATGACACAGACAATCAACTTTGTAACAGAAAGTCAGAGATACTTTATTTTCACTTCTAAATCCAAAGGCTAAGTATAGCAGAAGTGTAAAAATGGAATCCCAGTCTGCTTCACATAAGTACTAACGTGTAATCCTGTCTTCAAAGTCCAAGACTGAAAACTTGCAAGTAAACACTGAGCAAGCCACATGTTTAGGTAATATTTCTTAAAAAGTCTTAAAGAAAAAATATGATACAGGACCTAAGTTTTCAAAGTGGCATATGTGCTATTAACACATGTTCTGAAATCTGGTAGGTCACAACAGTCCTGAATTAATTTTTAATAATAATAATAATAAAAAAACCAAATAACTAACTGAGCTTTATACTTTTTTCTACGCCACTATAGCTTTCTTTCACCTCATTTTAATGTTGATCTTCACTTTATTCCGTTTTCAGTATTCTTCAAAAACTCTTCAACAGTAGTCCTACAATGCAAAATTTGGGGAAAATTGATAATTAGACAGCATATAAAAGGTAAACTTTTATGACTAAGTGTTGGCCCAGTCGCTAACTGCTAACCATGACACCGTGTATATAAAATGTATTGTTTTTACAACAAGGCATTGATCAGTGTGGTGCTTAGAGCCATGTACCTGTGTGTGCTGCCTATGAGTGAATGGTTCACACAGACAGAACTACACTGCTTTTCTAAAACAGGAATGCCACCAATAAATCAACTGATTGGTACTTCCTTTCATTAGGAATATTTCATCCCACGCCACTAGCCCGAAGATTGAACAGTTAGAGGTTTTAAGAATACCTATAAAACTTAGCTTGAAACAGTTCTTTAAGAACCCAACCTCATCCGAAAGTCAATCAGTTCTTTGTGTCACTGATCCAAGTGTCTGTCCTCGCTAGATGCTGTTGCTTTCAATGTCTCAGCCAGTGATTATTCCTCTATACTATGGCTGACTGGAAATTCTCCTACACAGTAGGAAACGTTAAACACATACCTCTTAAAGACTTGAGAATTGCACTGAATGTAACAAGGCGGGTAATATGAAGTGTTTATTTTATTTAAAATTCTTTAAAGATATCTAATTCTGGGCACCACTGCATCCCTACACACAGTTGAAAAAAAATTCCATTCTGTTAACATAAGATTTGTAAAATTTCACGCAATACACAAAAAAACCCCTCTGTGCTTCTTGTAAAGAACAAAAAGGATACACAACAGTTAAGCGTAAAGGTCACAGGCAATAGCATTCAAACACGGATGTGGGTAGAGAAAGGAGTACCTGGCATGAATACCTGCTTAGTTTGACTGAATCCTTGATTTCTAATTTGGCTTTTCATGGGCCGCTCACAACACCAACGCTGTGTGAGGTATGGTAGTCAGCTGCAATAATTCATAAACCCTACACTTCCATCAATCCAATGCTACTGGCTCTCGAGTTACAGAACAAACTGCATTAGAATGCAAGGCAATAAAGCAAAAAACTAGAAACATCCTGGACAAATAAATACTAGCAGTTTAATTAAAACAAAGTAGTCCAACATGTGCCTCAGAAATAGTTAAGTTTTAAAGCATATGTTTCTGCCAATGTACCAACACAAGATGGACTTAATACCAAAAAGAAAAAAAAAAAAAAACAGTTCAACCTTTTTATTAAAAAAAAAGAAAAGAAAAAGAAATGACAGCAAAATCCCTAAAAAAAAGGATAATTAACTTTTCAATGGCGACTATATTACATACGTGGACAGTTATTTCCAAAGAGGCACACTAATGGGGGCACGAAGTCTGCTACAAAATAGCTGAGACAAAACAATGTACCTCAAAATGTTTTGCAGGACTACACTGTCTTTTCCTTCAGAAGAGGCTTTTGTATGTCTTCTTACTCGGCTTAGCTCCATCTTCATCTGTGCATACTTACGCTGCACTGTCAAACAGTAACAAAAAGCCCTAATCAAAGTGAGAAACAATACACTTACCTCTGTCTGATCTGAGGTCTTATCAGATCAGTTTTAATTGGACTGAGTGTCACCTTCAGATTTAATGTCTTCACTGGTCCCATTGACCTCATTCTTAGTGTCACTTTCCTTCGATTCAGGGTTTGTGTCTTCACTCTGTTTTTCTCGACTACTGGACTTCACACTACTCTTTTTATCATCAGATCCCTTCTTTTCTGCCATAAAAGAAGACATTGACCATGGAATTTAGAGTGAAACACAACAAATATACTACTATTTAAAATGGGAAACATTGAGAGCAAAGAACCATTCCCCACGGCCCATGAGACACAGTCTGCAGAGCTCAGTGCTGTCAGCTGTAGATTCGAGGGAAAGGACAAGAGGACCAAAAAGAAACAGAAAATTCTCTCAAACTTGCTAAAGTCACCCTATAATTTACAACTTCAGTAAATTTCATTCTAGATAAAGACCATCCAAAGGCAACAAGAAAGGTACAAAAGACAATAAATACACAAAGCTGTTAACATGGGTTAAGTTGCAAAGGCAAAATGGCACCCAGAAAGAAATTTAACATTTAAATCACACATTTATTAAATAAAAGAATACTTATACATATTTAAATATCCAAGAGGGGGGCACACCTAATAAGAAAATGGAATCTTAAAAAAAAAAAAAAAAAAAAAAATTCTAAAAACCCAAATTTGTGTTTTCTGTAATGAGGTCTAAGAGGTTTTTTCCTAAAGGAAAAAAAAAAAATTAAAGCTGAGTTTGGAGGAAAAAAAAAAGGCAGCAGTTTCCAGCTTCCTCTAGAGTTGCATTAAAGGTAAAAAGCCCACATGAAGGAAAAGTGTGCATCTGCCTTCCAGCTGTACACGTACCTCTATAAAAGGATGCTGCAGAAAATATTAAACACACCTTTCCATAAAAGCTATTTTTCCCCTTAAAACTAAGAACAATTCATTAGTCTGACAAAGTAGCTCATGACAGAAGATGTCTGAAGAGAGGCACTCTCCACGGACAGTTGTTACAGACACAATACCAAACCCCTGGAAGGGGGATGGGAGTACAAACACAGTGCTATGGACTTGCAGCTTACATAAAGGTCCAGCATTTGTAAACAAGCAGAGCAATGTCTAAGTGGTTAACCATAAGACTTGCTTCCCAGCTGTCTGTCCACCTGTGGGAACTATGCTCTAACTGACCTTGTGGGAAAGTCCTCCCTTTGAGCCTTATGGGCTTCTCCGGTGCACAGGTAGCTTCAATGAGGAAGAGTCGTCTTGTTGCTCCGTAGAGGACTAGTAGTCCAAAAATCTTATCTTCTGGCCTATGTAAATATGGTAGATCTTAATAGTCCTAAGGATATCCATGTGTGTTGGATTTTAGAGTTATGGATTAAACAGAAACTCTCTGAACAGAGTATAGATACCTATGGGTAGAAAATTACTCCCCCTTTGTGGAGTTGTTGGGTGCTTCTGTTATGATTATATCACATGGAGCAGAGAACAGTCTTACTCATCTGCCATTATTAAATGTTTGTTAGTACAGATGCCTGACGCCCACAGGCCAGAATGCTATTGTTTGTATATTCAGAAGTGTCTAGAACTTCCGTAAACCAATAGACTCATCATTTCTAGAAGTCATTCTAAAGTTTACGTTAATGCTATAATGGCATGCCCAACCAAAATAGGCCTGATCAGTTTTTTTCAGTATCCAGTCTTCTCTTTTCCCTAGTCTCACCAGGAAACTTCAGAGTTTTACTAAATTCATCTTGTCTCAAGTCAGTAATTCAGGACATGTTTTTGCTTCAACACAAAATTATACAAATGTGTCTATTTAAGTGGCAAGACTGGAAAAGAACAATTAATAAAACAGAAATATGTGATCAAAAGCTCCACAAAACATGGCTGATTGATTCGATCTGACCTAAGGGTCATCAGGTGACTCTTCAACTCATCTTACTTACACTATGCCAAAGCCTGTCTAAACAAGACAGAGTACAAGAGGGGACTTCTCAAATAAAAGCACCAGCCCTTTAACAAACAACTGCATTTTAAATCACAGAAACAATGTCTGAATTATAATAAACGGAGGCATAGATACATAAATAGGCCTGTCTCTACTGCCTCAATCTAGGAAAAGCTCACATCTAGTGAGATAGCTCTAAGAAGCAAGTGTGAGAAGATGAGCGCCACACAAGGTCAGCTGTAACCCAGCAGCCAAGGACAGACACGTGGAAAGGACAAGATGGAACCAGGAACAAGGAGACCAGGTGCTCTCATCCTTAAAACCATACAATGCAAAACAGCCCAAATAATATAAAAACCAGAGATGCTAAAATAATTCCAAAATAAAATTAAGTTTTAAAAGGAGACCTTGATGATTAAAATCATTATCCTCTAATAAAGGTTAAAAGAAAATTTATTTATAAAAATAGGCCAAGGGCCAACTTTACAGTCCATTAATACCACTAACATAGTAAAGCAGCAGCTACAGAGAGCTACAGACTCCATTAGAGAGCAGACAGGAACAGCATGCGGATCCAGCACAAATGCTGCTAAGACACAGTGAGGTGTGTGTCCACCTTCTGGGAACACAGAAGCTAGCCACTGAGTTAATGACTGCTGTACAGTAGAAACAACGAATGATGTGCATACACTTTGGGAGACATAATGGAATATTGCAGCTTAAAATAAATGTAGCCAAATAAAAAAAAGTTAAAAAAAAAAATTCTACCACCTAATCATCCTCAACGGCAGCCCAAACTCAGAAAGTCTTTAAAAACCCTCAGGCTACCAACTGAGTAATGAGGCCAACTTCTGCTTTCACATCAGAGCAGGAAGAAAGAGAGCTTGGAATTGAGGACTGTCCCAGAGCACAGCAAGGAGGCACACGGGTCGCTGTCAGCACCTCTCCAGTAAACCAACCTTTCTCCTTGGACTTTCTATCTTGTTCTCTGTCCCGACTTTTGCTCCTGTGCTTATATGACTTTCGATCTCGGCTTTTTGACCGTCTTCGATCCCGACTGCGAGATCTATGTTTTCTTTCTGATCTGTCATGGCTTCTGCTTCTTCGTCGATCTCTACTTCTTAATAATTTAAAGAAAAAGGAAACAATTTCAGCTGGTATTACTAAAAGGACTCAGAGAATCACATATATTACTATTCAATAATAATTTAAAAGATTTAAGTAAAAGTTTCCCTTAAGAAACAAACAGCCGGGGCTGGTGAGATGGCTTAGAGGTCAAGAGCACTGACTGCGCTTCCAGAGGTCCTGAGTTCAATTCTCAGCAACCACGTGGTGGCTCACAACCATCTATTTAATGGGGTCTGATGCCCTCTTCTGTCATGCAGATCTTCAGGAAAACAGAACATGTACCATACACATAACTAAATAAATCTTAAAAAAAAAAAAAAGGGCTGGTGAGATTGCTCAGTGGGTAAGAGCACCCGACTGCTCTTCCAAAGATCCAGAGTTCAAATCCCAGCAACCACATGGTAGCTCATAACCATCCATGACAAGATCTGACGCCCTCTTCTGGAATGTCTGAAGACAGCTATAGTGTACTTACATATAATAAA
>NC_034603.1:61709373-61740944 GCF_900095145.1 Mus pahari
AAGGTCCTGAGTTCAAATCCCAGCAACCACATGGTGGCTCACAACCATCTATAAGGAGATCTGACTCCCTCTTCTGGAGTGTCTGAAGACAGCTACTTACATATAATAAATAAATAAATCTTTAAAAAAGAAAGAAGGAAAGGAAAGGAAAGGAAAGGAAAGGAAAGGAAAGGAAAGGAAAGGAAAGGAAAAATGAAAAAGGAAAAAGGAAAAAGGAAAAAGGAAAAAGGAAAAAGGAAAGGAAAAAAAGAAACAAACAGCCAGCCTGGTCTACAGAGTGAGTTTTAGGACAGCCAGGGCTACACAGAGAAACCCTGTCTGGAAAAATTTTTAAAAAGAAAAAATAGTAAAGCACTTTACATTAGAGGATGAAAATTATTGAAAATCACGCTGTTAATCCCAGCAATCTGGAAGCAGAGGCAGGCAGATTTCAGTGAGTTTGAGTCCAGCCTGATCTATACAGCAAGCACTAGGCCAGGCACAGATACAGAGACCCAAAGGGGGCCTCCCTAAAGATTGAAGCTCACCTTTCAATCCTTACACATCTACCTAGCACATAAACATGGGGAGTCTTTTATTAGTGGGGCAACAAAATAATTGGATTTTATGACAGCACAAAAGTGATATACATCCATCAGTCATTTTATTTAAAATTTAGGATTTTAATCACTACTTAGACTAGCAACAAATGCCCTAAATAGATCCTAATCCTGGGTGGCAATGATCTCTATCAGTTACATGTTCAATAAGAAGCAACCATCTTTGCAGGGTACTATGTCAGGATGAGATTCATGCAATAACAGTTTCAATTATGACATTATGACATTATATGAGAGCCCCACCATGATGTAAGTCCATTGACTATTTTTTGCTCGTAACTGTACACTATGGTGTTATCATGAACCACACACTGTCAGTAATTTACATACCTGCTTCGCCTTCTGTCTCTACTCCGTGATCTTTTGTGGTCCCGAGACCTGCTGCATCTCCGGTCAGAAGTTCGGCTTGAGTGTCTACTCCGCGAACGACTTCTCTTTCTCCTTTCTCTGTCACGAGCTCTTTCTTTTTCCCTTTCTTCCTCTTCTCTTCGTCTTTTTCTTTCCCGTTCTTCCCTTTCTCTCTCCCGCTCTTTTTCTCTTTCCTCTCTTTCTTGCTTCTCTTTTTTGAGACGTTCATCCCGATCAGGTTCCTCTGTTCTTTTTCTTAACTTTTCCTAAGGAAATCAAATTGGGTTTTTTAATTGTTCTAGTACTGGGACCAGCCAGAAGGCCTTAAGAATCCTAGGCAAGATCTCTCATTAAGCCACCTCCCTGGCTCAAGATAAGAGTTTTATATAACTTTAAGACATTTTCAAGCATTTATGGACTAATCTTTTTATGGCATTCCATATCCTCAGGGGAAAATGTAGAAATTCAGTAGTGTGTGTGTGTGTGTGTATAAAATACCATTATTTGAGTAATTAAGTAAAATTTCAATTTCTAGTATTTGAAAACGAAGTTAATAAAATACTTTGATATTCCGGTGCACAACAAATTGTCACAGGAATCATCCCTGCATTCTTTCTTTTTACTTTCAGCACTAGAGATCAACCCCTGAGTTAGGGGCATGCTATAAACAAGCTGCAGTCTCAGCACATCACTACTTTAAAGAAATATAAACATGAACAAAATGCTACTCAAGGTTTCTACTGTTGTTTGACCAAATTTTAGCTATATAAAATCTTAGTGATAGTTATCATTAGAAATTACACACTGTATTGTGTGTGTGCACATGCTTGCTCACGCTTGCGTACATGCTTACAAAAAACTTACTTTTAATTCTTCCACAGTGGCTTTAATTTTGGCATAGCCCATGTGTTGCTTTCCCATCAGATGGTCATCTACCCGGGACTGGGCATCTCCTACTATCAAAAAGGCTCCACACACTTCACAAACTTCCATCTGTTTTTCTTGGGCAGCAAAACTTTCTATAGTCTGAAATGAGAAACCAGTTGCTATGAGAGTATCTGAGAAAGAAAATAAACTCCAAAAGGAAATTAACATCTACCTTCCATCTCTCCAGCCATAAATGAACACCAACTGCTCAAGTCTGAGAAAGGAAAGTCTGGAAAAGAGCAACAACCTGCCTCTTTCAAGAAAAAGGGCAGAGCTGCTGCTCAACTGACCTAACTGCTGAAGACCAAATCACCTTGAAAAGGTAAACATTCAGAAGGTTATTTTAGTCTAAGTTGCTTTCATAGAGACACAATAAGTCAATTATTAAGAAACTAACCTCCTGGTGAACAATCTGAGCTCACAATGAGGCACAGCAGCAGTGAGCAGAGCATCCTCATCTAATCAACAGCACGTAATGCACACTGCACTCCTCACAGTGAGGTAGGTACGGAGTAAATGGGATACATAGAACTCAAGCTGACATGGGCATTTATAACTTAAGGCAGGGCTCAGCAAGTATGGACTCTTGCCACCAAGCTAGATAAAGCAAAAAGTTCACATGGAAGAAGAGAACTAAGGTTTCAAGTTGTCCTCTGATCTCAACACACATGCTGTGTGTGACAGGACTACACAAAGACACTGAATACATAAATGTAAAAATTATAGAATACAGCCTGTGTATAGTGAGATAACATACAGTGATTATGTCTATCCATTGTTCCTTAGCTTCTAACTTCCTCCTAAGAGAAGTCTCAAAAACTCTTATCTTCCTTCACCTTTGTGACTTGGAGTGGACCAAGAAACTCACCGATCTACTTGTCTGACCACAAGGTCCCCATGTTAAAGGGATTCTGCACAACAGATCAGTTAAAGGATGCTGGGGCCGGGGTGGGGTGGTGTGGGGTGGGGCATGTCACAGAATGATCTGGACAGACAGGCTGCTAGGTTCCCCACCTGGTCTACTGCGCTGTATCATACTCTTTTTGTCTAATCACATTTCTACCCAGTTGTCCATGTTTCCATAATGCTTACAGAATTAAGTCTCCAATATGACCCAGAAAGGGGCCTGAGAGCTTCCAGATACCTGAATAAATGGAGGTTCCTAGAAGGTGGTGAACCTGAAGAGGAGATGGAAGTTTCGCAACCCTTCTCCCATACCTATGCATCTCTTCTTCCTCTGCATCCTTTGTAATATCCTTTATAATAAGCTGGTAAACGTGTTTCAGAGATCTGTGAGGTACGGGAGCAAATGAATTGAACCCGAGGTGAGGGTTTGTGAAAGCTCTGAATTGTTAACGTTAGTCAGAAGCACAGGTAAAACCTGGGGTATGAGTGACATCTGGCATACATGTGCCTGGGACTGTATGTGCACACAAGATGGGGAGAAGGGAAAGGGAAAGGGAAAAGAAGGAAGCCAGAGCAAACACAAGCTCCCAACTTGTGAACTCTAGTACTATCTCCAGATAAACTGCAGATACGTGGCTAGTGTCTGATGCTGAGTACTTTCTTGCTTGGCACCAGAGTGAAGTCACTAGCTGGGGAAAGAGCTCAGAGGTACAAGCACTTGCCTGACAAGCACAACACCTATGTTTGGCCCTCAGCACTGCATGTGTGCTGGTGTGTGCTAGTGATGGGTGGGGGGGGGAAGAGCAAGCACAGCAGTGCAAGCCAATGAGGGGTTGTTGCTCTGTATCTTCATGTTGTCTGAGGATGCCTTCCATCTAAGGCAGGGGATAACCTTTTAAGAAAATGCTTGATCAAGACTAAATTTTGAACAACAGAAAAAGGTATTCCAAGATTCTCTAAGAACAGATTCCACAAAACTAACAGGTTTCTTGAGAATGTAACAGGTTAAAACTTACCGAGGTTGTAGATCTTAGTAATTCTCTCTCTTCCTTTAACTGTTCAACCAATTTCATCATTCCCTGGGCTTCTTCTACCTTTCCTTCAGATCCTAACTCTTCAATCTAAGACAGAAACACAAAGTCAAGATTCCTTTCCAGTCAATCAAAAAAGGTCACAGCCACCATGCTTCATTAGCTCTCAGTAGATTTGTGTCATTGCTTGCTAATATTTGACACTAGTGATTTTTATTTTACAGTTTAGATGATGTAGATTTTTAAGTTCACAAGGATTTTAAGTATGGACACAAACATATCCACAAAAATCATAAATTACCAGTTAGATGTTCCTTCTCTACCCCAAAAAGGTTTCCTGTTCATTTTAGCACCTCCTTCAACCTCAACCTTATACATATAACCAGGCAATGAATCAATAATCTGCTGCCACTACAGATTAGACTGTATTTTCCAAGTTTTTTTTTTTTTTTTCCAAGACATGGTTTCTCTGTATTGCCCTGGCTGTCCTGGAACTCACTCTGTAGACCAGGCTGGCCTCAAACTCAGAAAACCACTTGCCTCTGCCTCCCAAGTGCTGGGATTAAAGGTGTGTGCTACCATGCCCGGCTAATTTTGGTTTTCTTAAGATAGTATTCTGTCTCTGCAGCCTTGGCTGGCCTGCTACTCACCAGAGCCAAACTTAAGGCATTCTTTCTGCCTTAGTCTTGAGTTTATGACTGCCACAGCTGACTTTCTCACAGAATCGTTGATGAACACTTGAATGTGGTGGGGAGTATGAATGATTTTAAAATTGTGAACAGTGTGGTATGCTAAGTTGTACAGACACATTTCTGTTTTGCATAAAGGAACAGGTAATTTTTTTTAACCTTTTAAGAAGCAAACTATAGCCAGACATGGCGGCACACGCCTTTAATCCCAGCACTTGGGAGGCAGAGGCAGGTGGATTTCTGAATTTGAGGCCAGCCTGGTCTACAGAGTTCCAGGACAGCCAGGGCTACACAGAGAAACCCNGTCTCGAAAAAAAGAAATAAAAAACAAAACAAAACAAAAAACAAAAAAAACAACAAAAAAGACAAAACCAAAAAAAACAAATAAGATGCAAACCACACACACTCAGAGCAAATTAAATTCTTCTAGACCGCCTGTACCTGACTCATTTTATACACCCATCAGCAATGTCTGATAACTCTAAAGAGCCCAAATCCTTCAGAACATTGAAGTACTTTATACAGTTGGGCTTTTGTTGTTTGAGACAGGGTTTCCCTGTGTAGCTCTGGCTGTCCTGGAACTTGGATTTGTGAACCAGACTGGCCTGGAACCCTACAGAGCCACAATGCCTAGCTAGTTTACCTTTTCAATTGATGTCAACAAAATACTGTTAAATATCTCCCCCCATGATATTTCAGTTTGTATTCCCTTGTAATCAATCAAAGTCTTTTTATGTTTATTTTTCTAACCGTATTAATCATGTATCAGTCGTGTTTAAGACAGGGTCATGACCCCATTATCTCCATCAACATTTGTCACAGCACCTAGCTCCATGGGTTTTCTCACCTGCTGTAGAAGCACATCAATTTTGTCTGTCAGAACCTGAATTTTTTCTTCATTTTTGCCTGTTGGACCAGCAGCCTGTTAAAAACAATAAAGTGTGTTAATACTATGTGACTGATAAGTAAAATAACAAAGAAAATTATTTCAAACTCTTGAGTCCAGGGACGGAGATAGTGGTAATATGCTCTAGGACCACCCCTAAAGTAATAACATATTCAGGTTCTGATGGAAACAGATGTGTATTTTGCCCCCTTTAATAAAAAAGGAAAGAAAAGGATCCTCTGCCCTAACCTTCCAAGTGCTAAGAACATGGGACTACGCCACCATGCCCATGAGTGTTTCTAGTTCGTAATTGAAGGAGGGGCTGAGCGGCATGGTACATGTCTATAAGCTCTTTGAAAACTGAAGGGAGGAGCAGGCGGATCTCGAAGTTCAAGGCCAGTCTGGTCTACAAAGTGAGTTCCAGGGCTACAAGAGAAACCCTGTCTGGAAAAAAAACAAAAGATTTCAAGATCATCCTCAACTACACAGCTTTAAGGCCAGTCTTCATCACAGGAGACCCCATCTTGGCAGAAAAGTAATAGTGCTTAATCACCTGAAACTAATCCAATTATCTTTGGTAGCCAATTACATATATAGTTACTGACATTTGAAGAGAAAAATCTTCAACTGGGCATGGCAGCGAATGCCTGCCATGCCACTACTTAGGACTGCTGAGTTCCAGGCTAGCCAGGGTTATATAGCAAGACCCATCTCAAAAAAAAAAAAAAAAAGAGTAAGAAACTTACTAGCAAAAATCATTTATTAATGAAGATTGTCTAAGAACTACAAAGAAGTCCAATAATTGGTTTTTACGGCCAAAATGGGGGCTGGGGGGTAGAGGCTAACCTGTGTCAGCCACACACCATCTACATAAGAAGACCCGAAGCCTGAATGTCTATGTTGGAGCCCCTCCATGAGCTCCAGACTCAAACAGCTGACACCAGCTGATCACAAAACTTGACTGATGGCTACTTTATTATTCCCATTTAACAGAGACAAAACCAAGGCACTAGGCCAAGGTTAGTAATTTTCAGAAAGTAATACTGTGGGAAGATTTTGGTTTCATGCCTGACTTGCAACTGCAAGCTCACATCTTACATCTCACATCCTATTGATGTCTCTACTTGGGTATTTAAGGCATTTCAAATTTGACATTTCTAAGATAGAAACTTGAACAGACTATCCTCCAGTTCCAATCTACATTAAATTCTATTGGTCACCTGGATGCTCAAACCAAGAACCATGCAGGAAGATTGAATTTCTCCTCTCCCTGTTCACCCAAATACTCGCCCCAGCAAGCTGTTGGTTATTTCAACCACCTTCACCCAGCCCACCATAATCATACAACCCCCAGATAACTTGCTGCTTTCACTGTACACACTTCAGATCATTCTCCACTCTAAAGCCAGAGTGGGCCTTTGAGAAATATACTTAAGATCTTTTCACCTGCATGCGCCCTAGCTTTGTCAGGGCTTCTGTTTGAAGAAATAATCTCCTCTCCTTCTCTCTTTATGCTTACTGCACCCTGAGCGGCTTCCGTGTGATTCTGCTGGCTGGCTAGCTCCTTGCTTGCCTTCAAAGGTCATGGTTAGGAGTCTCTTCTACCCATGCTCTCCTCAGAAAAGCAATTTTCACAGACAATCCTGGCCCCTTTGCTTATCCTATTCTCATGGTGGAGGTGAAAGAAGTCACTGGGTTGGGGTTAGTTACTGGTATGACCGCCCGCCCTGGTCTTCCTAGGATGGAACAGAAGCTAGAGAACTGACATGTAGTTTAGTGGTGTAGCACGTGCTAGCATGTGCAAAGCCCATGACCTTCAGCAGCACCACCAAACCAAACATGCATATGTAAGGGGGAGATGCTTCTAACTCTCAAATAACAGAAGGAAGGTGCTTCTCAAACCTTATGTACTCTAAGGGACAGAGTAATGAACGGAAGCTAAGTTTAAAATGACATGAGACACCTGCATCTAAGAGAACAGAGTTCTTTACAAACTCTATGTCCATTTCATACTCACCCCAGAAGACTGCTGATTTTGAGATAATGCCAAACGAGCATGACCTCGTCTAATTCTGCGCTCTACCTCGGCAAGTAAACTCTGTAAGTATCGTAAAAAATCTCTCTCATAGCCAACTTTCATAAACCGAGAACTCTTCTCATACCTGATAAAGTGAAAACAAATAAACTTTTAAACATTACAAGCCATATATTCCCTATCACCCTATCTCAAAGCCTGAAGAATAAACTTACATGAAGTAAATTTTTAGATGTTCTCTTATCAAAGGGAAAGGCACTATATACTGTGTTGCGGTTGGTTAATAATCAGCTGGCTGTTTATTTTGGTGGTACTATACATTGAACCCAGGGCCTTACACAAGTTAGCAAAGTGCTTTATCACTGAGCTGTATTGACCAGCCCTTTGTTTTGTGATAAAGCTCCCCATTAAGTGCACAAATTGGCCTTGAACATAGATCTTACTGTCTCAGTTTCTCAAATAGTTAGTTTCATAGGCCTGCATTACCAGGCCCGGGTAAAAACACAAGCTTTAAACACAGGTTTAAGCCATGGCTAGACCACCACTTTGCATCTATCTATGCTCTGGAATCCAGGACATATCATATCTATAAAACAGGAGTCAGGGGCTGGTGAGATGGCTCAGTGGGTAAGAGAACCCGACTGCTCTTCCGAAGGTCCGGAGTTCAAATCCCAGCAACCACATGGTGGCTCATAACCATCCGTAACAAGATCTGACTCCCTCTTCTGGAGTGTCTGAAGACAGCTACAGTGTACTTACATATAATAAAATAAATAAATCTTAAAAAAACAAAAAACAAAAAAACAGGAGTCAGGTCGAGAGAGACAGTTCAGTCAGTAAAGATCCTCACTGCCAAGCCTGACAACCTGCGTTTGATCTCACACAGTAGAAGTTGTCCCCTTAGCCCCATAAATGTATTATGGCACTAGAGCACTTAAGCATATAGTAACACTATATGCTATAGTAACACTAACTAAATAAATAAAAATGTGATCAACTAAATAAAATGTAATTGAGAGGGCTGGTGAGATGGCTCAGTGGTTAAGAGCACTGACTGCTCTTCCAGAGGTCTTGAATTCAATTCCCAGCAACCACATGTGGCTCACAACCATCTGTAATGGGATCTGATGTTCTCTTCTGGTGTGTCCGAAGATAGCAACAGCGAACTCAAATATAACAAATACATAAATCTTTTAAAAATGTAATAGAGAAAATTAAAAAGCAGCTGAGCATGGTGATATGTTCTTTAATTATAGCACGAGAGACACAGTTGGGTATCTATGAGTGTGAGGCCAGTTGGCTTACGTAGTGAGTTCCAGGTCAGCTAGACTACATAGTAAGACACCTTCTCAAATAACAAAATTTTAATAAGAAGAAAATAAGCCAGACTTGGTGACTCATGCCTTTAATCCCAGCCCCAGCAAGTCTCTGTGAATTCAAAGCCAGCCTGGTCTATATTGTGATTCCAGGACAGCCAGGGCTACACAGTAAGACCTTATCTAAAACAAAGAAATGAAGAAAGGGGGGAGGGGATGAAGGAGAAGGGGAAGAGGAAGGAAAAATACCCAAGACAGCCAAGGCCATACAGAGAAACTGTGTCTGGAAAAACCATAAACTGAAAACTGAAGGCAAAGCTGGAGGTTAAGGAAGTGGCTCAGTGGATAAAGTGCTTGCCATGCACGCAGAGATGGAAGCTTGGCTCCCTAGAACTCATACAAGCTGTGCAGACACTGCAGTCACTTACACTTCTGCTTGAGGGACAGAGAAAGATTCCTGGAGTGAGCTGGCTAGGTAGACTAGTCAAAACTAGCTAGCAGGAGATTTTGCCTCAATAAATAAAGTGGACAGTGACCAACAAGATTCAATGTCTACTTTGGGTCTCCACATCCTTCTCATGTGCTCCACAGGAACTGGAGAAACAGCTCAGTAGATTCATCTGCTTACTGTACATGCACGAGGATCTGAGTCTGGATCCCTACAAAGCCAGGTACAGCAGCAGCACAGGGTTGTGAACTCAGTATTCTTACAGTGATGCTGAGAGGCACAGACAGGGAAATCTCCAGAGGCTTTAGGGCCAGTTAGCCTGGGACATCAGCATGAACAAGATGGAAGGCAAGAACAGACTGTAGAAGCTATCTTCTGACTCAAGGTTACAAAACAATTATAAAATAAACTTTATAAAGGGCAAACATGGGAGAAGTAAATATATTAAAAAAGCATAAAATATGCATTCATATGGCAGCCAGTACTAGTAAAGCTATTAAACCTTGCCATGCCAAGCCAGTGATTAAATTTATAAGCAATGTTATTTTATATTAATTCCAATTATATCTTCAATGCTTGTCTCTTTAAGTAACTAGAAGGGGGAATAACAAAAAGAAAATAGTACAACTCACTGTTTTCTTAGATTTTCATCATGAATTTTTTCACATGGACCTGAGAAGGAGAAAAGAGCATGCATAAATTATTTCTGACATTAAAAATCCCTTCTTTCAACACCGAAATGGATGCTCACAGCCAGCTACTGGATGGAACACAGGGTCCCCAATGGAGGAACTAGAGAAAGTACCCAAGTACCTGAAGGGGGCTGCAACCCTGTAGGTGGAACAACAACAGGAACTAACCAATACCCCCGGGGTTTGTGTTTCTGGCTGCATATGTAGCAGAAGATGACCTAATCGGCCATCAGTGGGAATAGAGGCTCCTTGGTCTTCCAAACTCTATATGACCTAGCACAAGGCAAGGCCTGGGCCAAGTAGTGGGAGTGGGTGGGTAGGGGAACAGAGGTGGGGGGAGGGGTATGGGAAACTTTCGGGATAGCATTTGAAATGTAAATAAAGAAAATAATAATAAAAAAGGAAAAAAAATAAAAAAAATAAAAAATAAAAATCCCTTCTTTAGTCATAAAATGTTTTTTTGTTTTTGTTTTGTTTTGAAACAATACCTTACTATCTAGAACTTAGGATCCTCCCACCTCAGCTTCCTAAGTGATAAGGGATGTTTAAAAAGGCAGGCTACTACACCAAGTTTATCTGTCTGTCTTCCTTTCAAAAAAGGTTGAAGTCCCTTGAGTACTTTCACTCATGTGGCCTGCAGTCAACGTGGTAGGTGTACCCCTCTAGTATCACTTTGTTCAAAATAATGTTCCACTGCTACTTTTTGTGTTACTGTTGGGGGTGGGGAGCAGACCTGAGGCTACAGATCTAGTAAGGCACATAAAGCCCTTCAAAAATGATAAAAATATAAAGGAAAAGCAACAGCTCATTTTATTACTGAGTAGACTGCAGACTCCAAAACGGATCCTACTCAATCATGAAACATAAGGAAAATTGATCTCTCCAGTCGCTAAGGTCAAAAAGAGGGCAGGGAACAAAAGTGAAGATAAAGAGGGAAGTGTTCCTTACTACCACCAAACAAAACTTGGATGCTGTAGACAACTGATCTGAACCAACACTGACATTAGCTTCAAATACTTGTACATAAAGTTAAGTAAAACAAAAGTCCCAAATGTAACCCCCCCGTTTTTTAATTTTTAGCTATTTCTTCTGAAATTTAACTCCACTATTTTAGAATTGTATGCCTATTTTTGTTAATCCTATGTATCAAAAATTTAGGCCAGGTATGGTGGCATACTTTTAATCCCAGTACTTCAGAGTTTCAGTAACTCTTGAGTTTGGGACTAGCCTGGTCTACTTAGCAAGTTCCAGGTCAGCTAGGACTACATGGAAACCTTGTCTTAAGTTATATTAAAAAAAAAAAAAGTTAAACAGCCTTTTAGTGTTTACATTTTGACAAGCAAATAGCGTTCTCTGTAGACCAAACAAAAGATGTAGATGGTACTTCTACTGTTCTTTCCTTGGGATTTATTTTCCATATGTCGGTGTGTGTCTGTGTGTGTATATGAGTGTGTATATATATAAATAAATTAAACGTTTATTTCCTAAACACTTCCACCAAGCCAAAGAAAGCATCTCTGTATTAATCCCCTAAGGCCTCCTACAAAGGGAGCAACTGGTCAGTTTTGCTCTCTTCACGGAGCCTTGCCTTACTTCTGGATGGAATACGTATTTTCCAAGCTTACTAGTGTTCTAAAAAAAAAAAAAAAGAGTTCCCTGTCCTCACTGTATTGAAATAGCACCAGATTTTATCTTTCTTTATTCTTTTCAGATCAATGTACATCATCCTGGATAACTTTGTTGAGAAAGGATACGTAGGAAACATGCATGTTGAGACTGTCTGAAAACATGTTTCTTCATCACCATACTTTGATGTTTTGTATACTAACTGTGGCATTAATATAAACCATAAAATGTATTTCTCTACTATCTTCAAACTTCTTGCTTGCTATCCACAAGTTGTAGGCCATTTTGAATCATAATTTTATGACCTATACACTCTGTGCTTGATGTTCTCAAATTCACCACGGAGTGCCAGGAAAGGTAGGAATCCTTTTTATTCCTTCAGCCTATTACTTGAAGGACTTGTATAGTGTGTGTGGTACATCCACAGGCATATACAACACTTTTGTGTGCCCACATGCAAGCTTGCAGGAGGAGTCAAAGCAGGACTGTGGTGTCTTCCTCTATTTGCCTGCCTTTCACCCATCATGCTGCATGGCAGGCACTGGCAGCTTTTCATGTGGGTGCTGGAGTTTGAGTTCTGATCCTCATGCTGACAGAGCAAGCACTGAGTGGATCCCCTAGCCCAGTCCAGTGGTTTTTATTTCACATTTCTCTAGTTCTAATTTCTAAAAACTTTAATTTTAAAAAGTGTAGCTTAACTGCAATCTATTCTTTCTAATATTTAGACACCATTTCTCTTAAGATAGTGAATGTGAGCTGGGCATGGTGGCGCACGCCTTTAATCCCAGCACTCAGGAGGCAGAGGCAGGCGGATTTCTGAGTTCGAGGCCAGCCTGGTCTACGAAATGAGTTCCAGGACAGCCAGGACTACACAGAGAAACCCTGTCTCGAAAAACTAAAAAAAAAAGATAGTAAATCTGATAGGCCAGATTTCTAAACAATTTTCTCCTGTATTTCCCATCATTTCTTTTTTTTTTTTTTTTTTTTTAAAGATTTATTTATTTATTTATTATATTTAAGTATGCTGTAGCTGTCTTCAGACACAGCAGAAGAGAATGCCAGATCTCATAATGGATGGTTGTGAGCCACCATGTGGTTGCTGGGATTTGAACTCCGTACCTTCGGAAGAGCAGTCGGGTGTTCTTACCTACTGAGCCATCTCACCAGCCCTTCCCATCATTTCTTATCATCACACCTCTTCCCTTACTCATTTTGTTAATCTAAGTTGAAGGTATTCTTCAAATATCTGCCTGGTTAGTGCTCCCTGACCTGTAACTTATGTTTTAAAGACTGTTCTCCATAAAAGGACATTGGATCCCCAAACTGGAGGAATCATGTGAGGTTGTGAGCTACCATGCAGACGCTAGGTTCTGAACCAAGTCTTCTGTCAGTGCTCTGAAACACTGAACCATCTCTACAACCTGGCAACTAATTTTTAAAGAATTCCAAATTCTACTAAAAATTATAGAGTGGATAGGCAAAGATTTGTCAGCAAGGGCTTTTACCAAAAAGACAAAACAAAACACCAACTAATTTTTTAAGAGATTCTCAGGGGGTCAGGATACAGACAAATCATTTCCTGACCTATCACCTGCTGCCCTGTAACTGGAGGAAATATCTAGCTATACCCTTCCAGATTCCTTTAAGAGAACACCACTATTAAGAACTCATTTAAAACATTTTTTTTTTTGGAGACAGGGTTTCTCTGTGTAGCCCTGGCTGTTCTGGAACTCACTTTGTAGACCAGGCTGGCCTCAAACTCAGAAATTCTCCTGCCTCTGCCTCCCAAGCTCTGGGATTAAAAGGCGTGCATCACCACACCTGGCATTCATTTAAAACATTTTTAAAATCTTACTTTTGTTAAGAATTGCCCTGTTCTGTGCTTAAAATTTCAAAATTCAGACTCTTCCAGCCATAATACACCCTCCTAAAGCAACTCAGTAATATAAGAGAACTCACATTCGCCAACTATGTTAATATTTTATGCTTCAGAGAGTCTCCCTAGTCAATTTCTCAAAAACCAACAACAAAAAAACTAGAACAAAAAAAACCTTATCTTTCTGGAGCACTAGAGTAGAAAAGTTAGTATCAAGAAATATGCAATGCCTAAACTAGTGGTTCTTTACTGGGAGCTACTATTTAGACCCCAGAAGACATTTGTCAATGTACGATGACTATTTTGTTTCTTATAATAGTATATGTTACTGGAAATGCTAATAATAGTGTCAAGGCTTAAAAAAAAATCTCTAAACTGAATTTTTTTACATTTTTAGTCTCATGACTTAGCACTGACTTTTATGGTATCCTGGTACCCCAAATCCTGGACTAGCCAAGATCCAACACTTATTTTCTCAGTTACCCCCCTGCAGACTTTTTAATGCAGGTGACTCTGATCTGTTAACAACTGTGTTGATACCTGATGTTACTGCCTATTCCACGCATTTAACATGTTTTCCACTTAGCCAGCATGTTGCTTAAACCTATGACCCTAGTATTCAGGAGGAGGAGGAGAGGACTGCTGTTTCAGGCCAGATTGGGCCCCAAAAGTGCATTTCAGGCTACCCTGGGCTACATTAGAGAAAGTGAGTGTGTATGTGAATAGTTTTCAAATTTAATATTTTACAAGTGTAAATGTAAACAGTTAATTATGCCAGTGTGTCTAGTAAGACTGAAATTTATTAACATATTCATAACTGAACCAAGAAATTACTTACTCATATGTTTTGAAGGGAAAAAAACCTGAGGATTACAAAAAAAAGTTTGAGATTTGTTTGGATACAAGTCTTGCTATATAACCTAGCCTAGCCTTCAACTCAGAATCCCTTTGCTTCATGCTGAGACTATGGGCTCATGTCACTATGCCTGGTAAAGGAAGTTTAATTCGAGTGTGATAAACAGAAAAATAACTTACCAAGATCAGAACGGGTATTTGTGAACAATTCCGCAGGACAAAAACCACAGAGATAATATTTACAAACCTATTGAGAGAGGGGAAAAAAAGTACTTAATTTTAAAAACTGCTTAGTTCTATAAATTCTATTAAAAGGGGTGCCAAATAATATTTTTTAAAGATTTATTTATTTTAGATATGTAAGGACTCTGCAGCTGTCTTCAGACACACCAGAAGAGGGTATTAGGTCCCAATACAGACGGCTGTGGGCTACTATGTGGTTGCTGGGATTTGAACTCAGAACCTCTAGAAGAACAATCAGTGCTCTTAACCACTGAGCCATCTCTCCAGCCCCAAATAATATTCTTTTTGTTGTTGTTGTTTTTTTGGTTTTTTTTTTTTTCAAGACAGAGTTTCTCTGTATAGCTCTGGCTGTCCTGGAACTCACTTGGTAGACCAGGCTGGCCTCGAACTCAGAAATCCGTCTGCCTCTGCCTCCCGAGTGCTGGGATTAAAGGCCTGCGCCACCAGACCCGGCGTTGTTGTTTTTTGAGAAAGGGTTTCTCTGTGTAGCCCTGGCTGTCCTCAAACTCAGAAATTCGCCTGCCTCTGCCTCCCAAGTGCTGGGATTGAAGCCGTGCGCCACCACTGCCCAGCTCCAAATAATATTCTTATGTGCTGATATATTCATCTTTTGACCGAGTACAACTTCATATGCTAAACTGTGACCTTTATACTCCTAAATTTTAATAAAAGTGAACATAACTTACAGAATTATCAGTTATTTTCTAGAAATATTAATTAAATCTGATTCATTTCTCAATTAACACCATCTTGTGTTTATGAACTGATTGTGAACTAGGCATGGTATTTGGGAGGCAGAGGAACCAAAGAGGAAACGCGTCCCCACCACAGGGTTTTCTTTGGAGCCCTGGCTGTCCAGGAACTTGTTCTGTAGACCAGACTGGCTACAAACTCAGAAATCTGCCTACCTCTGCTGCCTACCAGGCTGGCCTTGAACTCAGAAATCCACCTGCCTCTGCCTCCTGAGTGCTGGAATTAAAAAGCATGCACCAACCTCCACATCTGGCAAATTTTAGTATCTAAAAACAGACAACCTCTAACAGAGATTGGAAAGACGGTGCAGCACTTAAGAGCGGTACTGCTCTTGCAGAGGGCCTGTGCCCAGTTTCCAGAAAGCAAATTGGAAGCCTCACAACTACCTGTGCCCTTCTCTAGTGTGCGTGCACATGCACATATGTGTCTAGTATTAGACTGGTATGTGCCTTTAGTCCCAGAAACTTGGCAGCTGGTTCTCTGCAATCTGGTCTACAGAGAGTTTCAGGTCAACCAAGGCTACAGAGTGAGATGCTGGTTTAAGAAAAAAACAAAACAAGAACAAAAATATCACTAACCACCACCACCACCACAAGTGAAACAAATACACGCATGCGTGCACACCAGCAACAGAAAAGTGGTCAGTGAGCCGGGCGTGGTGGCGCATGCCTTTAATCCCAGCACTCAGGAGGCAGAGGCAGGTGGATTTCTGAGTTCGAGGCCAGCCTGGTCTACAAAGTGAGTTCCAAGACAGCCAAGGCTACACAGAAAAACCCTGCCTCAAAAAAAGGAGAAGAAAAGTGGTCAGTGAGATGGGTCAGTCAAGAAACCTGGATTCTGGACCCCATGTAAAAGAGAAAGGAAAACAAGACTCTACAAAGTTAGTTATCACTTGGCCTCCACAAGGCTCACCACAGCAACCTCACCTCCAATACATAATTAGAATAATTTAAAGAGGGATGGGGACATGGCCCATCCTGTAAAAACAGCTGGTGCTGTGGACAACCTGAGATCATTTCCCAGGACCACATGGTAGAAGAGTAATGGCATGTGCTACCCTAACCACACATACACGTGTATTTAAAATTTTAAATGCATGTGTTTAAAATTCAAGGACATTTGATATATCAAGCCTAAATAACAGACTGAGTTTTGTAACAACATTAACATGACATTACTTAATGTCTGTGTGTGCACATGTGTGTTTCTGAGGGTGCTAGTGTGAACCTCCTGTCTTGCTTTGTACCATTCTCTTTAGAAACACCAATGCTTGACTTTCTCTGCAACTTAAGCTCCCTGTCACCTTTTCTTCTTGAGACAAGATCTTACTCTTTACCCCAGGGCAGTTTGGAATTAATTATACAGTACATGTTGGCTTTGAACCCTTAAGTACCCTAAGTAGCAATTACAGATATGAGCTACCATGCCCAGCTTCCAAACGTAAATATCATTCTTATAGGTTGTCTATTTTTAATGAAGACTAAATGCTTTAGATGTTAAAAACTATTTAAGATTTACCTTTATGGGTATAAGTGTTTTGTCTGCATGCATGTATGTGCACCACATGCGTGCCTGGTGTCCACAGGTCAGAACAGAGAATTGGAATTACAGATTGTTGGGAACCACCATGTGGATGATGGGAACACAACCCCAAGTCTCAGAAAAGAACAAAAAATATTCATAAGTGCCAAGCCACTCTCTAGCTCCTATGCTTTAGAAACTTGGTGTTTCTTTAAGCCGTTTCTGAATTTCTTGTTTGGATATAGCAGCACATTTCTGTAATCACAGAACTAATAAGGCAAGAGAAGCTCTAAGCTCAGAGTCTATAGTGATCCGCCTTGCAAAATGACAATAATAGACAGTTGTGGTAGCTTTTATCTGTGATCAAGCACCTGGGAGAATAAGGCAGGGTGGCTGGGAGTTTGAAAAAAGGGCGACAGAGAAAAAGAAGTCTGTCCAAAAAGATCAATCCAGGGCTGGCAAGTCAATGAGTAAAAATGTGCTTGCTGCCTGCTGCCAGGCGTGGTGGTGCACGCCTTTAGTCCCAGCACTAGGGAGGCAGAGGCAGGNGGATTTCTGAGTTCGAGACCAGCCTGGTCTACAAAGTGAGTTCCAGGACAGCCAGGGCTACACAGAGAAACCCTGTCTCGAAAAAAACAAAAACAAAAACAAAAACCAAACAAAAAAATTGTGCTTGCTATCAAGACTAAAAGCCTGAGTTTGATTCCATCAATCCATATGGTGGAAAGAGAGCCAACTTCCACTAGCTGTCCTCTGACCTACACCCATGCACACCAATTTCTCTAATCAAAAAATATTTTTGAAAAATCAAATGATACCAAACCAAAAAGATTATAAGCACTTTATACCATTTAGCAATACACCAAAACTGTATTACTCTTATCCTGCATGTTCTCCTCATTTTAGTCTTGAGCCTCCTGCTCCCCACTATGCAGAATAAAACTCAGAAAATGGTATGTAGCTGGCAAGTTCTAACCATTGGACTATACTTCCAGCCTCTAAATTGCTTGATTCTCCCCCAGGAGTTGGAGTGCTTAAAACCCAAAAACATTGGAACACAAAAAACTGATAGTACATATATGTGTGTTTCAAATGAAGTTACTAATGCCAATAATACAAATAAATCTACATATCTTCTTTTATTCATGTTTACTGTATACATGCATGTGTGCAAATGTATGATAAAGTCAGAAGTGAATGGAGGGTGTCTTCCTCAAACACTCCTAGCCATTTTTATTTGCTACCATCAGCTGTCTCTTGCAGCTGCTCTCCACCTTAGCTTTTGGGACAGTGTCCTTTGCTGAACTTAGAGCTTGCTGATTGGCTAGTCTGGATGATCAGTAATCCCCAGGGATCTGTCCACCTGTCTCTGGCTACCCATCAGGGGGTAACAGGCACTGTGATGCTTAGCTGCATAATTGATATCTTTCTTTAGGATAAAATTGTGGCAACTACTTGAAATTTAAGATATTAGCCGCTGGCATTTAATATCAGTCACTGAAAAACATAATCACAAATTAAAATCTGTGCAAGTCCTCTCAAGGCCTACTAATTAATCCGCTTGGCCTTCTCGCCTATTCTTTTCTTTATTCAACAATTCTTGATTCCATGGACCAAGCAATCCAATACCAAAAAGCAGGGATGGGAGGAAGTAACAACTCCCACAACACAAATACGATCTAAGCTTCCCGACCTTAGGAAGCAGTTTCAACTGTTATGGAAACACAGGGTACTTACTAAGTGTACACTGTACGGTTACCACTGAGTTATGCTCTCCTCAAGTTCCATTTTAAAAGCAAATCATATAGGAAATAAGTGCTTTTCAACATTTACTTTTGATACTGTAGATATTGCTGAGATTAACTCCTGTTGGCAATGGTCAAGCTGATATTTGAGTACGTGGGTACTAATAAAGTCTGCCCAAGTGGTTTAGGTAAATTTTGAATCTGAGGTAAGTATGAACAAGACAGTGATCTCCTATCTTACCCCCTTCCACAACAAAACAATCCACAACACAAACAAATACCCTTACTTAACGGCCAACCCTAGTTAATTTTTTTTAGATACAGTAATTTATATAAGGAAAAAGAGAAGAAAAAAAAAGGCAGAAGAAACTTCTCAAAGACAGTTTTGAAAAGGGTAAGAGTCAGTTTTCTCTTTCTTTCTTTCTTTCTTTTTTTTGGAGGGGGGGTTCAAGACAGGGTTTCTCTGTGTAGCCCTGGCTGTCCTGGAACTCACTTGTAGACCAGGCTGGCCTCGAACTCAGAAATCTGCCTGCCTCTGCCTCCCAAGTGCTGGGATTAAAGGCATGCACCACCACGCCTGGCTTTTTTCTTTTTAATTAGATATTTTCTTCATTTACATTTCAAACGATATCCCGAAGTTCCCAATACCTCCCCCACCCCCTGCCCTGCTCCTCTACCCACCCACTCCCACTTCTCGGTCCTGGTAGTCCCCTGTACTGGGGCATATAAAGTTTGCAAGACCTAGGGGCCTCTCTTTCCAGTGATGACCAAATAGGCCATCTTCTGCTACATATGCAGCTAGAGACATGAGCTCTGGGGGGTACTGGTTAGTTCATATTATTGTTCCACCTATAGGGTTGCAGCCCCCTACAGCTCTTTGGGTACTTTCTCTAGCTCCTCCAAGGGTCAGTTTTCAAGCTACGGTCTTGCTCCAGCTATACCATGATCATACTTTCAAGTAATCAGTCTGTGTCTCACTGTATCATATACTCCTTTGCAAGTCATGGCTCACACGTTTCTTACTGCTTACATATTTTGAATGATAAAATTTCAATCACTCTTCCACAGCAGCCAGGCAGTGAACACCTCCACTGCTTAAAAAACTTCAACTGTTTCTCAACGTAATCAAAGTTAACTCTTGCTTATCTCACTCCCCACCAAAGATACCCAAACAAGGGCTTCAGTTGTAAAAAAATTTCCCAACTGCACTCATTTCTTCAGCCTCCCATTTTCAGCCCTTCCTCAGGCTAATTCTCACCAACCCATTAGGTTCCAGGATTCACAGGCGACTTTATATTCCAGGTGACTTTATATTCCAGGCTCTTTGCACCTTCTGGTTTTTGTCATTGTAGTTTTCTTATAGTTTTCTTTGTAGTCACTGAAGTACACTTACCAATTCCTATTTGTCACTCACTACACTGATAGTTCTCTAGGGCTGGGTGTTGCACACACACAATTCTGCTATTTGTGTTAAGTGAAATATATTTCTATCTGTAGAAAGGAACATAGGAATTCCACTAACCTAAGCTCCATCTATCTCCCTTGGTGAAAACCAAATCTAAGGACAAAGCTGTGTATATGTTGTCAAAATATATCCACACATACTTTTCCTGAGTCAACTGCTAAGGCTTGAAATGAAATAACCCCCTTAGCTCATGTTTGTGAATACTTGTCCAAGTGTTGGCTCTGTCTAGAGACAGACTATGAAAACTCTGAAAGGATGAGGTTCATAGGAAGTATATCTCTGAAGGCAGGCTATGAGGCTTTACAGCCTGGGGTCATTTCCTGTTCTTTATCTTCTGGCTGGACAGTAAAGAAAAAGCTGCTGACCAGCCTCATGCTCCTTCTACTATGGAAAACAAGACAGTATCCCTTCTGCAACTGTAAGCCAATCTAAATCTTCCTTAATTGCTTTTGTTATGGTATTTTATCACAAGACAGAAATCAAACCAACAGAACAGAGATGTGGTACTTTCTTTCAGTATGTACTTATTATATTATGCTTATATATTTGCAGTTTGGTGATACAGGACATCTTCAAAACTTATAAAACTGCCTCAAAACATGGTGGGTTCCTGAAACCACTCAGACACACTAATGGATGTACCTCCTGCCCCAAGCAATAAAAGCTGACAGACCCTTTCAGACCAGAGATGAGTTGCAAATAATACTCTCAAGACAAGCAGCCTGAACAAAGCAAACACCAGCCCAGCTGCCTGAGTCACTCTCCTATCTGTTGAGCTGCCTGCACGCATTTAATATTTAGTAGCGGCTATCATGGACTACACTGAGTTTGGTTGTTTTTGTGTGGGGGCATGCCTATGCTATAGCATGCATCTGGAGGTCAGAGACAACCTGTGTCTTTTCCAAATGAAGAAATGGCTCAGAGTAAGAGCACTTACTCCCTGCTCCTGTAAAGACCCACATTTGGTTCCCAGAACCCATGTCAGGTAGCGGCCCCTAACTCCAGCTCCCACCCAAGAATTCAATGCCTTCCTCTGCCCGCCCAGAGCACCTTTACACGGTGTGGCACTCGATCACTTTTTTTAAAAACTTGTTTTGATATGGACAGTGTCAATGACGTTAGTCTCTATTTGCTAACATCTCAAAAATTTTAGAAATGTACATTTAGTTCAATTCTCTTCATAAATTATTAACCTTTAAAAAACAGGATATCCTTGAATTAAGATATGTCAGAAAAGCAACTGCAGTCAGTAGGATGTGCAAGAGGATTACTCAAGGCCAGCCTGGAAAACTAAGACCCTGGTCCCAGCAAATAAACCAATTGCATTTGTCTCATTGCAGACATTGTAAAAGCCAGTTACAACATTCATGATTAAATTAATTTTTGGAAGCAGTTCTGAATGTAAAACTTCAATGTGAACTACAAAATTCCTATTATACAAAACATTAAAAGCTCCAAATTAAATTAGACTTTGTATTTCCCTACCACCTTCTGTAATGGCTTCTCTGGTAATTGCTGAAACCTTCCAAGTTGTGTCCTAACTGAAAGGTACCCCAGGCAGTTACAATCATTACTGTGATTACTTAGGAGGAACACCAACCAAACCTGGGAAAAACTGCTTAATACAAAAACATTAGTGTTGGGGTCTCCCACCTCCACTAATCACTCTCCCTCTAAACATTATATTGCGCCCCCTACAGGCACACAGAGTTGCTACGGAGAAGACCTCCCCCATCTCCCAAAATGCAGCGTTGTCAGACCGCCTCGAGCCTTGGACCCACCTACGTCATCTCCGCCCACTATCGCTCGGACCCGCCTACCAGATACTCATCTCTGCTCCGAGGCAGTTTCAAAGGGACTCAAGGGCAGGCTGGGAATCTTTCCTTGTACCTAAGCAAGTCCGATTATTAAAGCGCGAGTGCTCTGATCAGCGAATCGACAGGGCATCATTCATTTTCCTTTCGCAACCTATTCTCTTTCAGGATGTTTAAACCCTTCAGTACGAGCCAGTGTTTCTGCGCACGCGGGAACGCACACATTAGTGACTGCAAACAAATGCAAAGCACAAATCTGAGCCAAAGGAGTGTGTTAATGAATCACCAGAAGAACGGATGCTGGGAAAACTTACTCAGTCAGACCATGCAGTAAAGAGCCTATACGTTAACACCAGTATGCTATTCAAGACTCAACAAGAGTGAATTTGTGGAGTTGTTTGCCATCCCCCACAAAAGCAAATATGGGCCTTCAAGATGGCTCAGAATGTAAAGGCGTTTGCAGCTAAGCCTGAAGACCCAAATTAAATTTCTGAAGCCACATGGAAAGAGAGAAGAACCAAGTCTCAAACAGGTTGCCCTCTGACCTTCACACAAATTCCCACTCTAGAGGGTGCACCACCCACCCACCCACCCACCCACCCACCCACACACTCTCTCTCAGTACACAAATGTAAATTAACAACAGTAGCCTAGAAAAGTCTTGGCATGCTTGTAAAGCCAGCACCAGGGAGCTAGAAGATCAAGAACTAAAGGGCCCAAAGTTGCTCTGTTACTTAGGAGCCCCGTCTCTAAAAAACAAGTTTTATAGAGCAACACTTTTCAAAGTACAGACAAACTTAAGTTTAACAATGTAGTCTACTAGTATTTGGAAGTAGAGGTAAGAGGATCAGGCATTCAAGGTCACCTGGAACTATATAGCAATAAGCAAAGATACCCCCTGCACAAACAAAACACAATAGGAGAGCTCTAGCTAGCTCTTGCTACCAAACCTGATGATCAAATCCCTGGAACCCACAAAACAGAGAGAATGAACTTTCCTAAGTTGTCATCTGCCCGCCCCACCCCCCAACAATAAATGTAAAGAAATTTTTAAAAAACTTACTGTGCTGGCTGGAGGGGTAGAAAAATATGCATTTATACCCAGGTCAATCAAATAAAGTTATCTTACAAGTAGGCTGAAGAGAGAGCTTAGTGATTGCTGTTTGGGTCCCAGCACTTACATGGTAGCTCACAACCATCCATGCTCAATTCCAGTGGGGTCCTAATCCCTCTTCTGGTGTCTACGTGGTGAATAAGCATATGAAGACACTCATACACCACATAAGAAAAATTCATGTATGTGTATAAATACACAAATATATTTTAGAAAACCTTTTTTTAAAGAATTATTTATTATTATACATAAGTACACTGTTGCTGTCTTCAGATGCACCAGAAGAGGGCGTCAGATTTCATTATGGGTGGTTGTGAGCCACCATGTGGTTGCTGGGATTTGAACTCAGGACCTCTAGGGAGAGCAGTCAGTGCTCTTACTCACTGAGCCATCTCGCCAGCCCTAGAAAACCTCTTAACCTACTAACACTAGGGAAAGTGTCCTTTCACTTCCCCTGTGGCTCACCAGTTAACAGGTTCTTCCAGGGGTCCAGGTTTCAATTCCCAGCATCCATGTGACAAACCCTAACTGTCTCTAATCCAGTTCTAAGGAATCTGAGGCTCACACATTCATGAAAACAAAGCATATATACCAAACAAACAAACAAAAGCCAGAACTCAAAGAGTGCTAAAAAAAAAAGGCTTAAAAGGAATACCACCATGCAAGTTTCCATTTTGAGTGCTAAATAGCTACAGGTCTTACAATAGTTGGAATTTAATCTCCTGTTTGCTTTGTTTAGGCTGGGTTAGTTTAGACTAGTCTGAAACTCTGTGCTAAAATTATAGGCTTGATTTCCAGTGATCTTTTTGGATATTTTCTCATCCTTATCAAAAAAGTCAAAACAAAATGGCCGCCCAGTTAGATCGATTTTCTCGATCTAACTGAGGACTGGCAGAGAAAAAAAATCTGAATACGGGCCAGAGAGATGGCTCTGTATTGGGTAAAGGCACCTGCTGCCAAGTCTGACGATTCATGTCCAACACCCCCATCTCTCCAAATCCACCAAATAAATTTTAGGAAGAAAAATTTCTGCCGGGAAGTGGAGGCGTACATCTTTAATCCCAGCACTTGGGAGGCAGAGGCAAGCAGGTTTCTGAATTTGAGGCCAGCCTGGTCTACAGAGTGAGTTCCAGGACAGTCAGGGCCACACATAAAAACCCTGTCTTGAAAAACCATTTAAAAAAAATAAAATACACCAACCTTCCTTCTCCCCAAAATCCAACTGGAATGAAAATGCAAACCTATGTTGCAGTGTTAGACAGAGGTGGTAAGATGAACCTTTACACTCATATGCTGGAGTGGCCTGTCTCTTGGGGGTTCTATTAGCAACCAAAAAGGACAACATCTGACTGACCTGAAATAAGACCAAGGGGCTCCTCCCCATGCTTACTAAACCCTACAGTATCTGCACTATTTAGAAAGAAAGGCCACATGTTTTGCCCCTGGTCATGACCACCAGCACTACCCTCTTAACCCTTCAGACTTGCAACTTGTCATTAAAGGCATGATGACAATTTATTCAATCATATCAATAAAAAGCATTAGAACTGAAAGAAAATTCAAGCCTCAAATGTACTTTCACCATTGAGAAACCATGAAGGTAACCACATACATTATTATGTGCCATTCTTCACAAGGTGTTAGGAATGAAATCATATTTCGCTTTAATCCAAAACATAAATGTCCTATTTGTGTATCAGGGAAAATTACATTTTTTTCCTGACCTTTGTTCTTTATTTTTGAGACAGTCTCAAAATATAGTTCTCTGGCTGGCCTGAGATTCACCAAGATCCACCTGCCTGTCTCCTCAGTGCTGGGATAGGTAATAAATAGGTGTGTACTACCAAGCCCAGCTAATTTTTCTTGCCTTTTAAAGTTTAGGTTGACTAATCCCTTGAGTTTGAGGGCAGCCCTGGCCTAGAGCAAGTTCCAGGACATTAGGGCTAAATAGACCCTGACTGGAAAAACTAACCAATGCTGACTAGGGGGGAGAGTGGAGAGTCCAAACCTTTACTTCTAGCTCTTGGAGACAGTCAGGAGGATCTCAATGAGTTCAGGGCCACCATGGTTTTCAGAGTTAAGTTCCAGGACAGCCAGGGGCAACAGTCAAACTGTCTTGAAAAACCAACCCAAGCAAACAAGACAAAACAATGCTTAGCTTGAAGAGTTAGGTAGGGTGAGAAGAAAAAGGTCACTGAGACAGAGGCCAAAAAAAACCCAGCACAAGGTCAAGATGTAAGTCTAGACTATGCTGCCTACATGGTAGGCAACAGAAGCAATGAAGATCAGGAGATTCACATGCTACAATGAATCACAAATAATACATGATCAATATAACTAATAACACCCTAAGAACATAGCTGAAGTCAGGTACCACTTCCATACAACTTTAGCCATACACTTTTTTTGGTTTAGTGGTTTTTTTGATTTTGGATTTTCGGAGCAAGTTTTTATTTGTTTATTTATTTTTGGAAATAAGAGTTTCTCTGTGGAGCCCTAATTGTGAGTGTGAGATAGACCAGGCTAGCCTGGAATTTACAGGAATCCAGCCTGCAGCTGCCTCAAGTGTTAGGACTGAAGGCTCCTGCTGCTAGCATGAAACACTTTTTTTCGAGACAGGGTTTCTCTGTGTAGCCCTGGCTGTCCTGGAACTCACTTTGTAGACCAGGCTGGCCTTGAACTCAGAAATCCGCCTACCTCTGCCTCCCGAGTGCTGGGATTAAAGGCGTGTGCCACCACGCCCGGCTTATGGAACACTTTTTTAACATCAGAATCGGGTACCTCACTTTACCTTTTTTCTACATGTCAAAAGATAAATTGCTATTTTATTCAAACCCTGTGTTTAAAAACAATGACTAGAAAGATAGCTCTGTGGGAAAGAGCTCTGACTGCTCTTCCGGTGGTCCTGAGTTCAAATCCCAGCAACGACATGGTGGCTCACAACCAGCTGTAATGAGATCTGATGCAGAAGGTGTGTCTAAAGACAGCTACAGTGTACTTACATATAATAAATAATCTTTTTTTTTAAGTACATAATTTACTTTCCTAAAAAGCCTGTTAGCCAATCGTGGCAAAGACTGTAATCCCAGCACTCTGGAAGTGGAGTGAGGATTTCAAGTTCGAGAACCACCTGCTTACAGAGTAAAGCAATGCCTCAAAAACAGAAACAAATCAAAGCTTTTGTTGAGCCATTCTCTCACATTTTATCAAGTGATTTAAAACTGCTGTTTGATTATAACTGCAAGGTAAAACCAAGTGTACCCACTCTCCAGTTCAGACTAAGGCAGTGTGCCCCGTGTACAAAACTAGATTAAAAAGTACTTGAAATACAGTACAGTATATGCACGAAGCCAGATTCACAGAATCTGGTGCAACCTCAACAGTGCTACAAAAATTAATTTCGCTTTCCCGATCACCAAGAGACCTCGAGAGAGAGCTGCTCCGGCCTCACCTGCGACCCTGGAGTTATAGTTAACCTTTCTAAGGAGTAAAAGGACCGAATGAGTTTATGTGAAAACAAAAAACCTTGACAACCGCCTATCTGAGGGACTACTACGGCCATCAAGTCCGCGTCAAACGGTCATCAAACCGCATTAGCAAAAAAACAAAAAACAAAAAAAAACCAAAAACCAAAAAACAAAACTGTTCATGATTAAAACTGCACCACGTTACCTCTTTCAACTGTCTACCTTCCCACAGAAGTGTCCAAATGGCACCACTCCTAAGTAATGCACTGCTACGAGGTCCTTCCCCACGGATACTGGTCGGGAGTCAGGCTATATATGTATATGTGTGTGTGTGTGTGTGTGTCTGTGTCTGTGTGTGACGGCTGCACCCAAATAACGGAAGCCTTTCTTATTCATACTGTAAAACCCCGGCGCTCTGGTGGAATCCAACGAGCCCTTCCTTCTTCCTTTTCCCGCGTTTCCCGGCCTCACCAGGTTGCTGCTGCTGCTTCTGCCCGGCCAGGCGCCCTCCCGGACTTCCTCCACACAACAACAAACGCCGCTCTCCCCGGGGCTGGCGCCGACTCCTCCTTCCCTCCCTCCGGGGCCGCTCTCCCGCCTCCCGCCGCCGTCAGGTGCTTCAGTCGGCGCGGCCAGGTCCCCCCGAATCGCGCCGCGCCGCCCGGGCCAGCCTCGTCCCGCGCCCTCGGGTCCCTGCGGCTGCCCTCCCCCCGGACGCCGGGGCACAGGCCCACGGCCCACGGGACTTACGCTCTCGTGGTCCCAGCGCACGTTGCTGCGCTTCTCATCCGGGGCGAGGTTTCGGTCCCGGCCCATTAACTCATCCAGCAACTGCGCGGCAGAAATCATGGTGCTTCCTCCGGGCGGCTGCTCACGCCAGCCCTAGCACCCACCCGACGAAAAAGCCCCACCAGCCGCCCCGGCCGCCGAACCGAACCCCCGTCGGCCCACTCTCAAGCCCCAAAGCCTCTGCCAGAGAGGAGCCGAGAAGACAAAATGGCCGCCGCCCGGGCACCTTCCCAGCATGCCGTGCGCCCGCGGAGACACGCCTAGGCCCGGGCGGCGAGGGCGGGCGGCGCGGCTTCGCCGGCGAGGGGGCGGGACCTCCGGCCCGGGCCGGGCACTGACTCCGCCCCCGCCGTGCGGTCCACCCCGCGGAGAGCCCTGGACGCTCTAACGGCTGCAGGCGTCGGCCTTTTTTTTTTTTTTTTTTTTTTTTTTTTACTTGGAGAAACAGCAATCTAGCTGTGGGTCCTTTGCCACTGCCCTGAAAGGGAGAAAATGTCCCTTTGTCCACGTGGTGCGCAGGGGACCATCTTCCAGGGAGGGAAACAAGAGCAGGCTGCGATCGTGCTCAGACTCCATTTTCCTGTCGCTGTAGTTACTTCCTCCTCTACCTGGCTTTATTTATGTCTGCACCCTCCATCCTTCCCACACGCAGTTCGATGTTGGGGAGTGAACCGGGAACCTTAACGCTTAACGCTCTACCAGTGAGCTAAATCTTCAACTCTTCTACCCAGTTTTGTCCTGATTTCCTCGATTTTTAGGGAGGGAAATCAAGGAATAGGCTATATGCGGTGGAGGCATTAAACTCTAATCCAGGAATTTATCTTCATTTTGTGTCGAGTGTGTTACTGTGTGTTCAGGGAAACATTGAGGAGACCAGAGGTCACCCTCTAGAGTCCATGACTCAGGAACTATCCACCTTTGTTTGGTTTTTGTTTTTCGGGATAGGGATTCTCTATAACCTTAGCTGTCCTGGAATTCACCAGGCTGACCTCGAACTCAGAGATTCCCGTGTCTCAGCCTTATGAGTGCTGGGCTTAAAGGCTAAAAGCACGGGCCACCATTGCTCCTCAATCTAAACTTTCAAAAGATTAGGAAAACTTAGCTGGGCTTGGTGTTACAGTACACCTTTTATATAGGAAGGCACTGGAAAGGCAGAGTCAGGTGGGTTTTGTGAATTCAAAAGGTCCACCTGCTTCTAGGCAGGTGGATATCTAAGTTTGAGGCCAGCCTGGCCTACAAAGTAAGTTTCTGTATAAAGCCATGGCTGTTATACAAAGAAACCCTTTCTCAAAAAGAATGTCTCATTGGGACCTGAGCTCTCTATCAGCCTGAAAGCCCCAAGAATCCTTTTATTTCTGCTTCCTTAGTACTGCAGTTATAAACCACTGTTTTACATGTATGTGCTGGGGATTAAACTCTGCTCTTCATGCTGAGTGGTGAACTCACTGGAATTTCTTTAAAAGTATCAATTCAATTCGGCCTTGCAAGCTTTTAATACCTAGCAATCCAGAGGCAAATTGATCAAGGCCAGCCTGGCTCAAGAATGGAGTTTGAAGCCAGCCAGGACTACATAGTGAGACATTGTCTCAAAAACAAAATTCATATTCAGCTGGGTATAGTGGACCAGGCCTAGAATCCCCTGGCTTGGGAGGCTTGGCCAAAAGGATTATTGTTCCAGACCAGCATGGGTTGGGGTGTAAGTCCCTGACTAAAACAATTTTTTTTTAATAAAAAACAAAAACCGGGGGCTAGTGAGATGACTAAGCTGAGAGACATCTGTGGACAAGCTGGATGAACATGACAAGAGTTTCATCCCCCGGACTCACAAAGAAAGGAGAGAACCAACTCCCGAAAACTGTCCTCTGACCTCCACGTACTGATTCACACACACAGACACTGGCACATAAAATAGAATGTAATTTTTAAAAATTAAGGGCTGGAGAGATGCCACAGCAGTTGTTGGCATTGGCTGCTCTTGCAGAGGACCCAGGTTCAATTCCTAGCACCCACATGGCAACTCACAGCTGCCTAACTCCGGGGTCAGACCCCCCCATCCCCAGACAGACAGACAACAGGCAAAACACCAATGCACATAAAGTAAATAAATTATATTTTAAAAGTTAAGATTAAAAATTGGGGGCTGGTGAGATGGCTCAGTGGGTAAGAGCACCCAACTGCTCTTCCGAAGGTCCGGAGTTCAAATCCCAGCAACCGTGGCTCATAACCACCCGTAACAAGATCTGACTCCCTCTTTTGGAGTGTCTGAAGACAGCTACAGTGTACTTACATAAAATAAATAAAAATAAAAAAAAATTGGAAGCCGGGCATGGTGGCGCACGCCTTTAATCCCAGCACTTGGGAGGCAGAGGCAGGCAGATTTCTGAGTTCGAGGCCAGCCTGGTCTACAGAGTGAGTTCCAGGACAGCCAGGGCTATACAGAGAAACCCTGTCTCGAAAAAAAAAAAAAAATTGGAGGCCCAAAGTTGGTGGCTCAAAGTTGGTGGCTCATACCTTTAATCTTCAGGAGGTAGAGGCAGGCAAATATCCAGGACAGCCGGTTACACAGAAAAACCTCAACAAAACTTCTGTTATATGCCCACATCAGTGTTACTGTGAAGATTAAATGAATTGATACACTCTGCACATTGATAAAGGAGACCCAACAGGTTCTTGATTCCTTTATTAGCAAGAATGTATGAACCTTTTTATTGTCACAGTGGAGAAGTCAGCTCCCTGTGGCACTGATTGAGGAATATGACAAAGCTCCAACCAGGCAAGGTGGAAAAAAGGAGACCTTGAACTCAAGACTGATGGCCCCCCCACCTCAGCCTCCCAGTGTTAGCATATATCCTCCCAGTGTTAGCATATATCCTCCCAGTGTTAGCATATATCCTCCCAGTGTTAGCATATATCCTCCCAGTGCTAGCATATATCCTCCCAGTATTAGCATATATCCTCCCAGTGTTATCATATATCCCACAAACAGAAATCAGAAGAGTTTGCAGTTAAGAAAAATAAAAAGGTTTCAAAACCATGAAATAGATACAATGAAGAAAACCCTTAGTCTGCTAGAAGAGGAACTTTTAAAAGTATTCTTTGAGTCTTATGAAGTTGAACTAGAATGGATTGGTGGGGGGAGTTGGAGAGATGGCTCAGCAGATAAGAGCACTGACTGTTCTTCCAGAGGTCCTGAGTTTAATTCTCAGCAACCACATGGTATTTCACTCATCTATAATGTGATCGGATGCCCTTTTCTGGTGTGTCTGAAGACAGCTACAGTGTACTCACATACATGAAATAAATCTTAAAAAAAAAAAAAAAAAAAAAAAAAAGAATGGGTTGGTTGGAAAATTAGTTGGAAGCAAATCCAAAAGGCTAAAACACAACACTTGGGAAGCTGAGGCAGGAGGATCGTCCTTGGCTACACAGTTAAAAGCCAGCCTTGGCAGAATGAGAAAAACCAAAGCCACCTCCTCGACTCCACTGTAACTTTACAAGGTCACAAAGGATCTTTTTTTTTTTTTTTTAAGATTTATTTATTATTATAATCTAAGTACACTGTAGCTGTCTTCAGATGCACCAGAAGAGGGTGTCAGATCTCATTACAGATGGTTGTAAGCCACCATGTGGTTGCTGGGATTTGAACTCAGGACCTTCGGAAGAACAGTTGGTGCTCTTAACCACTGAACCATCTCTCCAGCCCAGGTCACAAAGTTTCTTAAGGTTGAACTTACACCTTTCAGTCCTTTCTTACCCATTCTGTGGCTCTTGAGCCTGTGTGTCACTCATCACTAGTCCCGCCCACTCCATTGCTCTTCCTCCCACGACTCCATTACTCATCCTCAAGCTCTTCTGAAACGTTCTCTCCTTTCCCTCATTAGAACTCTGAGAGTATCAGTGTTCTATCTGGCTGTCTTCTCTGGGTACTCACCAACTCCCTCGGGATTATCTCTTCCGTTTGCAAAACTTCAGCTAGCCCCTTCGGCTGCTGAGTGCCAGATCCCAGCCTCCACCTCAGATCTCCTTTTTGAATTTAGTACTCATGCCTAACCCTCTTTACTAGGCCGCTCTACTTATATGAAAGTCAAAACCAAACAGAAACCCAGTACAAAGCCAAAACAGAAAAACAGCTTCTTGGGCGAGATGTATAGCTCCAAGCAGAGAGCGTGGCAAGTGGGAAAGTTGAATCCTCAGTACCGAAAGAGATACATCAAAACAAAAACAAACATATAGTCTGTCAACAGTATCAAGTCAAGAGATTAAAAAGTGAGTTCAGGGTTAAGGAGATAGCTCAGTCAGAAAGGTACTTGCTAAGAGTGCTTGAGGATCTAAGCTTGGATCCTGTCATAGGTCACCTTTTAAAAAAAAAAAAAACCTCTGCCTCTGCCTCTGCCTCTGCCTCTGCCTCTGCCTCTGCCTCTGCCTC
>NC_034603.1:61740954-61758454 GCF_900095145.1 Mus pahari
TGCCTCTGCCTCTGCCTCTGCCTCTGCCTCTGCCTCTGCCTCTGCCTCTGCCTCTGCCTCTGCCTCTGCCTCTGCCTCTGCCTCTGCCTCTGCCTCCCAAGTTCGGGGAATGAAAGGTATACTCCATCACCATCCACTTCTCAGTTATTTCATTTTTTTTTTCCAGCTTGTAGTCTATCATCAAGGGAAGGCAGAGCAGGCTGAGAAGCAGGGCAGGAACCTAGAGGCAGGGCTGTTGAGCTGGTCATGCAGCGTGTTGCTTATTGGCTTACCTTTCCAGCTCACTGTAAGTCGCCTTTCTTTTTCTGTTTCTTTTCCTTTTCAGTTTTATTTGCTTTGCTTTGTTTTGTTTTCATGTGCATGTGTTTTGCCGGCAGGTATGCATGAGCACATGTGGATGCTTAAACCTGAATAAGTCAGAAGAGGACATCTGATCCCCTGGAACTGGAGTGACATACGGTTGAGTGCCACCATATTGGTGTTGAGAATCAAATCCTGGGCCTTGTTTACAAGGGCAAGTTAACTGTTGGCTTATCTCTCTAGCCCCGACATAATTCTTTTTAAGGAAAGAAAATTTAACAAAAAGTCATGAATTTTGGAGTGCACCTAATTTATGTCATTGCTGCTGTTGTTGACTTTGTTTGTTTTTTGTTTTTTCCAGACAGGGTTTCTCTGTGTAGCCCTGGCTGTCTTGGAACTCACTTTGTAGACCAGGCTGGCCTTGAACTCAGAAATCCACCTGCCTCTGCCTCCAGAGTGCTGGGATTAAAGGCGTGAGCCACCACCGCCCGGCGGTGTTTGTTTTTTACCGTTCTGAGGATGAAACCCTGTGCCTTGTTTGGATAAGTACTCTTCCATTAAGGTATATCAAAAGCTTGCTACAATCTTTTTAAATTGCCTTAAAAAAAAAAAAAAGACTGCTATTTCTTGTCTCTCAGACTGTGTTAAAGACTGAGTTTCAATGCCATTTCCATCAGCCTCAGATGGAGTACTATGCTGGATCCGAGAATTAAATTTTAAATTGGGGAAACAAATCCAAGTGTAAGCTCAAGCAGCGTTCCAATTTGCCACCGGGGTCAATTTAAGTGTTTAGTCAGTTGATATTCATCACTCCTGGTGTGCAGTGTGTACTGTGTGAATTACTGTATCATAATAAACAGACGTTGCTTTTTCTTAAGCAGTAACAAGACAAATGCATGCTGTGTGCCCTCGGCAACCCTGAAAAAAAATGGAAATAAAGACGCTATGCCTAAATGTACCCCTTCCTGTTTCATCTTTGTTCAGGCCCTCCTCTCTGCCTCCCCAGGGTGTTTTCCTTAATCGTCTCACCCCATCTGCAAAGTTCTCACCAGTGCCACATCAGGGATCTCTCCAAGGCACCTGCGCTCAGCAAAACAATATTTTCTGTTTCTCCCATTGGGTAGTAGAGCAGTGCCGACCAAGGCTCTGAGCCTCATTAACTAGACTAAGCAAGGAGTATTACACACGGCTGTTTATGAACACACCATAGCTCTACCCTCAGTGCCTAGAATCAGGACCGGGATGACTAAGCTCTCCCCCCCCCCGCCCGTCCCCCGCCCCCCCCCGCCCTCGTCTTTCCTTAGATGACTTTCAGAATAATTAATTATAATTTATAAGCTATAACGAGTTGCATTTTATAAATGTTAATTTTCATGAAAGCCAAGTTGGAAGAATGTCTGTCCAAAACCGATAAAGGGTAAAATAAAACAATAACAACTGAAATAAGTATTCTAGCTGAATGGTCCCAAGCACAGACAAAAATAAGAAAGAACAATGTCATCTATCTCTGCAAATAATGGGCATATTATAGTAGGATCGTTTTCAGCCCATTTCCCGTCCTGCTGGGTAAAAATGGGCTCAGATGGAAAAAAAGAGCTAACTAAACTTGGGGGAGTGAGGGTGGAAACCCACCAATTATTTTTAATGCCTGCTAAACAGCCTGCTCCTGAGGATAAGGCTTTTCTGGCTCCCAAACATGTCGGATCCCTCCGCCCCGCGACTATTCCTGTGTCTGTCCTCCTCGCTGGAAGCTGCCGGGTGGGAGGTCTAAAAATAGCCAATGAATCACCGCGGATAATCCAGCGCCGTGGTTACATAAACAGCGGGCCGGGGCGGCGGGGCGGCGGGGCCGCGGGTGGGAACGAAAAGGATCTAGGTCAGCGTTGTCACACCGAATAGGGTCCCCCGGAGCCGGCCTTCGGAGGCGCGGCGGGGGAGGAGGCCTGGGCCTGCGGGGCCGCGAGCGGCGTGGGGAAGCTGCCGGTGGGCGGGCGGGAGCACGAGGCCCCGGGCCGGGCGCGGGCGGAGGCGCGAACGGGGCGGGCGAGCCCGGCGCTCCCTCCCCATGGCCGGGAGCGGGCCGCGGAGGCGGCGGCGGCGCTGACGGGCTCGGGGCGGGGCGGCCCGGGGTCCGGGGCCCTGGGGAAGATGAGCGCCCTCCTAGAGCAGAAGGAGCAGCAGGAGAGGCTGCGGGAGGCGGCGGCCTTGGGGGACATTCGGGAGGTGCAGAAACTGGTGGAGAGCGGGGTGGATGTGAACTCGCAAAATGAGGTCAACGGCTGGTAAGTGGCGAGCGGGGGAGGCCCAGGGTTCAGGGCTGCGAGCTCCGGGGCGTGGAGCCGTCAGCCCGTGACCCGGGACGCAGGCGAAGGTGACGCCTGGTGGCCCCAGGCCTCTCGGGTCGTGGCCCTTTCTCGAGACGGGCCCTGATCCCCACCCCCATTGCCTCGTGCAGTCAGGAGCGCATCCTCCCCAAACCATACCTCCTTCTGTGGTGGACCGCGGCCAGCGCCCTGCGGGAACACTGGAGCCCACGCCATCCCCCACCCCACCCCCTGCGCCCCCTGGCTCTAACTTGGCCCAAATGGTGATGCTTAGAGGCTTTGATTCTCGGCGACTCTGCTCTGGATTTCATCAAGCTTGAATTAGTTTGCCATGGGCGCTTCTGAAGAACACTTCGTGCAGAGATGAAAGCATAAGCGACGAAGCAAATGCCAATCTTAAAAAAAAAAAACCAGCACGGTTTCTTTAGCCAAGACCAGGAGAAAAAGAACCACTACAAACCCTCAGCACTTGCATAATAACGCTGCCTCTGTTGTTTCAATGCCACAGTGATTGGCTGTTGCCTACAGCTAGCTGCCTGTTGAGGGGAGACTCATCCGTCAGCCCTGTGGAGTGTTTTGTTTGCTTAGTACAATTTCCAATTAGAGAAATTCACCCAAGGCTTTACAAGTTGGCTAGCAGATCTGCCTCCTTCCCAATTCAGAGTCTGTCTCATTTTAAGATGTGAACAAATCTTTAGTTTCAAGTCACTGAATGTGGTATTTTTTTTTTCTACCCTTTTTGACATTTTACAATTAATTTTTAAAATTTAATCCAGATAATGCTTACTTAGCCTCTTTTGCTAATTTAAAGTTAAAATTGAGTTTTCAGCCCCCACTCCACCCCACCCCACCCCCGTAAATCGAGCCATACATTTTGGAATGGGAAGGGCATTGGTGATCATTTGAATCCCAGAGAGTGTCTTGCCCTGGTTGCACAATTGTCAGTATGATAACAGAGTCAGAAATGAGATTTCCTAATTTCCTAAGAAAGCTGTCTGTCTGACTCCTTTCACTAAAGAAACTAGTCCGGATAGCTGCCCATAGCCTGGAGACAGTGGACACTAATTTCTAGTCTTTTTTTGAAGAGTTTGTAGTCAAAACACTTGTAGTTGTGTTTGCCTAGCCATGGCATCCAAAAGCTGTGAATTCCTGTTTTGGCACTGGGAGGCAGTGTTTTCCAGAACAATGAGCCTGGTCTTGCTGCAGGTTCTGCCTGCCTAGCTATGTGGTCTTGCCTGAGTTACTTTGTTTTCCAAGTTCTTTCAGAAGTGTTGTTAGTATTTATTGAGATGAACTTTAGTAAGTAACTACCATGTATTGAACTTGCTCTATGGCACAGATGTGGTTCTAAACACTTAACATATCTCAGGGTTATCAGGAGACATTGTTATTTTTCTCCATCTTAAAGATGAAGAAACTGAGACCCCAGGAAAATTAAGTAAACCATTCAATTTTCAAAATGTCTAAATTACTAAATTTGGGATTTAGTGGGTCTACATGACTGTTAGCCTTTCCATGACTGTTAGAGCTGAAAAGGAATCCAACATCTGACTCCCTCAGCACAGTGCCTGCCATGTGCTAGACATACAGTGTATGTCGGGTGAGTGTGAGGTGACATGATGAGGCTTCCTATGAATTTAATTCCAACTCCAGTCTATTCAATCCAAGAGTGAATTCCTAGATTGCCTTTATCCTGCCTTATGCTCTTGGCCTAATGCTTTCAGCTTTTCTCATTCCGCCGCCCTCTTCTATGACTAGACCACAAAGCTTGGCACTGTCCTTGGTGCCATGGTGTCTTTCCTTCACAACCACGTACTGTCATCCAGTTCTGCTGCCTCTCTGTTCAGATAGGATCTGACAATCTTTCACAAGCTCTACACTGTGATGCAGAGCCAGCCCCACTTGTGATGCGGGACAGTTCCTGAGTCTCCCTCCTAGTCTTCTTGCTCGTACTACAGCCTTACCCTGCCTTAGAACAGTTGGATCACCTCACTCAGAGTCCTCTAGTGGCTCCCATGTTACTGTGAGAAGAAGCCAATTTGCACTCCTTTCCCTGACCTTTGGGCCTCATCTCCTGACTTGCTTCCTTGTTCACTTCTTCCATGGCTTCCTTGCCTTTCCTGGAACAACAGCACATCCCGGGTTCTAGACTTTTGCATTTTTGCCTTCCCTCTTATCTTGAAAGCTTTTCTCTTATACAGCCCACGGTTTGCTCTCTGTCCTCATGTGGATCTTAGCCTACATATTAGCTTCATGCTAAGGCTTTTCCTTGTCTGTCGTTAAAAATTGTGCAACTCTCCTTCCAACCCTGCCAGTCCCTAATCTTTTACTCTGCTTTATTGATACACGACACTTAATATCCACCTAGTACACTTTATAATTTGCTTATTTGCTTGCTAATTACCCCAGTTTCATTGACTGTAAAATGAGTGAAGAATATTCACAGTAGTAGGGTGTTCTTTGTTCTCTCTCTCTCTCCCTCCCTCCCTCCCTCCCTCCCTCCTTCTTCTTAGACTTGGCCTTGCTGTGTTGCCTGGGCTGGTCTTAACCCTTGTCCTCAAAGTTACCTTCTTCCTATCAAATAGCTGAATAGGTCTATTGAATAGCCAAGGCTACAGGCAAATCCCACTGTACCCAGATCCTTAGGGGACATTTTAAAGATTAAACAGTTTTTAGAACAGGGCCCAACATGTAAAGTATTATGTTTGTGTTAGCTATTGTTATTTTCTTATTATTAGGCAACATGTTGGGAGACATATAAAGTTACCCTGAAAAAAAAGAAAAAAAAAAAACCCAACTCTTTTCAACATTGAAAAGTAGACTGGTGACTGCTTTCAATTCTTGGTTGCTTAGTAACCACAGTTTCAGCAGTGATGAATGATACCCAGTTGATGAATGATGCCCAAAGCCTCTGGTCTAAAATACTTCCCAGCCCTAATGGGATATGCTGACTGCAAATATAAAGTTTAAAGAGTTGAAGTTCAAAAATAGAGTTTCCACATCAATTGTAATCCAAGTGTCATATGTTCCCTTTGGCTTTAGTAATAAGTATAATGGTTTATGAAGAAGTTGAAATGCTGTCTGGCTGCAATGATTCTGAGTTATAGCTGCCTATAGTCACCCAACTCCAGTCTGCAAATGATGGTTGCTGGGATGGCCAGGACATGCTGTGCTCACCTAACCCCATTAACATGGTGGCACTCTAAACCAGTTGGTTTGTCTTGGAGTCTTTCTGACCCACTCACGGTAAATTACTCTTTCTCTCCTGTAAAAACTTCTTTCCAAAAGGGAGCATTTCCTTAGTCTGATCCATTCATTTTTGAGTGCTCACTTAATGTAATTATTCATTTTTCAAGCCTATGTCACAGACAGCTCCACACAAAACATTCTGAGCTGCAGTTTGCTAGGCAATGTCCATTTTATCCTAGGTTCACTAAGAAATAAGCATGTGGGTTGGCTACATAGATCAATGGTAGGGTGCTTGCCTAACATATATTGAAGACATCAATTCAGTCTTTGGTACCACACACACATGCATACACACATACACACATGCATACACACATATACACATGCATATACACATATGCATATATACAGGTTCATGTATGCACGTTCACACACACACACACACACACACACACCTGTATATGTCAGGTAGATACTTCCTTCTCTTTATCCTCTGCTGGGGATGTAGCAGTGATCAAGCACTTGCCTAGCATGTGAGGCCCTGGGTTGCAGCAAATCAGTTTTTCCTTGAAATCAAATAAACGTTACTGATGGTTTCCCAGGTTGGTGGCCTCTCTGCTGAGCCTCTGCTCTGTTCATTATCTTATCTGGGTTTGGCTGTAAGCTCTGGAGATACTTGTCTTGGTTAAATTAGAGAGTTGGTAAATGAGGACATTCAAAATAGGAAAGGAATAAGGAGTGAATGAGCTCATAATGGGAAGAAAGTATTTTCCTTCCATAATATGCTTTGCGCCTGAAGATGCAATTCTGTTGGGGCTGCACGTTTGAGGGATGCTGATTACATTTCTATACAATGTTACAGGAATAGTCCACTGAACTGTGCAGCACAGCACCTCGGTGTATACAATAGTAAATAGTTTTGCTTAAGTGAGGCTGTTCTATTAGAAGGCTCTGGTTTTGAACCACTTGGTTGTTCATACCCTCTATTTCAGTGCCTCCAGAGTAAAACCTTGTGTGCAGTATTTCATTTGCACAGATGCAGGTATGTTTGTAGCCTTCTGGAGAGATTAAGAACAGCTAGCAGTTTGAAAAATGGAGATTTGGAAATCACATATGTGTGTAGGTGTGTGTGGGAAAAGGGAGTAAGCAGCTAAGACTGATGTAGTACCCCTGCTGTAGTAATGGCCGACCTGGCAGAGGAGCTGCACATAGGAAATGGTTATTAGCCTGGCAGTATTTACTCTATGATTGTCACTTGATACGTGTAAGTGTTCATAGTTCCTAAAATAAAAGAAGTAACAGAAATATCTTTTAAAAGAAATGAGAGCTAATGGATGTTCCTGATAGGGCAGCACCTGGAAGTATCAATGCAGTCAAGAACCTTGGAAATTGAAGCTCCTGGGACTAACTGATATTTCCTGTGGACTAGAAATTACAGCTTTTTTTATGTTACAGTGCTAGGATTGAACCCAGGTAGGCTTTGTGCCTTCTAGGCAAGCACTCTATCATTGAGTTAACAGCTTCAGACTCAAGAATGAAGCTTAACACTAAAAGTTAAGAATATTAAGATATTATTACTGGAGATGGGGGTCTCACTATGGAACTCTGACTGGCCTAGAACTCACTCTGTAGATCAGGCTGCCCTTAAATTCATAGACTCCACATGCTCTTGCCCCGAAAGAGCTGGGATTAAAGGTGTGCGCCGCCATGCCTGGCTGTGTTCATGTTTTGATCATCTACTCTGTGAAATGAGAAGTCAAGTTGCTAGCCTGGCTTTTGGCTTTTGCTGAGGTCTAACAAGCTTCTGTGTATATATTTACTGATGTTTATCATCTGAAATCTCGAATCGCCTTTTCTCAATCATTCCCTCTCCTTTCCTGGGGACAGGACCTGTTTACACTGGGCGTGTAAACGCAACCATGGACAGGTGGTGTCCTACCTGCTCCAGTCAGGAGCTGACAGAGAGATCCTTACAACAAAAGGAGAAGTGCCGGCACAGTTAACATCAAGGAGAGAGATCAGGAGGATTATGGGAGGTGAGTCTGTTCGGGGAGCCTTGAAGATGTACTATTACTGGCCACATTGGTGCTGATCAGATAACTGGTCCTATTTTTATGTTAGTTACTATGCCAAGGCTGTGATTGCATTTTTTTTCTAGAAAGCCAATATTATATATATTTTTTTTAATTTGTAAGATTGACAATAGTAAAAATGATAGTCATAATCCTACTGAAATGTCCTTTCTCTTCTGACCTAAAGAGGCAGTCAGTCCTGACCAAAGTGTGGGTCACATCTCAGGAAACAACACTAGCTTTGACCGTGCTCCTTTCTTTAGTAACTTTTGTGTTCTTTTGTATTTTCAAGTGGAAGAAGCCGATGATGATGACGAGATCCCCCAGCTGAAGCAGGAGTCAGACCTGCCCTTTGTTCCCAACTACCTGGCCAACCCAGCCTTCCCATTCATCCTCACCCCTGCAGCGGAAGACTCCACCCAGTTGCAGAATGGGGGCCCCTCCCCACCTCCAGTGTCACCTCCTGTGGATGGCTCACCTCCATTGCTTACCCCCACAGAGCCCCCTCTGCTAGGGGCCTTTCCTAGGGACCACAGCTCATTGGCACTGGTCCAGAATGGTGATATTTCTCCCCCCTCTGCCATACTTAGAACACCAGAAAGCACAAAACCTGGCCCTGTTTGTCAGCCACCAGTGAGTCAGAACCGCTGCCTGTTCTCGGCCCCATCCAAGCCCCCGGTGTCTCTGGAGCCTCAGAACGGGACGTATGCAGGCCCAGCGCCAGCATTCCAGCCATTTTTCTTCACTGGAGCATTTCCATTTAATATGCAAGGTAACAGTACACAGCCTCTGCAGCAGGAGAGTGATGTTTAGTTGTTCATGTAGTTAGGATATACTTACAAAATTAGGAAAAAGTTCCAAGATCTGTCTAAGGAAGGAACTCTTTACACTCAAGATTGAAAAGCTATGTACTTTTTACCTTAAATCATGAAAGTATTCCTTTTCTATCATTCCTAGGAACAAGGATTTTCTCTTATATAGCTATAGTACAAGTATTAAATTTAGGAAATGCAATTTTGATTTAATACTGAGCTAAATTGTCGTCCATATTTAAATTCCTCCAATTGTCTTAATAATAGATATTGTACTTAGCTATCATGCCATTTTATTAATTTTTAATCTGAAACATTCTCCATCCCTTTATACACATACACATACTCTCCCTCCCTCCTTCTCTCCTTCCCTCCTTCCCTCCCCACACCTCTTTGGGTTTGTTTTGTTGAGACAGGGTTTCTCTGTGTAGCCCTGGCTGCCCTGGAACTCACTTTGTAGACCAGGCTGGCCTTGAACTCAGAGATTTGCCTACCTCTACCTCTCAAGTGCTGGGAGTAATGGCATGCTCCGCAACCTTCTCTCTTTTTTAATAGGAAGATTTACTCAGGCTAGGCCTGGTGGCGTGCCACATGCCTTTAATCCCAGTACTCAGGAGGCAAAGGCAGGCAGCTCTCTGTGAATTCGGGGCCAGCCTGATCTACTGAACCATCAGTAGACCAGTGTCCTACAAGTGAGTTTTAGGACATCCAGGGCTGTTACACTGAGAAACTCTGTCTTGAAAAACAAACAAACAAAAACAAAAAGACAAAGCCAGAAGAAATAGAAGGAAAAAAAAATGACTACGGGTCTCGGCAGTTTGAGAGCGCTGGTGCATTTGCAGAGGGTTCTGGTTCCATTGTCATTATCTGCACTGTAACTCGAAACTGTCTGTAATTTCAGTTCTAGGAGGCCCAGTGCCCTCTTCTGCACTGGATGCACATTATACATATACATATGTGTAGGCATAGCACATATAAAATAATTTTGAAAACAGGATTTATTTATTTATTTATTTATTTATTTATTGGTTTTTCAAGACAGGGTTTCTCTGTATAGCTCTGGCTGTCCTGGAACTCACTCTGTAGACCAGGCTGGCCTCGAACTCAGAAATCTGCCTGCCTCTGCCTCCCGAGTGCTGGGATTAAAGGTGTGCGCCACCACGCCCGGCCGAAAACAGGATTAATTTAAATTGAGGGTGTCAGATCTCCTGGAACTAGAGGTGCAGGTAATGTGATCCACTTGATCTGGGTACTGGGAACCAAATTCTGGTCTTCTGGAAAAATAGCAAGTGTTCTTAAAAGTTGAGCCATCTCTCTAGCTCCATCTTTTCCCCTATCATTCTTGACCCCTATAATTTTGAGGGGTTCACACCAGTTATTTGGTGAAATATGGCTTATTATCATTCCTTCTCTGTTTATTACTTGGTGTTGTGCTATAAAAAAGGACTTTGAGGGGCTGGAGAGATGGCTCAGAGATTAAGAGAACTGGCTTCTCTTCTAGAAGACCTGGGTTCAGTTTCCTGCACACACATGGTAGCTCACAATGTTATGTAATTCCAGTCTTGGGGAATGAAATAAAATAAAAACAAATGTCAGTAGAGAAGGACTTTTCCTTCTCATTTATAACCATATGAACTTACAATCCTTTCCTTTTAGCTTTTTTTATTTTTCCTTTTGGGTGTTTTGCCTGCATGTATGTCTGTATGCCATATATATGCCTGGTGTCCTCAGAGGCCAGAAGAGGGCAATGGATCTTCTGGAATGAGTTACAGTTGTGAACCACCCTATAGATTCTGGGAATTGAACCTAGGTCTCCAGGAAGAGCAGCCAGTGTTCTGAACTGCTGAGCCATCTCGCCAGCCTGGACTCATGATTCATATTACACTCAGTGTGTTGTAATTTGATGCAGTCATCCTTTTGATATTCAGATTATTCCTGATTTAGCCCTTGGGAACCCCTTTCAGCTAGGTCTGTCCTGTGTGCACATCCCCCTTATTCTAGTGCAACAAGATGGTTCTCATTTATAGTGTCATTTCCCCAGGCCAGCACTTCAATCCACCATTTCTCTTGGGAGTTGTAGGGGTTTTGTTGGGGGGCAGGGAGGGTAGAGAATTGGATTTAGAAGCCAGGATGTAGGCACGAGGTGTCCTCATTATTATAGGTGTGACAGTTCTTGGCTTAAGTAGAGACTAAGAGAAGGGAAAAGGAGAGGCATGGAGAAGGGAGCAGGACAGGAGAAGAGGCGAATATTTGTGTACATATGTCTGTATGTCTAGAAATACATCCATTATTCATATATATATTTCTCTCTTTGTGTGTGTGTTTGTTTTGGGGCAGAATCTTATTATGTAGTCCTGCCTGGTCCAAAGCTTATTATGTAGAATAAGCTAGTATTGAATTCATAAAGATTCACCTGCTTCTGCCTAACAAATGCTAGGATTAAAGGAGTACACCACCATGCCTGGCTGTCGGTATAATTTTGAGAACATTAGAAACCAGATGTTCATACAGACAGTTGTAATTCCAGTAAAATTCATAGAGTCTAGTGTACACTTACTTTTTCTTTTCGCTTATAATTAACTTACTTCCTAGTTTTGAAAACATAGTACTACTATACCTGCTAGTATCAGTGACCCACGATACTTTGAGGAATCCGTACTTTAAGAGCAAGACAGAATTGCCAAATGTATGTCAATAGTTGACTTGAATTATCTTGACAATGAGGGAAGATCACTTTTAACTCTGATTTATGAATAGTAGATCTGCTCCTAAGCAATAACTCCTCCCTTATTAAGGTGCAGTGTTTCAAGTCAGGCTTCGATGCAACTGTTTGTTGTTGCTCCTTTGCTATTCTCTTTTGATTTGGTGGTTGGTTTTGTTGTTGTTGTTTATTTGTTTTGTTTTTTTTGATTGGGTATGTATTCTAATCTGGCCTAGAACTCACTATGTAGACCAAGCTGGCTTGGAGCTCACAGAGATCTGCCTGTTTCTGCATCCTGACTTGCTAGGATGAATTGTTTGGTGTTTGAGACAGTGTCTCACTATGTAGTCCAGGCTATCCTGGAACCCCTGGTCTTTCTCTCCACCTCCTGTTGCTGGAATTGTAAGTGTGAGCCGCAATCCATGCCTGCCTCCTTTACCCTCTGTATTTCAAGGAGTGTTATATATTTCCTTAGTAACTTTAGATCCATAATTGTTGGGTCCTATCAGAGTTCTTCATGTAGCACATCTTACCCTTGCCATCTTTTTGACTCTTTTCTTTTCCTACTCATGTATAATTGGCACTCAGAGATGAGTGACATTGGATAGCACCTGCACCTTTTTGCCTTGTGAACCATAGCAGAGAAGACAGTGTAGGAAACTGTCCCAGCAGAGCCACGAAAGGCTGTAAACTAACCCTCCTGACTGAACTAGATTTGCTCAGTGAATGCTGCATACCTTAAATTACAAGCTCTGTGCTTCATTACCATCTCCCTCTCTCTCTTTTTCTAGAGTTGGTACTCAAGGTGAGGATTCAGAATCCATCTCTTCGTGAAAATGACTTCATTGAAATTGAACTGGATCGACAGGAACTCACCTACCAAGAACTGCTCAGAGTGAGCTGCTGTGAGCTGGGTGTTAATCCAGACCAAGTGGAAAAGATAAGAAAGTTACCCAACACTCTGTTAAGAAAGGTGAGGAAAGTCTGTTCAATGTGAGTGGTTGCTGTTTTCATTTCAAGCACACTTAACTTCTCCCTTGATTATTGAGTCATAGCTTAAGGGAAGCCACTAAAAAGGACAGAGAGCCAACGCTGTGGCTCATGTTAAAGCATGTGCTTGCTATGTGCAAGGCTCTGAGCTCCAGCTCCAGCCTCACTGTAATCACTCCATAAGTTTTTTTCCCCTTCCTCTGAGTCCACAGAGAAGCCCACGCTTGACTCATTTATTTATTTTGAGACAGGGTCTTGATGTGTAGCCCTAGCTTGCTTGGCATTTGTTGTGTGTCCCAGGCCAGCCTTGGATTTATGGCAGTCCTCCTGCCTCTGCTTCTTGCCTGCTAGGATTAAATGTGTGAACAATCATACTCTAATGCACTGGCACTTTTGAAGGTTGGAAGATAGCAGGATGTTACATGGGCCTGTTTCAGTTGTTCCCATAGTAACCTGTGGGGCTTGCCTTATGCCATATGATATGTGGCCCACCTGGCATCTTTGTGGTGCTCCAGCCAGCTATGGGCTCTCCAGCATCAAGCTTCTGGCTTCTCTAAGTTCCTGAGGAAACCTGACACTCACCTGCCTGTCCCTTTAGGGCATTCTCATCCTGCAACAGAGACAGAACTTTCTCCATCTTGTCCAGGTTAAATGTGGGGGCTGATCACTGCTTAGCTGTCTCAGGGATATAATTTTCCTTCTAAATTAAAGATGAATCAATACAACCAACCAAGCATAGACACAAGCTGCTGCTATTGCTCTGTTGCCTTGGGCTGGCAAGTTGACTCAGTGGGTAAAGGCACCTACTACTGCAAAGCCTGAGGACCTGAGTTGTGTGCAGGGCCCCACATGGCAGAAGGAGAGAACCAGTTCCCTCAGGTTGCCCTCTGATCTCCTCATGTGCATTATGACACAAATGTGTACACACAAAATAAACAAATGTAATAAAGAGTTAGCTAAATGAAAAGAAAATTTTAATCCATTGCCCCGTTTTGTTTTAGGACAAAGATGTTGCCCGACTCCAGGACTTCCAGGAGCTGGAACTGGTTCTGATGATAAGTGAAAATAATTTTCTGTTTAGAAACGCTGCATCCACACTGACTGAGAGGCCTTGCTACAACCGGAGAGCTTCAAAACTGACATACTAATGCAGCAGGGACTTTATCACTGAGTACTGTGACAGTATGTGTCACCTCTGGGCCAAAGGACAAGCCATTGATCCCAAAGCCTCGGATGCCCACCAGGGCCCCTGGTGCCACTGCGTAGTGTTCACTAACACCCCGCCTCAGCAGGCAGGAGCCCCGACCCCCCAGCAGCGGTGCCACTCTTCCAAGCCTCTTGGTGCACAATAAACTATTGCTGAATCTTTGAACAGCTGGAAAGTAGTCTTGAGAGGCAGAAGCCGAAGGTATGAGAGCCAGTGTTTAATGTGCAGAATCTAGAGAGTTGTCGAAGCAGAAACTGAGAGCACAGACCTATTTCTAGCCACTCCTGTTGACAGTGCGCCTGAAAGGCCGGGTGCGCCTCTCATGGTGTTGCATGCTTGTGACACTCAAGAAATTTTGAACTGACGATGGAGGAAGACTGGGGAAAGAAAGAAAGCACACACAGGTACTGGACAGAGGGATTCTGGTCTGACCTGTGGTTGTGAGGTCTCATATAGCATATTTATAAATGTTACTCAGGTTTAAAGTATTTAAAATATAGTTACCTAATTGTAAATAGGCTGTTAACCAAAAGAGCTTCCCCTCCCCCAGTTTTCTTTTATGACCACTCATGACTGCAGCTGTCTCCACAGTCATCTTCGCATCTGCTCCCCTCCACAGTCACTAGAGGGCTCTCTAATGCTTTCTAAAGGAGCCACCACCCTGCTCCGTGGCCACTCCTGTCACCCTGTCTAATTGCACCATTCAAGAAGAGCACAGGCGCTTTTGGACAAGGCGCCCACCACTCTCACTCCCACCAGGAACGAAGAGCAGCTTTTGAGCCCGGACTTGTTGCTGGTTTAAAGGTTATTGTGGGAAACTGAACTAAAGGAGTTAGCATCTTTATTTTTGTATCAAAGATAAAGGTTATTTTGGAAATTATTAGGGTTTTTACATAACTCTGAAATCTGTTGCTTTTATAAACAAAGTGTTCAATCTTAGGAATTCCCCGTTACCTCCACAGTCAGTTGTGAGGGTCTGATTAGACTCTGGAGCGTGGTATACGACTCTTCTCCAAGAGTGCATTCAAGAGTCTTCCCCTCCTCAGCATCACTAAAGATGAAAAGCTGCCTCGGTTTGCTTAACTTTAGATAGGGCCTGGCCCACACCGAGGAGCAGGAGAGCAGGGCTGGAGCAGCTGTTGACGGGACCCCTGCTGTCTTAAGCTTTTCCCCATAGTGCCTATAGTTTCCAAAGAAACTTAACTTCCTGGGTATTAACTTAATTTTATTAGAACACTGCAGTTGACTGAGACATGCAGATGCACTGGAAGAGAACCTTGTGCTGAGGTAATGGCCTCCCACTGCCGCCTGAGTGCTGAAATGAGCTGGAGGTGTTCTTCAAAGCCAGTGTCATGGGGTCACTGTGAGGTGACTGCATGGTACCTGCCCCTGGCACAGCTGGTGACTTCCCTGGTAGAGTGTTTGCATAGCCAAGTGGCTGTGGCTCATCACCCCCTTTCCCAAGTGCTTTAATGAAGAAACCTCCCTTGTGTTTCAACCAATCAGAAACTACTTTATCTAAATGTACTAACCTTTTTCCCCCTAATTTGCTTTGAAAAAGTTTAGTAATTCAATTAAGTGTGATTCCATCTTAGAAGAAATAAACTCAGTATTAATTCATGTCTAAATTTCTGGGGTTCAGACTCCTTCAGCCACCCTAGTTGATTAGAGATTCTGAGAAGCAGTGGGGTCTGGCTGGGAGGGGCTACAGAGGAGCGAGCTTCAGAGTAACCGAAGGTGGTGGTGTCCCACATGGCTCTGCCCAGTGTCCTGTCCTTTGCCACAGTCCTCTGGGGTCAGCGTCGTGGGCAGTGGGACGGAACTGCATGGTTGCTCTTAGGTGAGTTCCCAGTCTTAATCTATGCATTCAGAGAAATATTTTTATATGCGTTGTGTAATTTATAACAAGGGGTTTTCTTTTAGGCTTTGTTAGCTGAATGCTCCTCTCCCCCTCCACTACATAGTTAAAGCATGTGTTCACACTGTGTAAACATTCACACAAGACTTTTCCTCGTGTGTTGTTGACTCTTTAAACGTAACAGGTATTATTAAAATTAACTGTTAACTGACCCAGCCCGTTCTCTCTCGTTTTGCCCTCATACTATATTCTAATGATAGAGGGTTCAAATTGCTGTGAAGTCCCATGGGGCTGTCGCTGTGGAGGAAAAAGAGGACCAGCTCCCCAGCTGAGTGTCTGCCACCCCACTGCTGCCTGCCTCTGTTCGGCAGCACTCACGCCCTGTCGCGAGTGTCACTGTCTCACCCTGTGGGTAGCGTCTAGAGATGGATTCTGTGTGATGTCTTCCCTCCCAGTTCACAGCAGTCACTTGGTTTCCCTGGAGTCGCTGAGCCAGCTAGATAGAGGTCATCCCCTATTAACAACAGTTTTTGATTATTCTATTTACTTGACACAACCGAGCCTCCCCTTCTGAGCCTCCCCTTCGGGCTGTCAGCACCTGTCACGGCCTCAGTGAGTTCAGAAGCGAACTCCCCTGACAGGAGAGGAAGCACAGCCTCCCACCTTCGGATCTTTAGCCGGGAAGGATGCTGAATGAATCTCCTGTTTAGTTTAGGCCTCCTAGCACCTCAAAGCAGACGTCATGCCAAATTGGCCTAATAAATCAGAGAGCACAGCGGAGACCTTTTCTTAGCACTGAAGAGAGGCAGAATAATTTGGGCATTTGTGCTCTCATACTTGCTCTATCAGAAGGATGGAAGTCGCCTTCCATACACTCATAAACATCCTGGGCAGAAATAGCCTGCCAAAAAAAAAAAAAAAAGTGATTAACCTTTAACAAATGGTCCTGCAGCATAGGCCAACCCGGGGCATATAGAAAAAGCAGATCAAAGGCGCCATCTCCTTGGTGACTGCCAAGCACTTAGGGTGGGGAAAGAAAACCAGCCACCACCCGCACACAGTCAGTCACTTCTCACCGACAGTAAGGATACAAATGAGGGTGAGCTCAAAGGCTGAGGTGACAAGAGAGGTTCCTCTCAAGTGCAGTCCTGGGACCCAAAGGATTGTGCGACAAAGTCTTTTGTTGGCTTGTTCAAAATGGCTCCAGGGCCAGGGAGACAGGGACCTCAGATACTTTTAGCCTTCCTGTTCACCCAGCTTGACCAGAGGAGAAAGACCAGTGGCCTCCCTGGTGAGCAGGCATCTTAGGGATCCAGGAAGGGAGAGCTCACATCCACTTATGCCCCTAGAGAGCGGGGCTTGGAAGACTTGAGGAATGACAGTGGGCTCAAACGCGTGCTCTGCAGCTCTTCTAAGAACCCCAGCCTCACTCAGGTCAAGTCCCAGGGCCTTTATTTCTTACCTTTCCCCAGCCTCTGCCCAGCAGAGTGGGAGGTACTGTAGTTTTGCTGTGAATTTTCTCTATGAAGATGGTATTTATAGCCAAAGGTTTTGGGTCTGAAGCTTTCAGATAACTGCAGCCGTACAGAAGTGTAGGACAGCCTCGCATGCCCTGGTTCTTTGTGAAGTTTCTAATCCCTGGACTTTGCAAACAGGCAGAAGAAGGTAACATGTGGTCCACATGCTGTTGACCACAGCTTTATTTCATCAGTGGATTCAGACAGCACCAGTACAGGGACTCTGTTCCTGGGACAGACTGACCTAGCAGTCCCTGGTCTAGGAGGAGAAAGGTTCATTTAAAAAAAAAAAAAAAAAAGGAAAATAATGAATATGTAGAGGCAGGAGCAAGGTCTCTTAAAAACTGCAATACAGGAATCATGGTAGACCAGGACCAGGAGACCCAGGCACTGGTCAGAGCATGGCTTTGAACTGGCTGTGACCTCTAACTCACTTCCTCATTCCACTGTGAGACAATTTGCAGAATTAAAAAAAAAAAAAAAAAAAAAAAAAACTCCAAATGTCCCCACTCATGGCCATCGAGTCCATT
>NC_034603.1:61760954-61765104 GCF_900095145.1 Mus pahari
CGACTCCCTGGCTCACCTGTTGTAGTCCATGATCGTGTTGAGCCGGTGGGCGATGGTCAGTACGGTGCAGTCTTCAAACTGGGTACGGATGGTGCCCTGGATGAGGTCGTCCGTCTCCAAGTCAATGGCAGCAGTGGCCTCGTCTAAAACCAGGACCCGGCTCTTCCGGAGCAGGGCTCGGGCTAGGCACACAAGCTGCCGCTGGCCAACACTGAGAAAGAAGGCAGGAGTTTTCAGTTAGGTACTCGGGCTACCTTCCAGGCCACCCTCCTTTCCAACACGTCTGTCTCCAACCCTTCTCAACAGCCCGGGACTGGTTGTCTACCTTTCCTGGTTCTGCCACAGTTCTCCAGGAGCAGAGACAAGGGCTTGTACCATAATGAGGCACCTGGAGGGCTGGAGCCAGAGCCAAACACTACTGTGATGCCCCCTTGTAAATATTCTCAGGTCTCTTCTTCCTGCGCTTCCTTCCTGATCACTCTGCAACTAATACCACTGTGTGCCTTCGGTGCACGGTATCAGTCAATCAAACTTTAGTAAGAATATATTGGGATTGCTCTTCCTGGATATTTACATACAAGCCATTCATGCCCTCTTGCTAAAACTACAATTATACTATCTGACAGCCATCCCCTACCCACAAAGGGAATAGAGACCTCGGGCTCTCTTTGGGAGACATGTAAGGGAAGAACCTGGGGACTCCCCATCTTTGTTCACTGTGAACCAGGAGAGCTGATCCTTATCTTCAACCTCTGGCCTTGAAAGCCAGAACTAGTAAACAAAGCAAGGCTGTATTCCCAACCACAGAGGCCACAGCATCCTGGGCTGTCCCCCTGCACACACACCCCCCACACCCAAGGACAAATACCTCAACCGTTCCCAGAGGGGTGAGTCACAGCCAGAGTAAAGACCAGCCTCCCTCCCTGGCCTCTTCCCGAAACTAATGAAGGTTTTGGCAGCAGAATGAGCTGCCAGATAGAACTCAGGGCTGATTAATGGTGGGCCTGGCACAGGATACAGGTTATACTTAAAGTGACCACAATCTCACTGAGGGACAAGGAGGGACCATTTCATCTCTGATCCTGGTATAAAGGGCTACAGACACTCTGGGGGAAGTGCTGGGGACCAGCAGACAGCCAAGAGCTCTAGAGACAGGAATTGGAGAGCCCTCCTGTCACCAGCCACATCCCTGTGTGCTTATGTAAGTAAAAGCCAGTTAAAGGTACACATTTACCCTTACGGTCTTTTTGGAGGGGAAGAGAAGGCGCTGTACTGGGGATTGAACCCAGACCTCACGTTCACTAAGCAAGAGCTACATCTCCAGCCAAGGCTGGCCTTGACCTTTGAATTCTCTTGGGGCAACTAGTTGGGATTACAGGTGTGTGTGTCATCAGACCCGAACCACATGTTTTCGATTGGAGAGGGCCGTGAGATGAAGCAAGAACAGTAATTGGGGACAAAAGTCTCCCACTTCCCTGAGTACCTTGCCCTGTCTCTGGCTGCCAAAGCAATTTTGGGCAAGTAATTCCATTTCTATTTCCGGTCCATGAGGCAACAGTAAAGATTAAATGAGATGGTGGAGGCCACTGTACTTTGAATACTGCAAACATTAAGCACTGGTCAGATGTGACCTTTTGTTTGTTTGTTTCAAGTTTTGAAACATGAGTATGTGCTGCATATAAAGATGGGGGGAAAAGGGTTAGGACTATAGGTCACAGTAGAGTGTTTCTGAGCATGTGCAAGGTCTTGGGTTCGACCCCAGCACCAAAAGGAAAAAGAAAAGAAGAGAGGGCAGAAAGGGGAGAGAACTCGTTGACACTTCACAGGAGTGTATGTAGGCTAAGTGCTTCTCGGCAGAAAAGACCCAAGACTGCTTCCTTCAAAGTGGAGCCGATGACTGGCCACAGCTGGCTCTTTCAGACTTGAATTTTAGCTACTCTGGACAATGCTGTGCTGAAAGTGGAAAATACAACCAGGTGTGGTATCTCATCTTAGGAGGCAGAGGCAGGGATGGAGGGAGGGAGTGGGGAAGAGATGGGGGGGTCACCACAATATGAGGAAATGTATTAAAGGGTGGTAGCGTTGGGAAGGCTGAGGGCCGCTGAGTCAGATGGTTCAGTGGCTAAAGGTGTTTGCCACTGGGACGGATGGTCTGCATGTGATCCCCATAGCCCACGTCTTAGAAGGAGAGAATCAGCTTCTGTAAGTCATCCTACACATAACTGTCACTAAACAAATACTTAAAAGTTAAAAAATATTTATTCTACTGGGTATGGTGGAGCATCCTATAATTCTGAGTTCTAGGCTAGTCTGAATTACATTGGGAAACTGAATTACATTGGGCAAATTTTCAAAGATGTATTTGTAGCCGGGCGTGGTGGCACACGCCTTTAATCCTAGCACTCGGGAGGCAGAGGCAGGCGGATTTCTGAGTTTGAGGCCAGCCTGGTCTTCAGAGTGAGTTCCAGGCCAGCCAAGGCTACACAGAGAAACCCTGTCTCAAAAAACCAAAAAAAAAAAAAAAAAAAAGAAATATTTGTGTGTGTGTGTGTGTGTGTGTGTGTGTGTGTGTGTACACGCGCGTGTATGAGCTCCTGTAGAGGCCAGAAGAGGGCACTGGGTCCCTTGGAGCTGGATTCTCAGGCAGTGATGAGCCATCTGATGTGAGGGCTGAGAACAGACTCTGAGCCTCTGAAAGAGCAGGAGTGTTTTTAACCATGGAGCCAGCCCAAGTTAGTTAATCAACTCACCCGTGTATTCTTGTCTGTTCACCTCTCTTGCTATCATCAGCATAATTATTGTGTGTGCCTGTGTATTTGTGTATGTATAAGCTGTGTGTAAGCAAGTGTGGACGTCAGAGGACAACTCTGTAGAGTCAGTTCTCTGCTTCTCAGGTCACCAGGTTTGTGTGATAAGCCCCTTTCCCACTGAGCTGTGTCATCAGCCCTTGCCTCTTTTGAGAAGGGGTATGGCCACTGTGGTGGTTTGAATAGGTATGGCCCCCACCGATTCATGTGTTTGAATGGCTGGCCCATAGGGAGGGGCACTGTTAGGAGGTGTGGCCTTAGAGTACGTGAGTCCCTGTTGGGGCAGAATTTGAGATTATGTTTAAACTATGTCCAGTGTAGAGGACAGTTTCCTTCTGGCTGCCTGTGGATCACGATGTAGAACTCTTGGCTCCTCCACCGCCATGCTGGTCTGCACACTGCCATGCTTCCTACCATGTGACAATGGACTAAGCCTCTGAAACTGTAAGCCAGCCCCAAGTAAATGTTTGCCTTATAACAGTTGTTGTCTCTTCATAGCAATGAAAACTGTAACTAAGACAACTATGCTGCCCATTAATGTGATTACTAGAAATATATATACATATATATATATATACACACACACAAATATATACATGTATATGCACATATATTTATACACATATATATGGCTTGCATTATATATATTTATGTTATTTTTTAAAAGACTTTTTACGTTTATTTCATGTATATGAGTACACTGTAGCTGTCTTCAGACACACCAGAAGAGAGCATCAGGTCCCATTACAGATGCTTGTGAGCCACCATGCGGTTGCTGGGAATTGAGCTCAGAACCTCTGGAAGAATAGTCAGTGCTCTTAAGCACTAAGCCATCTCTTCAGTCCATATTTATGTTATTTATTACTTTACTTACATAGGTATTTTGCCTGCATGCATGTCTATGTACAACATGTGTGCAGTGCCCACTAAAGCCAGAAGAGGAGGGTAGATTCCCAGGAATAGGAGTTATAGCCAATTGCCAGCTGCTGTGTAGCCATTGGCAATTGAACCTGGGTCCTCTGGAAGAGAAGATAGTGTTCTTCACTGCTGAGCCATCTCTCCAGTCCTCATCTTCTTACCAGGGAGTGCAATTCGAACAGACGTAGATTGTTATCATTCCTATCTTATAGTGAACGTAAAAGAGACAGAATGGCTAAGCAACTTGCTCCAAATCACACAGCAAGAGCTAGAAATGTGGGCTGGTGAGATGGCTCAGTGGGTAAGAGCACCCGACTGTTCTTCCAAAGGTCTGGAGTTCAAATCCCAGCAACCACATGGTGGCTCATAACCATCCGTAACAAGATCTGACGCCCTCTTCTGGAGTGTCTGAAGATAGCTACAGT
>NC_034603.1:61765128-61785244 GCF_900095145.1 Mus pahari
AAATCTAAAAAAAAAAAAAAAAAAAAAAAAGAGCTAGAAATGTGGCTTAGCAGTAAGGAGCTTGCCTAGGAGTTGTAAGTCTAGCACCAGAAATGAAGAAACTCAAACAAAATACAAAAGAAAACCTAGGTATCTCGAGGCTGTAGACTCCGTAAGAACAGACTACTGATTCCCGGAACATACAGCCCTGGGGCTTGGGCCATGGGACCTGAGGGTGGGGGTAGAGGATCCCAGGAAATGCAGAGGGCGCCCACTTTGTACATTCCTGAGCTGGCCATCTCCATCCTGGCAGATAGCTTTATCGTTCTCGAGCAGCACGGCCTTCCTCTCACTCCACAGGCACAGGACCCTGGAGCCCAGAAGATTCCAGCAAGGGTGGGATTTGTTTTGTCTGAATATCCCTGGGGTCGAATTAGATGAGAGCCAGAGCTGGTTCAAATCCCAGGCATGCCTTCTCTCAGCTGTGCAACTTTGGCTAATCCCCTGGTCTCTCTGAGTTTGTTTCTTAAACTATGAAGTGAGGCTTGTGTGTAGAGCCTTTGGGCAGGCATCCCGTGGCGGCTGGGAATATGTTTCCTACAAAGCAACAACACCCCTGTGCAAGTTTGGCTGAGATGTATGTCCTGTGGATCAGTGGTCATATGGTTTTTCTCCAGCACCCACAGGGTCTCCTTAGTGTGGAGCAGCATGTGTGACATGTCCACTCCCATGCATACCTGAGATTATCCCCGCCCTCAGCACACTGGAAATCCAGGCCTGCTGGCTGGCTGCTCACAAATGTGTGCAGGTGGGATAGCTCCAGGGCCCTCCAGATGTCCTCCTCCGAGTAACGGCCAAAGGGATCGAGGTTCATACGCAGGGTGCCCGAGAACAGGATGGGGTCCTGGAGACATAAGAAGATCAGAGAGAGACGTAGCTTAGAACCTCTAAGGTGTTCCAGGAACGTAAAGAAGACAAACAACTGAAGAGCCACTCTCTGCTCTGTCTTCGGTTCTCCAGAAGGACGACTTTACCAGGGCGATAAAAAAAAAAAACTGTCTGTGGGGGCATGATAAACCTCAGCTTGGCCAGTTGCTAAGTCCCCTGCTGAAGCAGGAACCAGTGCCACTAGTCTGTCTGAAGTGTCTTGTCAGCATAAAACAAAACAAAACAAAACAAAAAACAAAAAAACAAAAACCCCCACACTAAGGAGCCAGAAAAGGCTCTACTATTTGGGACCGTGCAACTGGGAGAGGAAGACAGGACACCTCAGCATTGCTGTGCTTGGAGGAGCCTGTGGTCCTCCTCAGTTGCTAGCCCAAGAACCCAACCTCAATCCTGACTGGCCAAGGTTTCTGCCCTTCCAGATTTATGCCTGGGGGCTCTTGTGTTTATTGTGCTCCCTGCTGCGGAGGCATCTCCCAACCAGGTCCCAAGGCGGAGTTCTTAAGTTCCTGAAGTTTTTTTTTTTTGGGGGGGGGGCATGACTGAGGACAGGACAGAGGGAGTTGGTGTGGGGGGGCACGTGGGGGCGAGATCGACAGACAGGGACACAACACCACGGACGACACAGGGATACACCGGGCTCAGCAGGTTTCTACCTGAGGGATGATGGTGAGCTGAGAGCGCAGGTCATGGAGGCCAATGTGTGCCACATTGAGCCCATCAATGAAGATCTCACCCTCTGCGGCCTCCAGGATTCGGAACAGGCAAAGAGTCATGGAAGATTTGCCAGCCCCAGTGCGGCCCACAATGCCTACCTGTGGGGCATGGGAAGGACTGTCAGGGGCACCTCCAGGTTTCCATCAGCAGCCAATAGATATCCCGGTCCTCCCAACAAGGGCTGTGGCAATGTCCCCAAGCACAAGTACCTTCTCCCCACCCTGTACATGCACAGTCAGGTTCTTAAGCACCAACTCGAGGCCCGGCCGGTACCGCACTGAATAGTTCCGGAACTCCACCATCCCTCGTGTGGGCCAGCCTTCTGGGGCACGGTTGCTCTCCACCACCCAGGGGGCCTAGCGGGAGACAATTGGGATCTCCTGTTCTCATCCCGGTGATAGCATCCAAGCCCTCCCGTACTGTTCATCCTCACCTCTTTTAGGACACATTCAATCCTCGCCCACCATGGTCCCTTGAGGGGAGACCTGGCACCCCGTGGTTCAAGGAATCATTATATCCTTTGACTTTTTTTCATAGAAGAAACTCAGGGTCTCCACGTGCCAGGCAAGCATGTTACCACTGGGCCACACCCTTTGATGTCGCTCTCCCAAGAGCTTCTCCAAAATCCGGCAGTCCTGTCCTTCCGGTCTGGGGGGGGGGGAGTCTCTCCCTGCCTGCACCAGCCCCTCCTTTTGTCATACTTATTTATTCTTTATTCCTAAGTGTCACCAGTGAGGCAGCACTCTTGCTCAGGAAGGCTTTCGATCCAGCCTGCTCAGGAGCATATATGATCTATACATAAGCAAGTCTATAGTGAAACAAGTGAGCTCTTGGGCCCAGCAGAATTTGAGGTTGCTGTTCTATGCATTACTCAAGGCATTGTAGAGGTAACCTGAAGGAGCTGAGGGAACGTGACAGGTGGCTATCTGGAGGGGGCGCACACATGACTAACAGGAATAGCTTCCGCTGTTTGGGTTCTGCAAGACAGGGACAGGTACTGTGTTACCTCCCAAGTGCTGGGATGATAGCCTCGAGGCAACACACCAGGGTTATTTAGCGTTAGGGATAGAACCCAGGGCTCTCTCTGTGTGTGTGTGTGTGGGGGGGGAGCTTCCAAGAATGGAAACCTGTGTGAGTGCAGCTCAGGTTGCACACCCATGAAGCCAACCTCACTTCCGGATAGGGAAGCCAGACAGTAGGCAATGAAAGCTACAGAGGGATCTCGGCACGGTGGCACACACCTGGAATGACAATCCCCAGGAAACAAGAGTAGGATTGTGACTTTGCACTAAATAGCAAGACTGTCTCCAAAAAAACCAAGGTCTAGGGATGTAGCTCAGTGGCAGAATGCTGGTCTAGCATCTGTGAGGTCCTGGGTTCCTGTGCCAACACTGGGAAAGAAGAAAAAGAGGAAAAGAAGAGGGAGGAGATAGTGGGAGGGGAAGGGGAAGGGGTGAGAAGGGAGTAGGAAGAAAGGGGGGGAAGAAAGAAGGGAGAGTGGGGAAGGGGGAGGGAGGAGAAAGGAGGGGGAGGGGAGAAAGGGGGAGGGAGCAGAGAGCAGGGAGCAGCAGAACCAACAACAGCAGATAATGCAGATAGCGCTCTCCAGGAGATGCCAAAGGCAGAAATGGACATCAGGACTGAGAACAGCCGCATTTGGAATAAAGCAACTCGTTGTGTGCATACACAGGGCAGAGAGACATGGATATTTCAGGAATCAGGTGTATGCTGGGGGAAGGTAAAGCCACCATGGAGGCCTGGTTATAAATGGGGGTGGGCGGATGTCAGTAAAAGTCTACCAACAGACCCAGGTCCTGGATTACAGAAGATCCCCAAGCGGAGGAGTGTGTGTGGTTTCATCTGGATATAGCTGGTGCTGAATCAGAATAAGGGTTCTTGAAAGAGAGCCAAGGTCTCTTAGACTGGAGGCAGGTAGGATACGAGTGAGTTGTTTCCCTAGAAAGCAGGCTGCGGCGGGCAAGTGCTAGGATAAGAAGCGGGTAGAGCATGTGTAGCTCGCAGCTATAAATGAATTCATGGGGTTGGAGAGATGGCTCACTGGTTAAGAGTACTGGTTAAGAGACTACTCTAAGCCGGGCGTGGTGGCGCACGCCTTTAATCCCAGCACTTGGGAGGCAGAGGCAGGCGGATTTCTGAGTTCGAGGCCAGCCTGGTCTACAGAGTGAGTTCCAGGACAGCCAAGGCTACACAGAGAAACCCTGTCTTGAAAAACCAAAAAAAAAAAAAAAAAAAAAAAAAAAAAGAAAGAGACTACTCTAGTTCAATCCCCAGCCAACCATCTATAATGGGATCTGATGCCCTCTTCTGGTGTGTCTGAAGACAGCGACAGCGCACTCATATACATAAAATAAATCTTAAAAAAAAAAAAAAAAAGAAAGAAAGAAAATAGGAGCGCATACTTCTTGAGATGTGAAGCAGGGATACCAGCGGGAGTGGGTGGTTAGGAACTTGAAGGAACAATAGTGATTTTGTTCACCAGCTACATGTTAGCTGCCCTGGTGCCGGTATGATGTGGACTGGTGGGCTAAGGTGAGGTGGGGTTCTGTAGCGAGGGTGGGATGGGTTGAAAGCACCCTCTGGTGGAGCCTAGATACAATCTAGCCCACTGGAGGTGAAAAGGATGGAGCTGATGGGAAACAAAGGGAGATCAGATCACTGGAGTCTCATACAGGGCAGACTGCTGCGACGGAGCGTGGACCGCACAATCGGAGGTCAAAAATTGGACCGCTTGACACTAAGAGCTTAGTGATGGTGTAGCTTCTGGGCATGAAGGGGTCTGAACTATGACCTCTGAACTATGACCTCTTTGGAGAAGAATCCATTCTTTTTCCCTAGAAAAGGGATCACTACCCTGCCTCTCTGTTCCTTTGGCCGGCCTCTTTGGCTGGAAGACTCCTCTTTCCCAGCCCCACCCCTACTTTGCCTCATCTGTCAAAACTTGCACATCCTCTGATGGTCACTTACTTTGAGATATCGCAGCTGAACCACCTCCCCTAGCTGCCCTGTGTGCAGCCCCAGAGCCTTGCATCTATACGCCTTGTGCCTACCCCTGGCTTTCAGAATCTCTTGCTCAATTCTGAGTCCTCTACACCTAACATCAACCACAGCCTGATACTCTTCGAGATGGATGGATGGATGGATGGATGGATGATGGATGAATGCATGCCCCTTAATCAGTTAGCCTTGAAATACAGTGATCACAGGTCACCAAGCGTCCTTCCTCGGGCCACCCAGGTACTCTGCTGCAGAACTCCTCTTGGAACTCACCTCAGTCTCCGTCTTAGAGTACTCCTTGACTCTCTCCACGGCTATGATATTAGACTCCAAGTCGGATATCATTCGTATCATCCAATTCAAAGCCACGGTCACCTGAACAGAAGAACCGTGTTATGGGAGGAGCCCAGCACTGTTTTTTTTCTCTTTTTCTTCCCTTTCATTTTTCCCTCTGTTTTTGATTGTTTGAGACAGGGTTTCTCTGTGTAGCCCTGGCTATCCTGGAATTTACTCTGTAGATCAGGCTGGCCTCAAAATCAACACCGTGCCTGCCTCTGCCTTCCGAGTGCTGGGACTAAAGGTGTGCACCACCATACCCTGCTCATGACTTTATTTCTTTTTTTTTTTTTTTTAAATTTTTTTTTTTTTTTTTTTTTAAAGTTTTATTTATTTATTATATGTAAGTACACTGTAGCTGTGTTCAGACACTCCAGAAGAGGGAGTCAGATCTTGTTAAGGATGGTTGTGAGCCACCATGTGGTTGCTGGGATTTGAACTCTGCACCTTTGGAAGAGTAGTCGGGTGCTCTTACCCACTGAGCCATCTCACCAGCCCATGACTTTATTTCTTAATCAGCGGAATCCCATTCCATCTAAGACCTACAGGTGTATGCTGACTAAGCGTCTAATCACAACTGTGCCTCAGGCGGTGACAATGCAGACTTGGTGGAGGACAGTCTCTCTCGGTGCTTCTCAAATGTTAATATGTATTAGTCGTCTCCGAGCATCCTGTCAAAACGCAGTGTGTGAGTCGGTAGCTCTGAGAATCTTCATTCCGAACATGCTCCCAGAATATGTCAGTGCGGCCAGTCCAAGGACTGTCCTGTGTTACCAAGAAACCTTGACAGAAATGCGGAATCCAAGCTGGGACTCAGAACTGAACCTCTTGAATGAGAATGAACATTTTAACAAGATCTCCAGATGAGTCACATGCACAGTAAGGTTTGAGCAGAAGGGCCTGTCAGCTTTGGTTCTGTTTACCAATGCGTTTAGATCCGAGCCACCTGAGACCTCAACGATGTGATTTGCTTGACAAAAATCCCATTTGCAGGTTGTATAACTCTTTGACCATACAGGCTGGTGTCAGGGTGACCTCCAATTCCAGGCTCTGGTCATCTGATCTGCTTACAGACATCCCTTATTCCTCCATATCCACCGGGTATTTTTTCTGGGACCCTGGAATATACCTAAATCCATGTATGTCTCAGACTTCACATAAAATTGCTTATGATTCACATGAAAGCCGCTCACAACCTCCTGATGCTGTAAATGCTTTCTTAAGGTGCCTAACACAACACCTTCCTGTCACCTCCTTTGCATGTGTTCAGAGGCACATTGAAGTCATCTTGGTTTTTGTTTGTATTCTGTTTTTGTGGTTTTTTTTTTTTGTTGTTGTTGTTGTTTTTTTTTTTTAGAAGTTTCTAGAATTTTTTTTCAGATTGTTTTGGGAGGGAATTTTGTTTTGTTTTGAGAAGGGTCTCATTCTGTGGGCCAGATTGGCACTGAATTCACAGTAATCCTCCTGCCTCGGCTTCTTCTCAAGTGCCAGGATTCCAGGCATGCACCATCATTCCAAGCCTTTCTGGGGGGGCAGGGGTGGGTTCTATCTGCAGTTGGTTGATTCTTCAGCGAAGAGGGCAAGGACACAAAGAGCTGGCTGTAGCTTCCCTGAAGGCATACACCACATCATGTACTCTGGCCACACACATCTTCTGTCCATACCTCAGTCAGGTTGACCCACATCTTGTCCAGACATGACAGTTCTATTTGGACCATGCTCCAAGATCATTTCTTCAAGATTTCAGACAGGAAAATTCCTTAAAGGTCTGAGTACCCTCCCTCCCTGCCTCCCTGCCTCTTTCCTCCCTTCTCCCCTCCCTCCCTTCTTTCCTTCCTTCCTTCTTGTACTTGGGTTTGAACCTAGGGCCTTGCATATGCTAGGCAAATGTTCTACCAATGAACTACATCTCCCTGCCTCTCGCCACCCTTTCTTCTTCCTGCCAGGAAGACCTCCCCAGCCTGTTTCACACTCCTTTGCTGGCAGTGCCTGGCTGAGAGATCCAGGCCTTTGAGAAGCCAGCTGGGCTGATCCCCCTGTAGAGCAGAGGAAGATACTCAGCCAATGCTGATGAGCCTCTGCCTCACTGGTAGCCCTGCCTAGAGTTCAAGGCCCTGCCTTACCTGTAAGGCATAGGACACAGAAAGACCCACAAGCCCTGGATTCAAGCTGTTTCTCCCAATCACTGCAAACAGTGCGGCAAAGAGCACCACGCAGTTCCCCACGAACTCCACGTGGACACCCAGCCATCTGTAGGGACCAATAGGGAGGAAATGAACAAGGACGGGGAGTGCCAGAGCCCACCCAGAACCAAAGAGCGCCCGTGGGCACCTGTAGAGGAAAGGGAGGCTCCTGACCGGTTGGAGGCGATGTAGGGGTAGCTGCTCTTCTGGTTGTTATCCACCTTAGTATCACTGAGATCCTTGAAGTCTTGGATTCGGCCGTAGGCCCGAATGACACTGGTGCCCATGACCGTCTCCGAGAAGTGGGAGAAGATGGGCGAGCGGCTGATGGATTCCAGCCGCTTGAGCTGCCGTGATGTGGCCACATAGAAGCGCTGGCCAGGGATGGGAAGAGAACTCCAGTCAGGGATGTCTTCCAGCCCAACTCAGCCCTGCATGTCCTCCAAACAATGTTCTGTGCTTCCTCCTTCTGGCCCTGCTCTTCCCACAAGCCTTGCTCTCTTTTCCTATGCTCCCTTGGAGAACAGATTCCAGACATACATTATGCACTTCCCCTCTGATCAACTTTGCTCAGTCTGTCAGCCAGGCCACCTCTTCCATGAAGCTCTCTGATTCCCTATGCCCTCCTGCCTCCTCATCTTTTACAGTCCATGGTACCATCTTGTTTAACCTTCGAGGCAGTGAGATGTCTTGTTCTACTTAAAGATCCCAGAAAATGTGATCATATTCAAATTACTTTGCAAAGAAAATTTTGTATTTTTTTTTTCCCTGAAAATGTCCCTTTTACCCAAACTAGTTGTTGAAGGCTTAATCCCACAAAACCATGGTGGGACTTTATCTTCCAGCTCCTTGTAGGAACAGATCACCTCCTCAAGAGAAAGACCCCAGCGAGCACAAGCTGTCTCTGAGCAACTCAGGCGACACATATACATGTTAGTAGTATGCATCCAAAGGGTAGGGTCTCCCAAACCATTTATGGTGATTAACTCAAATAATACCAATATAGGAGACCGAGAAGAAGCTCACTCGGTAGAGTGTATGTCACACAAGCATAGAAACCTAAATTAAGAATTCCCCAGCACCCACAATAAAAAATCCAGGCATGGCAGTGCACACTGTAACCCCAGCCCCGGGGAGGCTGGGACAGGCAGATCCTTGAAGCTCATTGGGCACTCAGCCTAGCTGGATAGATGGAACTCTGTCCCAGAAAATAAGGTGGGACGTGAGGAAGACACCTGACATTGATCTCTGGCCTCCACAAATACACACACACTTGTGCATACACACACACTTGTGCATACACACACACTTGTGCATACACACAGATATGAATGTGCATACACATCCCCTCCACACACACATCCCACACATCAATAAAATAAGGCACAGCCAATCGAAAAAAGCCCCAGGGCTGCCAGTTTTTGAACACACCTTTCATCCTCACATTATCCCTATGAAGTAGATGCTAAGAGTCTATTTTTCAAACTAGATAAGTGAATTTTAAGGACTGACTACAGTCCCTGATCCAATCCAGGGATAACCCAGCCTACAAAAGTACCCGACCCACACCAGAGGCTCCGCCGACACTCCCATCCCCCAACACCACCACACTCCCTGCCTCCCTGGCTCCAGTGCCCTGTGCCCATCCATGCTGACACCTGCACAAAGCCATAGAGCACAGCCAGGGGCAGGACAACCACCATGAAGAGCGGCGTGCTGGCCACGATGACTACGATGGTGGAGATGGACGTGAAGAAGGAATTGAACAGCATGAGGATGGTGGGGGCCAGAACCTCGTCGATGACATATATGTCCTTGGAGAAACGGTTGAGGATGCGGCCCGAGGGCGTGGTGTCAAAGAAGGACTGAGGGGAACGGATCTTGTTGTGCAGCAGAGCTTCGTGCAGCAGGCGGGCAGCCTGGATTGCGCCGACCACCATGGTGAAGGCTGACAGCATGACCAGGAGCCCTGATTGGGAGAGACAGAGAGCGAGTCACTCACCCCAGGGGAGGAAGCTGGGACAGATGGGAAGAAGGAGACAGGGGATGGCCCGGTGGAGTTATGGAGGTTCTGAGACAGGGGTATGATTCTGTGGCTTGGGGAGTGGGCAGAAGAGAGGAGCACCCCAATGTGTTCACCTTGCAGTATCCCTAGGGTGGCGTAGACACCGAGTCTTACGGAGGTGTTGTTCTGTTGACCGTGTTCCTCTGCATCATTGCTCCAGGCACTGAGCCACACATTGGCTCCGATAGCAGCTGCGTTTTGGCCACCATACAGGAGGCAGATAAATAGCGTGGTACAGAGCCCCATAGACTTGGCATAATCCCAGTACACGCTCATCTTCACCTGTAAGGAGGGGCCATGCCATCTTCATAAGCCCGGGGAACCTAATCATCTTCCCCAGGCCGTGTCCACCCTGCTTACATTGCCTGTCTCTGCTGTCTCCTCTTTGATTAATGCACCAGTCTCCTTGGTCTTTGCCACCGGCACCTCCTTCTCCAATGAATTCGTGTGTCTCTTGGGCACAGTCCAGTTCTGGCCCTCCCCTTCAGAAGACAAGGAGCTCATCTCTCTGTGGAGGCAACCGGTCAGACCCAGGCAGGAGACTACGGACACCCTCCCAGGACATGTGTAATAGGGAGAGAAATGTCCACTTGTGGGCTCCCTGATGGTGCTTGGGGGCCCTGATGTTGCCTGCTGGGGACTTGAGAACTCTTGGGAATCTACCTCATGAACTGCTTGCGGACCTCGTAGATGGCGGGCTCATTGTCCGTCAGGTCTGTGTGGGTGCTGAGTGTGTCTTCAAGCAGGTGTACCTCCTCATTTGCATTTTGCAAGGCTGCGGCAGGAAAGGAAAAGCCCAGAGGTTATCTGCTCCTTTGGGCAGCCCTCCAGAGCCTATTCTCCGTGCTGGTGGGAGATCTGGATGGACAAGCAGGGAGCAGGAGAGGGTTTGAAAGACTAGCCAGAAGGAAATGGGTTTAGGCAACGCAAACAAAACAATACAACAATAACTAAAAACAAAAACACAAACAAAAAAAAAAAACCCTTTCCTTTGCCGACCATAGAGAAGGGGGCTCAATAGCCTGAAAACTTAGGCTCTGAAGAGAGTCTGGCTGACCTTAAATCCTACTCTCTTGATGGCAGCAGGACCTCAGGCAGACATAGTCAAAGAGTAATAATCACTGATAGATAGCTCACAGGCACCACCAGTCACAGGATTAAGGAAAGGATGTGTGTGTGTGTGTGTGTGTGTGTGTGTCCATCCTTGGTTTACTGAAGGGCAGGGCACTTGGGGACTGCTCATGCAGGTTGGCTGTATATACAGCATTAGTCAGGGACCAAGAGAAGGTCTGAGAGCTGGCTCAGAGGGTGGAGGTAGGGCATGCTACCTAGGCAATCCAGAGGGGAGCAGAGCCTTTGGGGAGCTCAGACACTGCCCTGGGGCTTCGTGATGAGAGAGGCTTTTTGTTAGTCTATTAGCTAAATAGGTCCAGGTCATAGTAATTATTATTATTATTATTATTATTATTATTATTAGTTTTTGTTTTTTGAGACAGGGTTTCTCTGTATAGCCCTGGCTGTCCTGGAACTCACTTTGTAGACCAGGCTGGCCTCGAACTCAGAAATCCACCTGCCTCTGCCTCCTGAGTGCTGGGATTAAAGGCATGTGCCACCACGCCTGGCTCATAGTAATTATTTAACAACTCTTGTTGATAAATGAGTGATTTTTGCCAAGTATTTATACACTTACAACATAATTCAACCATAAGACAGCTTCAGTATATATTCTGAGTCTGAGCTCATGTGTCCTTTTAACATGTGGGAAAATAGACTTTGAGGCCCGTGCTGCTAATGTACCCTTCAGTTGGAGGGCAGAAGGTAAGATCTGAGAGTGTCCCGTTCACCCATCACACATGTGGCTCCGGTTTCCCAGGACAAGGTCCCAAGTACCACACTAGGACAGTCCAGGGGTTCTTGGAAACCCCAGATGAGGTAGATGATGGAGATGATGGGAGAGGATGGGGGTTGGGAAGGTCAGGGATGGTGGGTACTAATTTTTGGCCACCTTCATGGTCCTCCTGGCCTTCATCTGGTGCGTAGTTTCGGAGGAAATTGGCAAAGGAGCCATCATGCTGCAGGAGGGCCGAGTAGTGACCCATCTCAGACACCTGTCCACCAGCAAGCACAATGATAAAGTCCGTCTGGGGCAGGAAGCTGATGCCGTGAGTTACCAGCACCCGAGTCTGTGGAGAAGGCAGCAGGCTCTGAGCTCCAGCATCCTTGGGCATACCCCAAGCATTGCCACAGAGCCATGGGGTAAGCATGAGGAGTCATAAGCCAGGCACATCCACAGTTTAACCCCCACCTCAGCCAGAGCCTACTCAGCATCTCTGGGGTGTGTGTCCCTATGGGATTCCCCTGATCATACCCTGCTTCTCAGGTTCCTACATTTCCAGGTCTTCCCCAGCCCCTAAATTTAACCTTCTGTCTGTTCTCCCCCAGGACCAGATCCCACTCTTGTTTCTAGCTTCCTGTGTCCTCACCTTGCCTGCCAGCACACCTTCTGGTCCAATCACTTGGTCGAAGATATGCTTAGCCACATGAGAGTCCACAGCTGAGAGTGGATCATCCAGCAAAAAAACGTTGGCATCACTATAAACAGCTCGGGCCAAGCTCACCCGTTGGCGCTGGCCTCCAGATAGATTGATGCCCTAAAAGGAAGAGAAGGTGGGTGATCAGTGGTGGTAGATAGAAGGGGCCAGACAGGCCCATGGGAGACAGAGCTTACTTATCATTCAGCAAGGTGCACTCCTGTATCTGTATTTCACAGGGCACTCGGTCTCCACAAATTTGTAGCCTATACAAAGCTGTAACCCTCAGAGGAACTGGTGTTGGCTCTTAGACTCCTCTGGGGCAGAAGAGCCCAGTCAGCACCCTGCCCAGTTGGCTTCCTTGCCCAATGCCAGTGTTCATGACAGATGCATGGGCAAACCACAGGTGGTCTACCCATAGACTGGAATATTATTTAGCCCTAGAAGGAAAGAAACACTGGCACATACTACAGCAGGGGTGAACTCTGAGATCATTATATCAATTGGCATGAACCGGACACAGAAAGGCAAATACAACGCAACTGCACTCTCAGTGGTGTCTCAGGGAGCCAGATTCTGAAAAAAAACAAAGTGATAGTTGCCAGAGGTCTAGAGAGGAAGGACGGATTGAGAGCTGTCCAATAAACAGTGACAAGGCAACAAGGTCTGAGTGACACTTGGAATGACCCAGTGTCACCAAGTATTGCCTAACATTGTGAACGTACACAATGGGGACTGAACTGGGCATGGCAATGATGGTTAAGGTAGGTGCACTTAATTTTAGGAGACCTTTAGCAGAACTCTTTGAAAGGAAATACTTTATAAATAAAAACAAGTGATGGCAAGGGAGCGCAACAGAGAAAAAGGTGCTTGCTGCCAAGAGTGTGAGGACCTGAGTTGGATTCCCAGTACCCAAAAGTGGAGAAAATGGACTCCATATGCGCATGCTGAAGCGCTTGTTTATACACCTTTCCCACAAATCCACGTAATAAAAGACCCCACCCCCACCCCTCAAAACTTCCAAGGGGGCTCCATGTTTTACAATTTAAAGACCCTAATTAAACCAGGCATTGTGCTGTATGCCTTTTATCCCAGCACTTGGGAGGCAAGGGTAGGAAGGTCTCTGAGAATTCAAGGCCAGCTTGGTCTACAGAGTAAGTTCCAAGACAAGCAGGATCCCTTGGGTCAAAGTGCAGCAAATGACCACCCACTGCTTCTAGGCCCCTTCTACCACTCTAGGTAAACCCTACAGTCTTCAAGTGGCCTGCAGGGTTCCGAAAGTCCCAGCTGCCTGACAACCTCTCTCTTCCCCTCTCGCCTCTCCTCCTGACCCCTGGATCACTCTGCTCCAACCAAGCAGGTCTCTTCCTTGGGCTAATGCCAGTCACGCACACCTGCCTGAGGCTTTGAACTCTCTGTTCTCTCCACCTGAGATGACTCCAGACCAGATCCCTAGATAGCCAGGGCTCTGTGGTCGGTCTTATGCAGGGCTGTTCCTCCTGTACAGGTTTCTATGTCTCAGTGAGAGACATCACCAACAAAACAGCCCAGCGCATATGTTTATATTCCTAACTGCTTTAATCTCCCCCTCTTTAGGATTATCTAGTATATATTTGGATTATCTTGCTTATTGACTTTCTTTCCTCTACTAGAATGTAGGGTGTATAAAAGCCGAGATTTTTATCCAGGTACATTCACTACCACATAATATATTCCCTAGCATATAGTAGATGCTTAATAAAATCCTAGTGGATGAATCAGTGAACAATGGGTTCCTCTTTCTCAGATATTAAGAGTCAGCTCAAGGGGCTGGAGAGATGGCTCAGAGGCTAAGAGCACTGGTTGTTCTTCCAGAGGTCCTGAGTTCAATTCCCAGCAACCCCATGGTGGCTCACAACTATCTGTAATGAGATCTGATGCCATCTTCTGGTGTGCATGAAGAAGCATACTCATATACATTAAATAAGTAAACAAATCTTAAAAAAAAAAAAGAGAGAGAGAGAGAGAGAGCGTCAGCTCCAAAGTGATGTTTCTCCCCATATAGACCCTCTGCGTCCTGCCCTTCTTCTACCCTGCATAAAAAGACCTTTGCCATGATCTTGGGGAATTCTGTGGTCCCTGTCTGTTCATGAGTTGTCCTCCCTGGACTAGAGAGCGCTGTCTCCCCAGTACCTGGTACAGAACTGGGCATGATGGTACACGGATCCGTGAGCGAGTAAGGGAATCTGAGATTGGGCTCTGGCTAGCAGTCTCCTGAGCTGGCCCCTCGGGGATGAGAAGTTGGCCCCGTACCTTCTCTCCAATCTCTGTCTGGTCCCCACCAGGAAGCACATCTAGGTCAGCTAGCAGGGCACATGTCTCCAGAGCCTGTTGGTAGCGCTTGGGGTTCATGGGTTGGCCAAATAGCACATTTTCCTGAAGTGTGCAGTTCTGGATCCACGCCTGCTGGGGCACGTAGGCCACGGAGCCCTGGCCAATGAGAAGGGAGAAGGTACTTTAGGGTTTGCTTGAGGCTGGCCAGACCTTATGACTCTTTAGAGACCTCCCCCCTCTCACCTTTACAGACACCACACCTTCCAGCTTCTCCATCTCTCCGAGTAAGGCAGACACCAGAGAAGACTTCCCACAGCCCACAGGTCCCACCACAGCCACCAACGCCCCCTTTGGGATTTGAATGTTTAGGCTAGGAGAAAGAAGCAGCGGTCAGTGGTGGGGCTTGGGTTTGATCCAAGCCTTCCTTCTGCAGCCCCAAGGCCTCCTCCCTCCCCGACGCCTGGCAAGAGCAGGTTCTTCTTGCGCTCCCTGTCAAAGCCGGCGACAAGGAGAGGAGGGGCTATGCTTGATCTGACCTCTGTCTGCTTTGGATAGCTGGCAAGTGAGTGGGAGTAGATGATGCTACCTGTGCAGGGTGGGCGGCAGGTCCTGGGCCCAGGTGAAGGTGCCGTTGTGTATGGTGATGGCGTAGCCTAGGAGGACCAAGATACGGAGGGGGTCAGTGAGTCTAGGACATTGGAAGAAGTCAGGGAGGCCTGGGAGGAGTTTGGGCAAGGGAGAGGATCCCTGGAACACCAACAGAGGGAGGAGCATGAGGAGCCCTCGGGGAGGAGTATAGGAGAAGAAATGATCAGCAGAGGGGCTTCAGAGTTCAGGGAAGAGAGGGGTCAGAGGAGGAGTCTTAGAAAGCTTGGGGCAGGATCGCCCTGGAGTAAGGGTGTTGGGACCTGGGGAGATGGTCTTTCTTTCCACACACTGGGGGTCAAGTTCATCTTGGTTCAGGAAATTCTGGATCCGTTTCAGGGACACGCTGGTCTGCAGGAGGGTGTGGATTAGCCTCACCATTGCTCTGTGGGTCCCCAACTTCTGGGGCTAAGCAGGGCTCCCTGAGGACCGACTCACTAATTCTGGGACCCCTCCTATAACCAAGTCTTGCGTAGCTTCCACTGCCTGAGAAGGTTTTGTTTGCTAAACGGAGTCTGTGTCAGAAACTCAGGCCCTGTGACTCCAAACCACCCATGTAACTAACCTTCAAGGCTCTTTCCCTGGTGCCCTCTCCCCACTTGATTATCCGTTGATCCTAAGTGATTCCTGCTTGTCCGCCCCACATATCCTAAGTCCAACAAGACACCCCGCTTGCCTTGGTACCTGGGTCAGGCCACTGATTAACTGAGGCAGCATGGTGAGGGGGGTCTTTAAGATATTGAACAAAGACAGGGACACAAAGGCCTTCTCGGCGTCCAGCACGTTGTTCTCGTCCACACACACGTACACTCCGAGGGTGATCAGGGTCACCTGGGTAACACGGGAACGAATGTCATGGTGGAATTCCCCGGAGAACCCCAAGACCTGGGCTGGCCTACCAACTGACAGGAACCCCATGCCCGTGGAAAGCCTCACCAGAAATGGGGTGCAGACCCAGATGAAGTTGGAGATAGCCTGGAGGTAGGCCCCCTTCCGCAGCAGCTGGAGCTCACTCTGCCTGATCCCTTCCACCTGCTCCAAGAAGCTGGGCTCCCAAGCATACAGCTTCAGCACTTTGATGCCATTCAGGATCTCACTCATCAGCTTGATGCGGGAGTCCTTGAACTTCATTTGCTCTACCTGTGAGGAAAGGAACAGTGGCTCACCCTCTCCCCTTCCCAGACCTTCTATCCACTGGGCTCCCACCTCCTGTACCAGACCATCTATTGTAGCTATTACATGTTGCTTGACATGCCTCCCCATCCCACCTCCAATGCCCAAACCCATCCCTGTGTCCCCATGTGTCCCCTGACTCAGAAGAGCAGCTCCATGTTTAGTGTCATCACCACTAACCTTGCCAGGCAGCATTCTTGGCCCTTGACTTTCTTTTTTTTTTTTTTTTTTAAACATATTCACCTAACATTTNTTTTTTTTTTTTTTTTNAANNNTTNNTTNNTNATTATATGTAAGTACACTGTAGCTGTCTTCAGACACTCCAGAAGAGGGCATCAGTTCTTGTTAAGGATGGTTATGAGCCACCATGTGGTTGCTGGGATTTGAACTCCAGACCTTTGGAAGAGCAGTCGGGTGCTCTTACCCATTGAGCCATCTCACCAGCCCCAGCCATCTCACCAGCCCCGGCCCTTGACTTTCATTCCCATCCCTGCCTATTTACACAATGCCCTCAGTCAGACTGTGAGGCTCCCATGGGCAGGGACTGTTTTCCTGTTCACTCAGATCCTAATCTAAGGCTTGACATAACCACATGGATTTATACACTCAGCTCTTGTTTACTGAGTGTCTATGTGCCAGATGCAGGATATCATGAGGAGCAATTCAGAGGAAAACCTTGTCATCATACAGCTGACAGTCTGATGGCAGAGGCAGACAGATTTCTGTAAACCTAAGGCTAGCCTGGTCTACAGAGTGAGTGCTGGGACTACTTTGAGAAGCCCCATCTCACAACAAACTGGGCCCACACCATCTCATACTGTTTCATCTATCATAAGTAGCTATTATATGTTGCTCGACAAATATTTCCCAAAATAGATACGTAATTGGAAATCATGGTGTGTGATCCAAAGGGATGGAGCAGGATGCAGGTAGGGGATAAACAGGTGAGGGCAGGGGAACAACCTTGGGGTTCCCCTGAAGGAAGGCAGTTCTCTGAAGGAAGTGAGGGGTAAAGGAAAGGAAGGAGTTAAAGAGGCAAGGAGAGTGAGAAATATATACCTGGAAGAGAGAATAGTCCATGTAGTCACCTAGATGTACACACATCTGTAATGTGGTCATCCCATAAGGATTAGGAATGGAGACATGCAAGAACCAAGGGAGCCTTGAAAGTGGTCATGGCGGTTTGAAGGAGAATAGCCCCCTTTCCCCATAGGCTAATATGTTTGAATGCTTAGTCACCAGAGAGTAGCACTGTTTGAAAGGATTAGAAGGATTAGGAGGCATAACCTTGTTGGAGGAAATGTGTCCCTTGGGGGTGGGCTTTGAGGTTTCAAAAGCCTATGCCAAGCCCAGGGTCTCTCTCCCTTTGGATGAGAATGTAGCTCTCATCTATTTTTCTAGCGCCATGTCTGCCAAGCCTGCTGCCATGCTTCCTACCATGGTGATAATGGATTACATCTCAGAAACTCTAAGCAAGCCCCCAGTTAAATGCTTTCTTTTGTAAGAGTTGCCTTGGTCATGGTGTCTCTTCCCAGGAACAGGGCAATAACTAAGACAGTGGTCTCAGGTGGTTTGTCATTTATTCTATGTGTAGAGAGAGCTGCTGACGACACCCGTAATCATTTGCAGATGGATAATTCACTGCCTGGTTATCAACTCTTTTTTTTTTTTTTTTTTTTTTTTTTTAAGATTTATTTATTTATTTTATGGATATGAGCACACCATTGCTTTCTTCAGACACACCAGAAGAGGGCATTGGATCCCATTACAGATGGTTGTGAGCCACCATGAGGAATTGAACTCAGGACCTCAGAAAGAGCAGTGCTCTTAACTGCTGAGCCATCTCTCCAGCCCCTGGTTATCAACTCTTAATCACCATAAAGTGGGATCACATTTGAGTAACTGCTCTACCTGTCTCTGGACTGCCTCAGTTACTCTGAGCCTTGGTCACACTGCTGTGAAATTAGACTGTCACTACAGTGATAGGGATTGAGGGGGTAAGGTTTGTACAAGGGGCTGTGGCTCTCCACATTCAGTAGAGGGAGTGAAGAAGCCCAGATAGTAGAAGATGAACAGTGGTTCTCGGTACCCCCCCCCCCAAAGCTGGTATTCCCATCTAAAGTAGATGCCTCACCCACCTGGTAGGTCTTCATCTTCACAGATACAGCTCCATTGAGTGGTATCAGCAAGACTATCACAGCCACTCCAGCCAGAGCTGATGGGCCCAGGATCTAAGGAGGCACAGACAAGGGGAGGGTCAGGCAAGACAAAGCTCAGCAGAGGCTGTCTGATTTGAAGTATGATGGGCAAGGAGACAGAAAGCCACAACCACATCAATAGAAGCAGCCACCTATCAGATGATGCCCACAGATGGCCAGTAGCACCCTTGGAGAAGGATATCCAAACTGGTTGTGCTGGCTCAGGCCTGGGATTCTACTACTTAGATTGTTTGAGGTCTGCCTGGGCTACACAGTGATTTCAAGATCGGCCCAAGCAACTTAGTGAGATCACCTCCCTTCATCTTGAAATGAACATTCAAAGTGCAGACAGAGGTGCTCAGTAGCAGAACGTGTGTACCCCTTGTCCCTGGCTTTTGAGGAATGAATCTCAGCCTAGGACAGGAAGACTGAATGGCCAAGGTCTCCTACCTAGGGATGGTCTTATGGGCATGACACAGTTCATCTATAAGCAGAGATAGATGTGATTAGAGGAAGGGATGGAGCTCAAGTTCAGGAACTACCTGCCAGAGGAAGTATATTGCCAGGATGACCTGCAACGGTGCAGACCACAGCAGGTTGATGAAGGGGGAGACATCCATGAAGCGCTGAGCATCCACTGACATGAGGTTGACCATTTCTCCCACAGTGGACTCCCGTTTGACTGAGTTAGTGATGACCAGAGCCTGCAGATAAAGAGATGAAGGGGATGGACCAAGCCCAGGAGCTTCTCCCAAGCAGCCCAGCACTGACCTCTCCCAGTATGCATCCCACCCTGGCTGACCTTCCTGTAGATGACACCTATGATAGCAGTCCGTAGCCTCAAGGCCATCACAAAGATGCAGTGGTAATATTGGTGTAAGATCAATGTCTGCATGGTGGAGCTCACGAACATCAGCCCGGCCAGCAAGAAGCCCCACCAGGTGGGGGCCGTGGGGTCAGAAATAAACCTGATAAGTATACTGCGGGGGGGGGGGATCAGGTATGAGGCTGCTTTGCTCTTCTCAGCCTCTCTCATGCAATAGCTCTTATCATCAGCCTTGCCTGCTCATCCTCACCTCCTTGAATGTCGCGGTAGGCAGAAGAGGCACATTTTCATTGGCTAGATCTTCTTACTCATTCTCCTGGGCTGCTGGGGGGGGGTCTAGAACCCACCACAGGGCCACAGGAACTTTCATTCCACAAATCCTCCCAACTCGTGACCCCCCTCCCCCTCCCCCAGTGCTATTTTCTGTCTTTGCTGGGGCTCTTGTCCCCTCCCTTATGGCTGCCTTCATCTTTTTCCTCTTACCTCCTGGCCTGTCTCCACTCCTCAACACTCTCAACAGCTCCCCCATCTTTCCCCCTATGCTCATTGAGAATTCCCTGCTGTTCCCAAAGCTTCCAAGCTTCCCCCCAAACTCATCCTTTGCTCCAATCTTATAAGAGGAGTTGTTCTTCTGACTTTCCAAGCCCTATCTCGTCTCCCTGAGCCCAGGATCCAATCTTCTTGTTGGGGAAGGCCCAACAGGAAGACTGGATTCCCATTGTTGCATGACATTCAATATCGTCACCTCTTCTGTGCCTCCACCTAGGAACACAAGCAAGACTCATCATGTGATAGAACAAGCCTCCTCTTGACCTCAGGGAGCTTTCCAGCCACCATCAGAGTCAAGCCTGCCGTTCTCCTGGAGGCTGATTTGTGTCTTGACCCTCTGGCACCTGTGAATGTGACCTCATGTGGATATGGAATCTTTGTAGCTAGAATCGGTTATGAAGTGAAGTAATGCAAGTACTGTTGTCTTTATCAGAAGAGAGGGAAATTTTCACACAGAGAGACGGGGGGAGGGAGTGAGAGAGAGAGAAGAAGAAGAAGAAGAAGAAGAAGAAGAAGAAGAAGAAGAAGAAGAAGAAGAAGAAGAAGAAGAAAAAGAAGAAGAAGAAGAAGAAGAAGAAGAAGAAGAAGAAGAAGAAGAAGAAGAAGAAGAAGAAGAAGAAGAAGAAGGAGGAGGAGGAGGA
>NC_034603.1:61785311-61814042 GCF_900095145.1 Mus pahari
AGGAGGAGGAAGAGGAGGAGGAGGAAGTGTGTGGTGGAGGGGCACAGGTCTGAGTAATGAATTTTCATGTTAGGAACACCAGGGACTGCTGACAACCACCAAAGCTAAAAGACAGGACCAGGAGAGATTCTTATCCAGAGTCTTTGGCAAAAACCAAGTCTGCATCAGAGCACAGAAGCAAACATCTGGACCCCAGCCCTCAGAACACTGACGCAGGAGGACTGTCAGTCATGGCTAGCCTGGGCCCCCAGAGCAAGACTAGATTCCAAAAAAACAAACAGACAAGACTGAGCTAGGCGTGGTGGTGCATGCTTTCAATCCCAACACTCAGGAGGAAGAGGCAGGAAGATGGCTTGTGTGTTTGAGGCCAGCCTGGTCTGACAGAGAGAGTTCCAGACCAGTCAGTGCTACGTAGTGAGATCATGTCAAACCAAACCAAACCAAACCAAGCCAACCAACCAATTAAACAAACAAAACCCATCACTAATCCTGTCAACACATCTTAGTTTTGAGCAGTGGGGCAGACAGGAAGGAATGATCTCTATCGTTTCAGGTTGCCCACATGATAATAACTTGTTAGAACCTCACCGTGGATCATACAGGGCATTTTGAGACTTTGGTTTCATTGTAGACACTCTCTGCTGCTCTGAGGCCTTTGCAAAGCTGCTGACCAACTTACTGCTGCCTTCCCAGAATGAAGTTAGCTGGTTAATTGTCTGGAAGCCTCTCTTCCCCTGAGAAGCACTCTCTTGGGCTCACCTTGTGTCCCCAGCTCTGGACCTTTAATCCAACCAGTGCTATCTGTCAGGACTGGTAAGGCTCTGCTGAGGCCCTCCGGCCTCTCCCTCTCACAGACTGTCTAGGAGAGCTGAGCCCACAGACACCCGGACCGCCTTTGAAAGGCATCTCCTCTCAGAGGGCCCACCTAGACACACTTAGCCCTGTGCCTGCCCCTTTTTCCCATCTGAACTCATCCATCAGGGAAAGGTCTCCACAGTTCCTCAGAGGCACTGGCTGCCCTTGACAGAGCAGCTCCAGAATCCTTTGCCCTACTCCTGGCTTGTGCTGCCCTCTGACCACTTGGCCTACCTTGCAGTCTTGCCACTTTGCCCCACCTCTGGTGCAGGGCCAACCTTTGAAATTTAAACAAAGTGCCTCTCCCTGACTTTCCCTCTTCCTCTCCTTACCCCACCCTTGGGTAGCTTTCTCCAACAAGCCCAAGCTGCAACTCTGGAGTCATGCTGTCTCAACTCATGGTGACTCAGCTTGTTGCACTTCCCCTCCTTCCTCATTCACTTAGTTCTTCCTGAGATAACCTCTTGAGCCGGCCACGTGTTCTCAGATATGATATGGCAGGCTGACTTCCTGGCTTTCCCAGGCACGCCTGTGACCCACTGTATTCTTCCTGAATTACCTTTGGTTTTTCCCACAAGACCCTAAGACTCTAATTTATCTGCCTGTCTAGTGGAGGCTGTTTGTATTGATGGATGTGCACAAAGCAGGAGGGAAAGGATGCAGGGCTTAGAGCTGTGTCTCACCCTGTCATCTGAGAGCTCCCTCCAGTCCAAACCTCTCCTGTGACAGATGGCAGAGGCTGTCAGAAGTGGAAAGAGCTCTATGGTTGGACTTCAGAGCCCCAGACTCACATCTGCCTTGTCTTACCAGACGCAGGCTTCACCTGAGTGTGTGTCTGCCTTCGCATTTGTAAAACGAGGAGGTACGGGTCCTTCCCTAGGGGACTCCTGAACAAGGTTAAGGGGAGCGCTTATTACTGACAAACACACGGTGTGTGCAGACGCATGTGAAATGGGAATGGAAAAATCGAGATATAGAGGCAATGCCCCTGGCCAAGGGTCACCCAGAAAGCAGACTAAGCCTCTTCGGTTCCTAGTCTAGGGCAGTCATCCATCCCTCCTCCCTGAGAGAGGGCTGCAGCAAGAGGGAGTGTGGTCAGACCTGAGCAGCTGCGGGTTGATGAAGTCGAGCAGGTCCTGGATCAGCTTGAAGCAGGCACCCATGAGCAGGCTGGAGGTGAAGGTTCTCACCAAAGCCCTCAGAAAGGAAGGAGGCTGCTTGGACTTGGCTCGGGTCTTCAGTAGGCCCTCATCCTCACCTGGGATCTTTGGCTCAGCTGCTGCCGTCTGGGACCTGTTTGGGGATAAACAGCAGTGGGTAGGAATGGTACCTGGTTCCAGGAGACCAAGGGCCAGTCTGGGATGGGCAGGTAGGAGAGGGATGGGGGGAGGGGGGGAAGGAGGCAGCGGGGGATCGGGGAGTAGCTTTTTTCTTGGCTTTCACAACTGGAGGGGGATAGACAACATCACTTCCCAGATGGCAGTCTCCGGGTGCTCACTGAAGGGAGAACCGTGTACCCAGCTCTGTGGTCTCTTCCTGCCTCCCAGAGCTGGTTTTAGTATGGATGCTGAGACAGGGGGATCAGGGTAGCTGAACAGGGAGCAGGTAGATGTGGTATGGGGCGGGGCGAAGGGGGGGGATAGAGACAGGGTAGAGCTGGCAGCTGGGGGTTCTATTGGCCTCTGCAGAGGCCCCAAAGCAGGGAAACTACAATACTGGTGTCTAAGCTCTGTCCTTTTTCCACCAACAGTTAGCATTCCAGTAGCCCTGGGATGACCAAGCACTGACTTCTAAACTCTGGTTTGTGGGCAAGGGTTGGAAAAGGGCTTGGTTGTGGGCCCTGGATGGGAGACTTCCTGTTCAAAGGCTCTCACTCTGGCTTGCCTCCAGACAAGAGAGGCAGGAATAAGAGGGCTGGTCCAGCCCTCCCTAGGAAAACCCCTGCAATTTCAAATTCAGATCAAGCACAGTGGGCCTCTGGGCCAGCTGGGTGTGGAGTATTGCCCTGTCAATGTCAGTGGGGAGACCTTGGCTGTGTCATTAAACCTTTAAGCTTCATTGTCCCTTCTCTGGGTCAAGGGACAACTAGAATACTGTTGGATTGCTGAGAAAGTGAATGAGGTACTCTCTACACTAAGAGCCACGCCCACTATACGTGGAGCGGGACACAAGTTTCAGCACCCTCTGATCCTCAGATGAAGCAGGGAGGACAGGTCCCCACCCGGGCCTTGCTCTCACCTGCGGCATCCTACCGCTGCTGAGACATCCCCAGGTCTTTGAGCAACACCACAGGTGCCTGGGGACTGAGAAGTTGGGACAGGGACCTGAGGGCACAGGGAGGACTCACCCTGATGCTTGGTTCTGCTGCTTCTGCCATGCTTCCAGCAGCCGTTGGACCACCTTGTGAGAGCAGTCCTCCTCAGACAGAGACCAGAGGTCACGGTCCTCCAGGGGACGTCGGTAACCAAGGATGGCAAGCCTGGAGGAGGGAGGCAGCATCCCCACACAGGGTCAGAGGCCTAGAGCTGATATTTCTAGGGTCTTGGGTTAGGGGAGGTCCCCCTTAAATGCGGTACCAAAGTCATTCCCATGGTCCCTCTTGATTTCTACCTCTCTCTGCCTCTCTCCTATAGACCCCAGATGCTCTATCTGTCCAAGGGCCCCTGGAAATGAAACCCACACTGGCCAGGCTTGAGAGTGCACAAGGCAGGAGGGATTCAGGCCAGCCTCAGGTGTATGTGGTTAATGAGTTGTCACTCAGGTCACAGACACAATTATCCTCCTCAAGCCACTCTGAGGAGCAGCCAAGGAGATGACAAGCTGGAAGCTTATCCCAAATGGAAAAGCTTAGAGCTAATTATGGTCTCCTTCCAGCCTTCTGCATCTGTCCCTGTGGCCTGCCAGATGTAGGGATGGCCTGTAGCCTGGGACCTAGACTGGGCCAGGTTCAGCCTCTGCATTCAGCTCCCAGCCCAAACAGCCACTTTTGCCCACCATGGCCTACCCACCTGGTTAATGGGGTGGCAGTATGGGGGAGGGGGCAAGTCAGGCCAATTCCTGGGGTTCCCGGACTTCCTTTCCCACTCCTCAGGTCTAAGCTAGAGCAAGAGCCAACTCACCTTGTGAACCACCAGAAAGACAAGCGGGAAAAGAAGCCAGCACTGGTCTCTGGGCAAGGATTCTAGGAGAGAGAAGGAAACAAGGAGATGGGAATGTCCCATACATCTTAACACCCAGGAGAGGCAGGGAGGCCACTATTCCTTCTTGTACTCAGCCTGTTCTCAAGCTGTGGAGGTGGCAATCTCTGCTTCAGAGGAGACTGGAGGGATGGGGCTGCTGGTACCATTTGGGCTGAGACACAAACTGTTGAAGCCCCTGCAACTTCCTGGGGGACAAACTCACGGTGTCAAGATTCTCCGGGGAGAACAAAGGCGGCTTCTCCTTGAAGCAGGACAGGATGAGGGCACAGAGCACCAGGGCAAAGTAGATGTAGAAAGTGGTGAATCGGAACGGATCCAAGATTTTACCCTGGGAGAGAGTGGAGAGGGACCTCGGAAGCTTTTGGGAAGGCTGGAGTGCAGCTCAGCACCCTGGGGCATCAGGCTCACCTGCAGCACCCAGAGGATGCCCAGTGGGAGGGAGAGAGTGTATGGTGTTGGGGGCAGTGACATGGGGAGGACTTGTCTTGCGCTGACACAAAATCCAGCAGCTGGCTCCTTGCCTGTGTCCTCCCCAGAGAGGGAGATGGGGGCCGCCACCTCTGTGTTCCATCCCTCCCACCATCAGAGCAAAGTCAGACTGAAGCAGGCAGGAAGAAACAGAATGAACGAGTGGGTCTTCACACACATCTGCACATGTGTTCACGACAGACACTGGGGGCCACATTAGGTGGATGGTCCTGCCCTCCCTAGATTATTGAACTTGGGGGTGGGGAGTGGCAGTTACAGAATTGTCCTCCCGTCCCCTGCCCCAGCACGCCCAGACATATCTAACCACGGTTGCGTCTTTGACCTATTTCTTTGCATGGCTCAGATCTCCCGCTTCCTGCCACCAGGCAGAGATGTAGCAGGTAGAGGAACAGCATGAAAGATGCCGAACAGAGGAAACCCTGGAACTGAGGAAGGCCCAGAATCGGCAGTAACCTTGAGCCTTGAAGCCGTGCCCCTGAACAGGGTTAGACCTGGAAGGGCTGGACTTCTTACCTCTGCCATAGCTGAGAGGATCTTGGAGCGGAAGGGGATGGTGGCACAGATCACACACAGGAGCCAGAATATGATGAGCACTCCTGAAGACTGTACTCCCCGAAGCCGCTCGTACTGGATTAGCAAAGTGGCCAGCAGCTATGCAGGAAGGGCAGAGAACACTTGACTAAAGCACACACATCTAAGCCTGCTCTAACCCCTTATGTGTGCCCAGATGTTTTTGGAGTCATTTCACCCTCTGACAACCACCATGTGTCCACCCTTTTCTTCAGAGCCCGTGGCCGTAGCATACCGCACAGCCCACCGGAGACCTCCCGCACAGCATCCTGGGGCCCACACTAACCATGGTGACCCCCATCACCAAGGGAGTGACAAAGAAGACAGGAGCAGGGGATGAGCCGTGGATCAGGCCGTGGAAGGAATAGAACAGGTCCACCCATGAGACACACCACAGCAGAACACCGAGGGCCTGTGGAGAGTGCACAGGTTCGAATCTCCATTTCTAATGGTAGCACTAGTCTCTGCTAGGGAGAACTCCCTTTTCATGCAGCCATTGTAAGCTACCAGACCTGTCTGGGCCTACTCAGAAGTTTCTAGGATGATGGGAAATTCCGTTTTTGAACATTCTACAACTTTCAAAAGAGGAAAGACCTGCAGACTCAACTGATAGGCTTCTATAGCCCAGAACTATGGGGGGCAGAGACAAACTAGGAGCACTGGTTTTAGCTGCCAGTTGGGGCAAGGAGTTCATGAGAAACACAATCCCTTAGATTCCCCCCCCCCCCTCAGAGGACAACCCTGGGCCACTGACCGTCTTGAGCCTGGATAACCATGAGAGGACTATGTAGCCAAGCTGATGGTGTCTTAGGTAGAACAGGTAACAGGGCAAGGCAGCCCACAAGTAGATGCAGGGGACCCAGGCCAGCAAGGAGTTCTGGAAACAGGGTGTGAGGTCCGGAGTGTTGGTATATATAGACAGGTTGGAGTCCTGGAGACAGAAACACAACAGTTTGGCATTGTGGTAACCACGGACAGGCATAGCTGGCCCTCAGGGAGATGGCCAGACCAGGCAGATACTCCATCTACCCAGGGTGGAGGTGGGCACGTGGTGAGGGATACGTGAGGGCAAGAGACTGAGCGTGCCTGTGACTAGGGGAGCTCCTAGGGATCCCAAGGCTGCCTCATTTCCTTATACTCATTCTAACTGAGGGCTAATTCAAGTGCAGTATAAGCTGCACCCACATCAAATGTATAGTTTAATGAGTTTGACAGTCGTATAACCCTCAAAGTCATTGACACAATAAAGACATGATATCTCCATTATCCCACGAGGTCACTTACGTCTCTTTGCATGCCACCCTTCCAAGACCAGCCTTGATCTTCAACATGCCTAATCTTTGTTTCCCATTTTTTTTCCCCCAAACCAAAATGAAACGAAACCAAACCTCTCTCTCTCCAGATTTCTCCTGGGCAAGTAGAGAGCTTCCTGCGTCCTTAGGTGCTTTTAAGATGGGTGACTAAGGCCAGGTGGATGGTCTTGTTGCATAAGCATAGGGGCCTTAGTTTGGATCCCCAGAGCCCAAGTGTATTTATTTTCTTCTCTTTTTAAACCAACCCAGCATGCTGGTCCACACTTGTAACCCCAGTGCTGGGGTGGCAGTCATGACAGTGGGAACAAGGGCTGAGAAGCGGGAGACACGGAATCCCTAAGCTCTTTGGCCAGCCAGTCTAGTGGAACTGATGATGCTCAAGTTCACTGAGAGATACTGTCTCAAAAGATCAAGGTAGAGGACCAGGAAGATGGCTCAGGAAAGGTATGAGCCACCAATCAAGACTTACAAACTAACCAGGCGTGGTGGCGCATGCCTTTAATCCCGGCACTCGGGAGGCAGAGGCAGGCAGATTTCTGAGTTCAAGGCCAGCCTGGTCTACAAAGTGAGTTCCAGGACAGCCAGAGCTACACAGAGAAACCCTGTCTCGAAAAAACAACAAAAACAACAAAAACAACAACAACAAAAAAGACTTACAAACTGAACTCCATCCCCAGATCTACATGGGAAGGAGAAAACCAACTTCCTGAAAGTTGCCCTCTGACCTTCACATATGCATCGTGACACTTGCACACACCCCTCAAAATAAATAAATAAATAAATAAATAAATATACATAATAATCAACCCCGGATCTCTGAATGCACACACAATAATAAATAAATAAATAAATAAACAAACATATATAATATAATGTATATATAATATAATTATATAAATATATGTGTGTATATATTTCTCCATCTCATTTCAAAGCCAAGACAATGCCAGCCATCCCTACAGACACTCTCCATCTTCTCCCCTCTTCTTCCTTCTCTTCCTCCTCTTGTCCTTCTTCTTCTACTTTTTCCTGTGTGCACATGCACATGTTCATGTGTTTGAAGGTCCACATGCATGTATGTATGAATACAAGCCAAAAGACAACCTAATGTCATCTCCCAGGCACAATTCCTAAGGTACCATCCATATCATCTGCCTTTTCTGAGATAGAGTCTCCTAGTGACCTAAAGCTCACCAAGTAAGCCTTTCTTCACCTCCCAGCCCTGGCATATATATAGGTGTGTGTGTGTGTGTGTGTGTGTGTGTGTGTGTGTATGTTCATACATGTGATATATACATACATGTGATATACATACATGCATACATATACACACACACATATATATTACAAAGAAAAAGATGGAGGTAATCGTTCTCTACCTCTACCTACCTTATTAGAGTTATGTGAGATTTACATGTGTTGGGGATTTGTTCTAATGTTTTGTCTTTATTCGGCTCCCAAAAATCACATAAGAATGTACATGTCCAGACACTGAGTCCCTGTCCCCAATTGAGTTTTGATTAATCAATAAAGAGCCAAAGGCCATCGGCTGAGCAGGGTGAACGAAGTAGGACTCCTGGGCAAGAAACACAGAAGGAGAAGGGGCAGAATCGCCATGCCACAGAAGCAGAGGGATCAGATTTAAGAGCTGCAGGAGAGAAATCATCCATCAGTGTAGGTGCAAAGGGAGAGGGGCCCCATGGGAGGGCTGCCCAGAAGGGAACAGGGCAGCAAAGATAAAATAGAGATTTAGAAAATGTTAACTCAGGAATACTGGAGGGGAGTGTGCGCTAGCCGTGGAGGGGAGGTTTGGAAGTGGCCAGCCATTGAGCTAGTCAAGGCATATCAAAATATAACGTGTGTGTGTGTGTGTGTGTGTGTGTGTGTGTGTGTGTGTGTGTTTCATTTGTAAATCCAGAGCTCTTGGGCAGGTACGGAGCTGGGCACATACCAGCCTGGAGCCCAGAGCGGATTAACAATTTTCCACTACACATTGGTGCAAAGGTGTGAGCAGAGAACTTTACAAATTAGGAAGCAAAGGCTAAGCAACTGTCCCTGTTCACCCAGGAAGTGCCCTGAGTAGGTACCGCAGGCAGCTTAGGGTGGTCGGTCACCCTTGTGTTACAGCTCTTCCTTGGACTGTACCGATACCTCCATGCTTTTTGAAGCTAGATGAGGTAACCAATTCATGCACTAATGCTTTGCGTTCAGATCGCTTCCTCCAAGGTGGCTAACGTACTCATCTCTCCTTCTCACAAAGTATTAGATGCTCTTTACAAAAGACCCCCCCCCAAATACAAACAAATGAGAAAACTGGCCTCCACCCCATCCACCTAGAGACAACTGCTCCTGAGGAAATCCCGCCCACCCTCTAACTACCATTTCATTTTCATGCGAGTTAAACATGCACATAAATCTGCTTTTCTGGAAGCAGATTAGTTTTCTGTTACTGGAACTGGGAGGTTCTCTGTGCAACCCCAGAGGCCTGGCCACTTCATTACTGTCAAGTGAGATAAGAGAGCACAAAGGGGTGCCCTGTGGATTTGGGATGGCGCTTGACGGGTCTGCGGAAGCTCGGGGATTTTTTTTTTTTTTTTTTTTTTTGGGTCTTCTTTTTTAAACCAGGTATGCTGGCCTGCACTTGTAATGCCCGAGCTGGGAGGTGGAGAAAGGCTTACTTGGTGAGCTTCAGGCCACGAAGAGACCCTATCCCCCAAAAGATGGAAGGTCCCTAAGTCATGGCACCTTAAGAACGGTGCCTGAGGAATGACATTGCGGGTTGTCCTCTGGGTTGCATGTATGTATGTGGACCTGCACACACATGGACATGTACATGTGCACAGATACATGTAAAAGAAGAAGAAAAGGAGGAAGAGGAGGGAAGAAGAGGAAGAGGGGAGGAGGAGGAGGAGGAGGAAGAGGAGGAGGAGGAGGAGGAGGAGGAGGAAGTCTCTGTAGGGATGGCTGGCACTGGCCTGTCTTTGAAAGGAGATGGAGAACTAAGCTGAGTGTCTACGTTTTCCTCACATCCCCTCCTCCAGCCTGGCCCCTCCCCCAGCCTCCTGCAGCCACCCAGTCCCTGAGCTTTCTCAGACTCTGCAGGGAAAAATGGCTTCAGCCACTCTCATGCTTCAGTATCCTCACCTCGGCTGGTTCCTGGTCTCCCACTTCCTGGCAAGCTTTTCTTATTGGTTTTTTTTTTTCCCCCTTTGTCTCAGTGAATTCTGTGTGTACAACCTTTGCCCTTGGGTCGCTGTGTATCATTGTTCACAGACCGCACCGAGGAGCCCTGAAGCCAAGTCACCAGCCCCAGTCTCCTAGGCCAGCGGTTCTCAACCTTCCTAATACTGCAACCCTTTACTACAGTTCCTCATGTTGTGGTTGACCCCCACAACCATACAACTATTTGTGTTGCTACTTTGCAATTTTTCGCTACTTTTATGAATCGCAATGTAACATCTGACAGGCAGGATCCAATGAAAGGATCAGTTGAGACATTGCAACCCACAGGCTGCGAAGCCGCTGTCCTAGGGCCTATGGGGCCTCTCCTCCTCGTCTCTCAGATGACCTCTCATCTGTCCCCAGCTACCTCATGGTCAACACCTTTTATGACAAACTTGTTTTATTTCCTGAAAGGAGCAGCAAACCCCACTGGCGCTGCCTGTCTCTGTCAAAACCACCGCCACACTTCTAGCTTCTCCTTCCCCAAGAAGCACCTCAACCAGACCCTTGCTGGGAGCAGTGACTAGATAGGCAGGTGTCTGACTCTGGCTCTCACCTCTTTTAAGCCCTGTGATTTGATTGCCTCTAGAGGGCCTTGGCTTCTTCAGGGTTAAAGCTGTGGTGGTGGTGGTGATGGTGGTGGTGGTGGTGGTGGTGGTGGTGGTGGTGGTGGTGATGACGATGATGACCGACAATGATGGTGATACCTTCAAGTTGGCTACACCCACCTGGTCCCTCCCACTTACCCTCCAGCCATCAGACCAGCTCTCGCCTCTCAGAGTCTGCCAAGAGGCTCTGCTCTCTTTTCTTCTGGCACCTCAAGGATGTGAATGCTGGCCATGCTCTTTCTTCACAGCCATGCCTCATGGTCTCTTAGCTGGCTCCTTCTCTTGATGTGAGAACACCCAGGCTCAGTCCTTTCTCTTCGCTATCTGGGCTCACCCTCTGCTGCTCTCTTTTGGTCTCAGAGTTCCAGGACACATAGATATCAATGACTTCCAGGCTCATCTCTCTAGCCTGTTGTTCCTCAATCACCAATGCTATAATGCTATAATCAACTCTTTTTTATTTTGTTTTGTTTTGTGTTGTGTGTGTGTGTGTGTGTGTGTGTGTGTGTTTTCAAGACAGAGTTTCTCTGTATAGTCCTGGCTGTCCTGGAACTCACTGTAGACCAGGCTGGTCTCGAACTCAGAAATCCACCTGCCTCTGCCTCCCAGGTGCTGGGATTAAAAGCGTGCGCCACCACTGCCCGGCCTATAATCAAGTCTTAACTAGAAACCTCCATTCTACACACCCTGTACCATGTTCCATCTCTCTGACCTGACTTCTATACTGTTTCTCCTGCCTCATGGCAGCCGCTGACCTTTTGGCTGTTGCTGAGCACCTACCTGCTAAACAATTCCTGCCTCAGGGCCTTTGCATATACCATCCTCCTTTTCCCAGAGCGTTCTTCCTTACATGCTTAAGCCTTTCCTTTTCAACAAGGCCCGTCATGATCCCCCTGCATAACACTAGCCTTCGCCAGACTCCAAACATACACACACACACACACACACACACACACACACACACACACACACACATTGAAGAAATTAAAGCATTAACACAGAAGATAATATCATACACTCCTTCTAAACCTTCAGAGGCTCACCATTATCTAGAAGACAAAAATCAAAGTGTCTTCTTATAGCATGTAAAACCTCAGCTGGCCTTGAGTGAACTTAGAAACTTTCTAGCGGTTTGGGTTCTTCATCTGTCTTTCTAGGGAAGGCTACTACACCCTGCTTCCCTTTCCTTAGCCTGTCTTTTCCCTAATCATCTCTGGATAGCCTTCTGTCCTACAATGCCCTGGCCACTGCTGCTTTTTCCTGAAATAATAGCTTTGTTCCCTGTCCTGTGCCAGCAAAGCTGCTGTGGCTCCCGTTGTTTATAGAGCCCAGCCCACCCTGGTGGGCAGGTCCTGCAGGGCTCTCCTCCCACCTTCTCCCTCCTCATCCCTTCACTCTCTCCACTCTGAGCCTGCTCCGAGGTTCCCAGTTGGGCACCTTGGCTGTGCCTGGTCTCTCTTCTTCCAACTCTGCAAGCCCCAGCACCTCCACTGAGCAGTGCTGGGCAGGCTCAGGAGCAGCCTCTTCCCTCCCAGAGCCTCAGCACTCATTGTGAGTGACACTTCTCGGAGCCTCTTTCCTGCTTTGGGGGATGCTTTGGAGAAAGTCCCCTGCTGCAGACAAGGCAGCCTGGCAGCCCGCAGCCAGGACATTCAACCTGGAGGCTCCTCCCTCAGGCCCTGTGTATTCGTGTTGGGTAGTTGTGGCACATACATGTTGCACTCCAGATCCCTACACAGGACGTAGCCGGTACCCATTTATTCTTTATATTTCCCTTCCTCCCTCTCTCCTGTCTTTCTTTCCTTTCTTCCTTATTAGGAAATCAACCCCGGGGGGCTTGCACATGCCAGGCAGGTGCTCTACCACTGAGCTATAGTTCAAGATCCAGGGTCTTTTGAGACATGATTTCGCTGTGTAGTTCAGGCTGGCCTCAAACTCATGACCCTCCTGGTTTCAGCCTCCCATGGGCTGGGATCACACACATGTAACACCATGGCTGGCCCATTTTCTGTCTTTATTCAGAGGATATAAGCCAACCCCCCCCCCCCCACTCCTGCTAAGCTTCTGCCTTGTCAATCACCAGCTGAGTCTAACACCAGTCCTCCTGATCAGAGAGAGAGAGAGAGAGAGAGAGAGAGAGAGAGAGAGAGAGAGAGAGCAGACTGTTTAGCCCTAGATTTGCCTTTTCTTCTCCACCTCCCCCACCCGCCACTCTCTCTTTTTTTGTATTATTTTCCCTTTTGAGGTAGGGTCTCTAGTAACCCAGGCTGGCCTTAAATTCCTCATCATTCTGTCTCTACCTTGCAAGTACTGGGATTATGAGTGTGTACCACTATTCCTGCCAAAACCCACTTTAAAAGCATTTTTTAAAATTCAAGTGTGACGTAATTATAGAAAAATGCACATATCTCTGAAATAGAAACCTCCACAATCCCCCGCCCCTACCCAGGTGTATTTAGCTGTGTAAACCGCATCCACACCAAGAGACATAGCACTGGGGGCAGAAGACGCCCTGTGCCTTCCTCACCACTGTCCACCACAGAGAACCCACCCTGATCTCGCCTGCAATGGATTTTCACGCAATGGGTGATCCAAACCCCGATTGGAGCTTGCCATAAATGAAGCTGTACAGTGTTCCCCTGACGTTTTCAACCAACAAAGTGTGGTGGTATATTACTCTGGAGGGTCCACCTGCAATTCTGTGTGTTCCAAGATGTGAACTTTCCACTGAGAACACACCCCAGGAAGCTCCTAACTAAGGTAAGCAGTTCTCTGGCTCACATATTCTCTACGAAGCCTCTATATTTCAGCTGTGACTTTTGTCTTTGATTCTGGTCCTGGGGAATGAGCCAAGCATGCTAAGCCAAGGACCCTGATACCAATTCAGGTTCGGAGTTTTTAAAAGATACTTCTTGGGGACTAGGGAGACGGCTCAGTTGTTAAAGCACTTGCCACACAGGTGTGGGGACCAGAGTTCAAACCCCAGAATTCATGTAAATTGAGGCACAGAAGCCACATCTGTAATCTTGGTGTTCCTCTGGCCAGATGGGAGGTGGAAGCATAGCATCCTTCAAAACGTGTGAGCCAGTTAAGCCTAACGTGCACTGCTGCAAACAAGAGGCGTTGTCTCCAACAAGATGGAGGGTGAAGACCAACACACAGGTTGTCCTCATATCTCCACATATGCTTCATGGTACACACACACACACACACACACACACACACACACAATCTCCATAGCTGCAAGCAAGCAAATGTTCTCCCTGCTATGGTTGTAACCTACAGATATGAAAGTGAGCACCTTCTTTCAGTTCAGTATATACGAAGCTTTCAAACCCGTGTATTGAGGGTGGGGGAGATGACTCAGCAGGCAGCAGCAGCACGTGCTACCAAGCCTGACAACCTGAGTTTGGTTCCCAAAAATACACATAGCAGAAGAAGGGAACCAACTTCCTAAAGTTGTCCTCTGACCTCCACACAGGTACCATGGCATGTCCCCACTCCCACCAGAAAAAAATGCCCTGTGTGTTGATTGAGTCACCCTCATTTTGGTGGCAAAGGACACAGAGCCTGGGATCTCACCCAAGCAAGGCAAGATCTCTATCTACCACTGGGCTATGTCTTCATGCCTGATTGATTTATTTTTTTTTTACCTTGAGGCTTGCTAAATTGCTCAGGTTGGCCTTGCATTTTGGGCCATCCTGCCTCTCCTGTTGGTGTACCCGGATTACACCACACTAGTGCTCTGACTTTGCTAGAGTAGCCTCATGTGTAGCCGCAGTGACCAGCTTGGTGAGGGGAACAAGGTGGCATAGAGCTTTTCCAGCATTTTATGGCTACCCTCTAAAGCTACTATCCAGGGGGTAACTCAAAACAGGTTTCCCGAGATATACAACAGGGTTGTTGTTGGGTTCAGTTTACAGAGGAAAAGTGAACATCACTGGCTTCGGAAACAGCTTCAGGAACAGCTGACACTGTGGAGCAGGACAAATATCCTGGCTATGGAGAGGCCATGGGATGGTGATTTCTTCCAATCCGTTCTCTCTGGGCCCATGTACCAGAAACGCTTTCCCCCTGAGCCTTGCAGATCTTTAGCGGGGTACTCCATGCCCTCCTCTTGTTCTCTCTTGAGGCTGTATCCCCTTCCATTCAACTCCCAGCACAGGGTCGGGAGCCCTGGAGCACACCAGAAGCTGTTAAATATATCATAAAGGAGCGTGGGGTGAGAGAACCTATGTACGGGTCCATAGTACGCTAGGGCACATCACTGGCTTTAAGGCCACCAGAGGAACCAACCTTGGTGTTGTTGATGTAGTATAGCTCTATTAGTCCAAGTTCTTGTGTAAGGTAGGCTAGCCTTGAACTTACTGTGTAGCTTAGGCTGGCTTTGAACTCTTTACCCTGCGGCCTTCACCTCCCAAGTGTTATTGTTGCAGGTACCACTAGTCTCAGTTCCGCCATTTTTCAGTCATGAAATGGTGACTCTGAACTTCGGATGCAAATAATGACAGACCCACAGCCACCTTCCATGCAGGAGTAATGAATGGGAAAATGCCTATCTGTTACCTGGTCACACTTCGGAAAGTGGGTGATAGACAGGACATCGGGCTGTTGGGGACATGTTTCATGACATAAACACTGATGCCGTAGACACAATCAAGTAACCTTGGAGATTGAGAACTGGACGGTTGCTCTGGGCTCATGAAGGTCCTATCTGGGTGACTATTCTTGTGGGAGATGTGCTCTGATTGGGTACAGTCTCCTTGGAGACAGCAGGTACCTGTTGTTCATTCCTGCATCCCAGATTCCCGCCCCAGAGCTATTGCTAGAACATCTATGGGACATATCACACACCCCAGGTCTGGAACGGGAATACCTCTTCTTTTGCTACAATGCCTTCTTCTTTCCTCCCTCCATCCCTCCTGATTTCTCCTCCACCTTTCCTCCCTCCTTCAGGACAGGATCTTCCTGGGCACCCCTGTTTCTTCTCTTTCTCATTTCCTGATCCTATCCATCAGTAAACCCTGTCCTCTCTGTCCAAAAAAAAAAAAAAAAAAAAAAAAAAAACTCAGGTGGAAATTCAGGTGTAACCACACATGCCTACTACCCTAGCTCCATAACAAACCTATCCTAGGCTACATAACAAGATCTTGTCTCAAACAAAAACAGCCCCTCTCACATACACACAAAGCTTAAGCAGAACTCTGTGGTGATGCTGTATTTGATCAACCTTAGCCATAGACAGGGAACCTCACCTACTGACCCCGATCTCTTCTGAATCTGGTCTCTTCTCCACCCTCTGCTTCCCTGACTGGATTATTTCCAGGGCCCTCTCTCTGGTTTCCTGTTTTGGCTCAGCCACTTGTCCCTACATTCTCTTACCTAGTACAGCAAGAAAGACCTATGGGAAATCTGAGCCAGACTACACGCCCATGGCACTGCCCTGCCTTTTACCGGTGTTAAGGAAAAGGCAGGGAACGCCACACAGCACCTCCAAATCATTGGCAGCTTCCTGACCTGTGTGATCTTCTAGCCTCAGTCTGCCTTAGGACCCTGGCCTGGGACCTAGACACCTTCAGCTATCTTCAGCTATTCCTTCTTCACTTGCCACTGAACCCTCACTACCTCATCAAAGTTCATCTTGACTTCCTAATTAGAACTGTGACCCATCGAAGGCCTTGTCTTAACCCTGCACCTCTCCCTTATCCATTTTACTTTCTCCACAGCCATGACAACCTTCTCTCACTTGATACTAGTGAGCTGTGTTTCAGTTACTGCTTTTTCTACTGTCTCCTACGACAGCAGGTGTTCCCTGGGGACAGGTTTGCTAAAGGACAGCTTTTGTTGACCACGATGCTCCTCACTGCCTAGAGTTTGCAGCCTGCCCACCTCAGCCCAATGACTTTGGTCCTTCTCCCAAGGAAAAGCACCCAGGCAGGACTCCCAGAGCTCACCTTCACCTTCACCTTCCTACCTGCCTGCCCATGGCTTCTGGACACTTAGTCCAGGAGGTACACACTCTCTCTCCACTGACTGAACCAAACACACGAGTGAATGAACTCCTGTGCTCTCCCGGGCCCCAGCTTCCGTAGCTGGACACCAAGACAACATCATGCTGTTTTTCTGGCACTAAAGCACCCTCGTGACAACCAAAGGGGCCTCGAGCCTAAGGCACTAAAGTAGAAATGACAGAGAGGACAGACTCAGTTGTGGTCATTTCCTGGATCCCCTCAGGCAGGGTGGAGGGTGGCGCCTTAAGACTCCTCTTCCATTCCTGGTCTGAAGAGCACCAGCTGGAAGGCAGCCCAGGCCCTCAGCCCCTCCTGCCATCATCCACTTGGTTTCCACAGCAACAGCAGCTTCCTAAATACTGCGATTAAACAGCTGGATGGAGCCGATAAGGTGGAAGGTCCGGCACCCAGAATGGACCACAGGGCAGATGCCCCTTCGTGGGCACCGAGGCTGAGATCCCTGTAGACTCAAACCAGTGGCAGGGGGAGGGGAATGAGGACCCCAGAGTTCTCTGTCCCACTTCTGCCAGCAATCTCCCAGGCCTCAGGCTGCTGGCAGGCTCTGTCTAAAGAAGATTCATTACTTCCTCAATCCCGTATGGTGGTGGTGGTGGGGGGTGCGCATCTGTGCTAGACAGCTCCTGAGGTCACTGGGAAGGGACTGATTGGCAAGAACATCTATCTCAGCAGAAATTGGAGGGAAGGGAAGCAGGCACCTTCTGATTCCCCAACCCCACTCCCCACTGCCCTCCATGAGCTACTAAGACAAAAACAGGAAGCCTGAGAGGCCACAGAGGGCTATGCTGGGCCAGCCTCTAGCTTGAAGGCAGAACACACCTCTCACTCCTGTAAAAGACCTGGCATCCCGGGAAGACTTTGGCTATAGAGCGCCGGGACTTCTGGGATCCATAGTTAACCTGGAACTCAAGCTCTGACAATGCAACCCAAGTCCTAGGCTCCTTGGGTTCGACGGTGCCTCCTGAGGGCCCTGTCAGTGCTAGTGTGACATCAACACACTCAAATCACCAGTCATCCTTAACCCACACTGCCAGCTCTCCCCTCCTGCAGTTCTTCCATACACCTGGGGCATAGGGATTGCCAGGACCAGGCAAAGGACCAGCTGAGTTCTGGAAGCAAAGGGGATTAGAAACTGGACTGTCTGGTTTGGGAGAGAAATTGAATCCAGGCTTGAGATCTCATTCCCGCTCACACTCTGGCCCACAGCTCAGCTCCCTGGACCAACTGCAGAAAGAATAGTTCCAGGTGGGCAAGAGGAAAGCACTGCCTGGTGTCCTGACCCCAAGGTACCTATGGGGAAGGGGGCAAAGGCACAGACTTTCAGCCCTTGCTTCAAAATTAGGCCATTTGTACTCCAAAGCCCTTTGGTTTGCTATTGTTTTAAGATTATATATATATATATATATATATATATATATGACAAGTACACTGTCGCTGTCTTCAGACACACCAGGAGAGGTCATCTGATCCCATTACAGACAGTTGTGAGCCACCATGTGGTTGCTGGGAATTGAACTCAGGACCTCTGGAAGAGCAGTCAGTGCTCTTAACCACTGAGCCATCTCTCCAGCCCCAAGATTTGTTTTTGCAATTTTTTTTTCCAGACAGATTCATCATGGAACTCCCGGGCTAACTTCAGAGACTGGCCTGCCTCTGCCTCCCAAGTGCTGGTATTGAAGGCGTGTGCCACCATTGCCTGGACTTATTGTTATAATTTTTAATTATGTATAGGTGTGTCTGTGCATACATCAGTGCACGAGACTGCAGGTACCTGAGAAGGCCAGAAGTTGGATTCCCTGGAGCTAGAGTTACAGGCGGTCATGAACCACCTAACATGAACTCTGAGTATTGAATTCCAGTCCTTTGGAAGAGCAAGAAGCATTCGTAACCACGAGGCATCTCTCTAGCTCCTGTTTGTTTTGTTAGATGGGTCTTATATAGACCAGGTTGACCTCAAAGTAAGTATATGTACCTGAGAAAGACCTTGAATTCCTGATCCTCCTGCCTCCGAACGCCAAGTGCCAGGATTTATAGGTGTGGCGCTTGTAATCAAACACCAGCTTCATGCATGCTGGGCCAGCACTCCTCCCACTAAGCTGCATCTTTAGCCCTTTGTTTGTTTTGAAACAAGATCTTACAATCTAAGACCAAGGGGTAGCCTCAGACGGATCTTTCTGCTCTCCCTTTCTGAGCACTGGGATTGCAGGTGTGGCTACAAGACCATTTGGGGGAGCGGGGTGGGGAGGGGAAGCCAGTCAGTTTGGCGAAGCGTCCTCTCCCAGATTACATCCCTGATTCACTTCCCTTCCTAAGTTTCTCCCTTTAGCTCAGGCCCAGGGAACAGGGGAGACGGTCTAGGACCACAAGAACTCAGAGACCAAAGCTAATAAAGCCTGAGGTTCTGTATCTCCAGCTTTAATGAAAAGGGTTTTCCAGGCCCCTGGCCTGGCAGGGAAGATTAGGTTCCTGGAAGGAGATGGTTTCTAGTAGGCTTACACATGGGCATCTTCCACCCATCTGTCCATTCAGCGGCCATCGGGATCCTGGCGTCTTTGCATGTCATTGTTTTCATGTGGGAGCCCAGATGCATCAAAACTTGAACCTTGTCCATTACTTGTGCCTACACATGTTGGGCAATAATCTAATAGGAAACCTTGGAATCTGTAATACCTATAGCCCTAACGTTTAGAGCACCTTATTTATGGCCCTGGACCACAAACTCATCTTCCCAGAATCATCACCAGTCAGCTGTAGACCCGAACTCCTTCTAACCCCCACCCTCTCCAGAACCACCTAAGCTTAGCTAGACCCAAAGAAGATGAGTGACTTCCTCACAGTTACTACCCAGTCAATGACAGAATCAAGATGAGCCAAAGGAGGAGCCATGGAAACGGGTCTTTAAGGTACCCGAGCTTAGTCCCTCCTTAGGTGGTGGGATACTTATCTTTTCCATATGGGTTTGACCCCTATGAAACCCATGGGACCAAGAGCTGCTGCCAAGTTAAGTCTGGGACAGTGAGAAAGCCAGGAATTGAAGGGTCCAGGAATCAGAGAAGAGGAACTGGAGAATCTCCATTGACCAAAATGTCCTTCTTCCCTAACTCACAGAATCCGGAGTGAGGACCATCTGCTGTCCTTGCTTGGGTTTTCTTCCCACGAGGTGGTTCCTTGTACATCTCAAGTGCCAGCTACTTTTTGGGCAGTCTGGATAATTCTATATACATGCCAAGCGAGCCTCTGGATTCCTATGCTTCCTGAGGGCCTGGGATCAGACTTAGTTATGCAAACAGACTATAAACTTTTTGAGAGCCAACAGTCCAGGCCTCTCTATGCACTCCCTTCACCCCAGTGAGGTCTGTCTAACCTGTCCCAAAACAAACAGTGGTACTCTGGGGGCATGGGGCAGCCAATTAGAACAGAGGTTAATTCCCAACCTCCTCTGCCCTTGATCTCTTGCATCTGAACCCTCTCTCCAATTTTTGGATGTGTTCGTTTGTTTTGTCTTTGTTTTTGTTTTCCAGACAGGGTTTCTCTCTGTGTAACTCTAGCTGGCTTGGAACCCACTCTGTAGATCAGGCTGGCCTCAAGCACACAGAGGTCCGTCTGCCTCTGCCTCCAGAGTGCTAGGATTAAAGGCGTGTGCTACCACCACCAGGCTTTGTTTTTGGAGATGGGATCTCATGTAACGTAGGCTGACCTCAAACTTGCTGCATAGCTAGGGACTATCTTGTTCTGATTCTCCTGCCCCTACCTCCCAAGTATGGTAGTATAAGCATGTGCTATGTTTGTTCTTTGAGACAGAGTCTTTCTCTGGCCTTCTTCTTTTGGAACTTATTTTCACACAAATTTAAGGTGTACTCTGAGATGTTGATAAATATGCCCAAAGAGATGGGGACAGGGAGAGTGAAGGAGACATGTCATGGCGCCTAGCATGTGGTGCGTGTGAACATACAGGCGTAGGTGTGTCTACAGGATCACAAGTCTCCAGATTGCCACCCGTAGGGGGAATGAGGCTGAATCTGTAGCAGGCATTAGCTTCCTGCTCTCTTGCTGGAGCCGAGCCTCTGTCCCAGCAGCCTGCCAACTCTTAGCTCACAGGACCATGGCTTTAAACACATGGCAGTCTGACCTCATTCCTTGCTGTCTTCCCACCAGTCAATAGGATTAGCCGGGCCTGCCAACAGAGCTTCTTGCTTCTCAACTTAATTTCACATCCTCTATTTCATTTGATCTCCATAAAAATCTAGCAAGGTAAGCAGCAGGTGGCTCATTTCCTCATCTCAGGTGCAGAGAGAAAGGCCATCAGAAGCTAGGGAAAGTCTAGGTAAACAAGGGGCCCAGTCCCTTTTCTCCTCGGTTTGGCTTTTCCCTGGCTACTCCCAGTTACTCCTCACCACAGCTCCTAAGGTTCAAAGGTATAGCTGAATTATATATGATGCAAATGAGATGCAAAGTAGCATAGAAAAAAAAAAAAAAAAAAAAGAGTAGCCCAGAAAATCAGCCTTTTGAGTAACCGAGCTATAGCTTAGGTTCCAGCTTCCTAACGGGAGACCCTTCCACATCTTAGCTCTGCAACACCCTCCCCCCACCCCCACCCCAGGGCTAAACTACGCGAAGCTTGCTGCTTTCTCACACCCCAACATGAAGCCACTGACTGGTGCAGCCAGGCATGGTCTTCAGAAGCCAAGATTACCTGGAAGAAGGAGGATCTTTTCAGTCTGGGATGGGCAGAGACAGTCGTCAGTTCCGCCCCCCCCCCCCCCCCCCCCCCCGACGTCATTGAAGACATCGAAGCAGAGAGACAACCCCTGCCCCAAAGGGTCACAGTAGAGATGAGATTCAACCCACATGGCCTCATGCACAGTACTATGTTCCAGGGCCAGGGTGCCTAAGGCTCAAAAGTGCAGCCAGGCGTGGGAAGATTGGCACTATGATACGGGCATCTTGCCTCTTAGCCCAGCACTTTGGAACAACACGGTGATCTTGCCACCGCTATACCAGCCAGGTGTCACCCCAAGTCTCTACCTTAAAAGGTTGGGTTAGCTAAGCCCCTCTGTTGCATATCCCTGACTTGGGTCAGGAGGGAATCCAGCCTCTGGGGCGCAGTGCCTTGGGAAGTTCTAATTACTCAAGGCTTCATTGCCGCCTAGGGACCAGGAAGGCTGCACCTGAAGCCTGGCACACCCTCCCTCCTGCTTGTCAACCTTTTTTGCCTAGTCACTGTGATGATCATTACCATGCCACAGTCACACCTGGCAAGTCCAAGTGAGCAGAGAAAAGAAGCTCGCCCATAAGCCAGTGTATTCCCTCTGGACCTCAGAGAAGAGTGGCCACTCCAGTCTAGTTGATGGGGGCACTCCATATGATTTGAGCTAGAACCAGTTAGTGACCCAAAGGAAAAGGGTAGTCTCCAGAGGCACTTTTAATTATTATTATTATTATTATTATTATTATTATTATTATTTGGAGATAAAATCTCATGTGTCTCAGGCTGGCCTTGGCACTTGCCCTGTAGCCAAGGATACCCTTGAATTTCTGGTTCTACTTCCAGCTCCCAAATACTGGATGACAGGCTGTGCAGCCACTTTCAGCTTTTTGACATTGGGAGGAAGGAAGGCAGGAAGACTTAAGACCTTTCACTTCTCTCAAGTCCACGTTACACTTTGTGCCCAGCCCAGTCCGAGATACCTTAAATGACAACACTAGAGTGTGGCTCTTGACTTTTACATGCCTGTTCACACACAGGCACACAGCACACGTCTGTGCAAAACAGCTCACCCTCATCCCTGCACACGCACATCTGCACACACCGGATGCATATACACAAATACTCGTCACGGAAGAAACACAGACTGGGATTCGGATTCTAGATTTGAAACCAGACGAGGGCGGACAGCCCCTGGGTAATCAGAAAGTAGCCCCCGTGTCAACTCTGCCTGTGAGGCTGAGATTGTGTCCCCGGTTGCTTTGCCTGGTGGAGGAGCAAGTGCTGCGGCTGCACATACTTCAGACGCTTAAGCTGACTGATACAAGGATTTGAGGAGAGACACAGAAAGTTACCTTTCTGTGTCCGAGCTTGTGCGTACCGCACATACCATACCGGCACGGAACTGAGTTTTGAGCCCAGAGTCTCCTGCATATCAGGCAAGTGCCACGCCCCTGAGCTATAACCCCAGTACAAAAGACCTACTCTAACTTACTTTATTGTTATCTTTTTTCGTGGAATTGCGTGCTTTGGCACAATTCCCTACCTCTCTGGACCCCCATTTCCCTTATCTATCAATGGAAAGGTTTGGGCTCCCAGACCTCAGACCTCAGTTCTCTCTCTCTCTCTCTCTCTCTCTCTCTCTCTCTCTCTCTCTCTCTCTCTCATGACCTTGGTGTAGATAGGGTCTCCTCACAGACCTGCAGGTGGATCTTGCCCACAGAAACAGTAGCCTCCCAAAACAGGGCCTGGAAGGTCTATCTGTACCAAGTTCTGACTGATCAGGGCTCTGGATGCCCTAGGGTATAGGCAAGGAAGACTGGATGAACAACCAAGCCACAGTTACTGGGTCGGGTCCAGTGCTGGGGTCGGTGGTGGTGGTGGGGAGAGGTTCGTTCATTAGAGGTGCAGGCAAAATGTAAAATGTTCCTTCTATTCAAAACGCAAAATGTCCCTGGGATCCACCAGACAGAGAGACTTACACCAACAGGCAAAGTGCCTGTGCTTCCCTATTCTTGGCGCCCTGCAACTACAGATTCCAGGAACCTCCTTTCTGCCTAGCTTCTCCCCGTGGTAGGTCAAGGCACTGCCGTGGCTGTGGCTATACATCCTTCTGCGCCCATTCTTCCCACTTTGGAGCTTAGACCCTCCCAGGTCTGACTATGCACATCCGCCTTCCCAGGGCATCAGCTGCTGCTCCTGCACTCCCTTACTCCCGTGGTGCCTCCTCCGGAAGGCTGTGTTTGGGCGGGAGACCAGACTTCCCACGGTTGACACCTACTTCCTCCTTAGTACGGATTCCAAGAGACGCTTCTTACCCAGAACTTGGAGCCCAGCTCCCCGGAGCCGCACAGGCGGTCCATGTGGCTCTGGTGCACCGCAGGACTTGGGATCTCAGTTCAGCTCAGTCCCAGCAGATCTGCCCCGGAACCGCCTCTGACTCCCTGCTCCATAGGCACTCCTCCCCGCCCCGCCCTCAAGCCCTCTGGGTCAAGTTCTCCCTGTGCCCAGCGATTGCGACACAGCCTTGGTAAAACTGCTGGTACCTAAAGGGACTGTAAGAAAGGGACTGTAGAGTAAGGAGGGGTAGTTGACTGTACTAGTCCCTGAGCTTATAGACCCGGAAGCTGATAGACCTGGGAATGAGTCTCACTGTAAAAGAAGTCCTTTCTAAAGGTAGGATCTTTTCTGGTTTTATAAATAAATATGAGATCATAGTCTATAGTATGTGAAGTGCTCGTGAACCCAGTCTCTCTCTTCATCCGTTACCACAGAACTGAGACCAGCACATTTATGTGATGTGTCTATGTGCATGTGTACAGCAGGGGAGTGGGGCATGAAAGTTGGTCCTAGTACCAAATAGATGGGTGTATGGCTTCCTTGTGGCTCCCTTGAATTGCTGCCTTCTCAGGTTCTGTGGCTCCCGAGTCTTGCCCAGGGCACTTCTCTTCCCCACTTTTGCACTGGTGACTTATGGATCACCATAATAGAATCCTTCACACTGAGTTTTCTGAGGATTCAACAGAAAGCTATATAACGCACATGGACTACATGTAATACCCAACCTAGGTTAATTCCAGTGAGGCCCCAGGAAGACCTTTCTCTAGCACCTTTATCCTTGGCTGTTGCCGTCATGCTTGTTTGCTTGTTTGTTTGTTTAAGACTGGGTTTCTCTGTGTAGCCTTGGCTACCCTGGAACTCACTCTGTAGACCAGGCTGGCCAGATGACCTGCCTTGCCTGTACCTCCCAAGGGCTGGGATTAAAGGCATGCACCTGGGCTGGTGAGATGGCTCAGCAGGTAAGAGCACCCGACTGCTCTTCCGAAGGTCCTGAGTTCAAATCCCAGCGACCACATGGTGGCTCACAACCATCCGTAATGAGATCTGGCGCCCTCTTCTGGAGTGTCTGAAGACAGCTACAGTGTACTTACATATAATAAAAAAAAAAAAAAGGCATGCACCTGTGTCTTAACGCTGAGCCACGACATTGTCAGTCTGTAAAATGACCTTCCTGGCTTGGCTATGTCAGGTTCCCCTCCCTCTCTCTCTTCCCTGATATAATCCCAACTCACCACGCCTCTCTGGAGTGAGTAGAAATCCTCTTGGTCTAATTTACCCGTCTCTACCTGTGTGTGTGTGTGTGTGTGTGTGTGTGTGTGTGCGAGTGTGTGCGAGTGTGTGCGTGTGAGTGTGGCATTTGTTTCCCAGTCAGGACAGTCCTGAAGGTGTTGGAGGGACCCAGTAGGACAGTGCAGATCATCCCTTACCCATCTGGGCAGGCAGGAAGTACTAAAAGCCAGAATAAGGATGAGCTAGTAGAGTGGGGGTGGGGCAGTTAGCCTGGGGACCTGTGTGACTTCTCTCTGCCCTCTGCCCCTTTCTCCTCTTCTTTCCCATCCTGTCTTCCTCCAACCTCTGTACAGAAGACTTCATGGAGCTTCCATATCTTGTCAGGGTGCCCTTGGTTACACTTCCAAGTGAAGACTCTGGAAGATCCTCAAGGCAGCCAGCACCGAGTCACGCCTACCTCCCCTCCACGCCTCCGGTAGTAACTATAGTACCCTAGGTAACCGTGGCAGGCTCCTCATGTCTCTGGGACCAGTTTCATGGACAAAGTGAGTTAGCAAAGGACCATGGAAGCCCCTTTCCTCCCCTGTGGTCCAGGCATCTGAGAACCAGCCTCTGAGCCTCCGCTAACCTTGAACATGACTTTCCCAGCACCCCTGCCCGGCATTTTACTACTGCGCTTTCTCTTAGAGTCCGGCCGTGGATAAAACCCACCAGTGTGATTCTGAGCTTGAGGAGACTAAAGGACCTTCCTCTGGAACCCTTTAGGAAGATGAGCCTCCCCCCCCCCCAACCCCGGTTGACCCTTCTCATTCCCTGGGACCTTCCAGCTCAAGGTCAGCGTGAAGTTCTCTTGTTAGGCCTCCAATTTGAGGGCAGGAATCTGGGTGCAGCACTGGAGCAAAGCACCCTCTTCCATGACATCAGCCTTTCCATCCTTTCTGCCTTCCCTGGTCTCTCTATACAAGGTGGGAGGTTGCAAAGTCATGATGCACTCCTTGGTAACCCTTGCCTTCCCCAACCTCTGGAAGTGCTAGGGGTGCACCCCGATGGCCTCTTATGGAATGTGGTCTTCCCCCCCCCCCCATGCTCCTTGAAGAACAAGCATAGTGTGTCGGGGTTGGTCTTGAGTGTTGTGTATTCAGGTGCTGAGTTCTGTACCACAAGATGAGGTACATTGTAATGACTGGTGTGCTGTGAAGAATGCTCCCCAGTGGTCTCTGATTGGTTAATAAAAAGCTGGAGCCTGTGACTGGCAGAGGAGGTAGAAAGGTGGAACTTGCAATCGAGAGAAGGGTCTCAGGAAGGGACCACTCGGGGGTGAGGGGGAGGAAGAAAGAAGAGGGAGAAGGAGGTCAAGTGAGGCAGGATGGACCATGAGCATGTGGTCAAGAGAAGTTTGCCCTGAGGACAGACAGCTATAGCAGAAGGAGCCCAGGTGGGACAAATTGGCAAGTGACTTGGGGCACATGACTGGAAAATAACAATATAGCATAAAGGGTTAAAATATACAACTATCTGCCCAGCTCTAATCCCAGCAGCTTGCTAATCAAATCACCAGTTCTCTGTATCATTTACTTGGGAGCTAAATGGGCTGAGTGAGCATAGAAATGCCCTGCCTATATCTGGGAGCAAAAGGGGGTGTAGAATACCCTCCCCCTCCATAACATGACTTCAATAATAGTGTTTGTAGGACATCGCTGTTTTGATTGTTTGTCTCACCCAAGCAAGAGAGCTCAGGCCTTGTGACCTCCCAAAGTTCTCCAGGGCTTCAGAGCTCCATCTGGTACCAAGGGCCCTCTTCTATATGCAGCTTCCACACACAGCTACTCCAGGCAGCTCCCCGGACTGAATGTACTCCCTGGACCCTTGGCTATTGTACCCCTGCCCCTTAGCCCACCTCCCAAGCTGCCCGGCAGGGCAGGCCCTTTCCTAACTCCGCTGACCCCCCCCCCCGCACCTGCCAAACCCTGTTTATCCTTCAAGATCTCCATCAGTATGGGGCATGGTAGTGCATAAGTGGAATCTCAGCATTTGGGAGATGGAGGTAAAAGGTCACAAGTTCAAGGCCAGTCTCAGCTACTCAGTGAGTGTGAGACTAGTCTAAGCTATATGAGGACCTGTCTAAATCAACAAGAAGTCCCTTCCCTGTATCACGACTGCTGCCTCCCCAGGGGTCTGCGAACACTGAGTATAGGGACTAAATCTTTTCTAATCGTAATATTCTTTATCACCCGAGACAGTGCTTGGCTGAGTCCTCAGGGAGTGTTTGTCGATGGACTAACCAGTTACTCTCAAGAAAGAAGGAAGACCAATTCCTGGTGCATTCCCTCAGTTCCAATGGTTCTGTGGAAAAGGTGGTAAAAGCAGGAGGCAAATGAGCAAGGCCACTGGATTTGAAATTCAATAGAATTTATCAGGCTGTTCTCTTTTGGTAGCAGCTCACGGTCTGACTTTAGCACCCACACTGGGATCAAGAGAGGTTCTATAGAAGAAAACACAGATGTGGAGCCTGGGCTCTGATTAATGGGGGGGGGTGTCTGACTAATTGAGGAGGCGGAGCTTCTAGCTATTGGTTGGATTCTTGAGGGAGTTCATATAAAGCCATTTGTTTTTGTAAAATCTCTTGCTTCTTGACATGTTTTCTGCAATTTTGGGAAGGGGAACTGAGAAGAATAAGGTACCATTTTTAAAGCTACTTGCTTGTCCCTACCTTCTTGTTTGTGTATTTGACTTCTGCTTAGAAGTAGGCTTGTTCAGTTATGGCTTGTCCTTGGCGATTATAAAGAATGCCATGAGATAGGTGAATTTCCCAAAATTGTTAAAAAGAGACGTTTTAGCTATGTAAGCGGGACCCTTGTTTGTATTCGTTTGGGGGATGCCCATTACAGAGAGGGCAGTTAACAAGTGTCTCCAGACAGCTTGAGCAGACTCACGTGTTTGCGAGGTAGTAAGGACAATGCCAGAAAAAGCATCAGTGCAAGCGTGGACAATTTTTTTTTTCAGTGAACAGAGAAATTTATATGAATTACACCCGTTTGCCAAAGATCATCAGGTCAAAGATTCCAGGGATTGACTGCTCTCAGCTGGGGGATAGAGGAACCCAACAATTGATAGGAGGCTTTAGATAGAGCTAAACACTGATAACAAGAAGTCTGAGGTGTGAGCCAAGGTGGTTTTCTGATGGCTAAAGAAACTCCATTTTATGCTTAGGCATTCATCTTGGTACCCGATAGATGTTGGCCTGACTCCAGTCCCTGGAGGATAAGTTCCCAGCAGCCCTCATTCAGTGGCTCAGGCCCAGAAATGTACAGCTATGACCATCTACTTGTTATGATATGAATAACTGCGTTTTGGCTTCTGTAACTTGTTTACACAGATACAAGGATTACTGTGGGTCGCTTTGACCACTTACCTTAACAGAGCAGACCATTTATGCTTGCTTGTGTAGCTATTAAAGATCTTCTTAGGGTTTTTGCCTTTAAAAACACCCCTCCTTGCTGGTATGCATGGCTTTAATCTCAAGAGGCAGATGCTGGCAGATCTCTGAGTTCAAGGCCAGCCTGGTCTATAGAGCAAGTTCTAGGACAGCCAAGGTTACAAAGAGAAATGTAGTCACACACACACACACACACACACACACACACACACACACACACACGTAAATTAAAGAATAGCCAGATGGTGGTGGCACATGTCTTTAATCAAGCGCTTGGGAGGCAGAAGCAGGTAGATCTCTGTGGGTGGATCTCTGTGAGTTTGAGGCCAGCCTGGTCTATAGAATGGGTTCCAGGACAGCCTAAAGCTACGCACAGAGAAACACTGTCTTGAAAAAACAAAAAACAAAACAATACAAAACAAAAAACCAACCAACCAAAACAAACCTCTCAAAACAGACAAATCAAAAACCAAAAACCTTTCCTTTACTACACGCCTGGGATTTGACTTTAAGGCTGCCAGCCTGCTAGCAACTAATCAATAACTCCTTTAATTATATTGGATTAGGTCTATGGTCTTTTCCTAGGGTCACAGCCTCCATAACAGCTAGAAGGAAGAGTGGGAGGACTTGAGCCATAGTGAGAATCGGTCCATAAATGGAAAGACTGAACAGGGATTTGAAGGCAGAAAGGGCAGGAAAAACTCTGCCCACGGGGGTGGGTGGTGGGTGGTGGG
>NC_034603.1:61814097-61865178 GCF_900095145.1 Mus pahari
GGGTTGGTGGGTGGTGGGGGGGTTGGGGTTGGGGGTTGGGGGTTGAGGGTTGGGGGTTAGGGGTTGGGGATGGGGGTTGGAGCAGTTCTGGGAGGTTAACAAAAGAGCCATGTCCAGCATCGTTACACCACAGAATGGCTCCTTTGCCCAAATTATTGACTCCATTTGAGAAATGATCAATGCATCAGAAATAGGATGTGTATGCGTACTTGTGGCAGAACAGGCTTGTAAAGGGATGTAATGTAATTCCACAGAGTCTTCATAGGAGGGAGGTGAAATGATATTTGTGTACCCCCTTACTGCCCCCCAAATCAGTGAAAGCTATTTCCCATTCTTCTGGGGGCTGCTAGAGAAAGTTGAATTTGTCTTGAGGTATAGAAGGATAAAGAATATCAGGGTTGGAGCTGGAGAGATGACTCTATGGTTAAAAGCATGGACTAACTGTTCTTCCTAAAGATCCTGAGTTCAATTCCCAGCAAACCACATGGGCTCTCCCAGCCATTTGTAATGGGATCCGATGCCCTCTTCTGGCGTGTCTGAAGAGAGTGACAGTGCACTCACATACATTAAACAAACAAACAAACAAACAAATAAATAGTAAGAAAGAGAAAATGAATATTAGGGTCTTGTCCAGTGAGTTAGGAGCCTCTGCTTCATTGGGTAAGAGTAATTTTTTTTGCTGAGCAAACATTTTTTGAGTAAAAAATTCCTTTTGGTGAGGTTTATGGGGAAGAAACAGCTGCTTTAAAATGCCGACAGGGGACGTTGAATCTAAGTGACTGTGAAAAGTTGTCTTTGATTCAGAGCTGGAATGTCTAAGTTGTGATTGCTGCAATGCCAGGAGTTAGCCAGTGAGGTGAGTTTAAGTCAGCCTCTCCTTTAAGAGAATAAAAAAGGTGAGGAGGCTACACTGGGAAATCCCAAGTTAAACAGAAAGCCATTGACAGTGCCTGGGAGCATTGAGGAGAGCTTAGCATTGGCATTCTTGGAACAGACGATTGTAATCAGTAAAGTTTAAGAGAAGGCAGAAAGGGTGGCCCGTTGGTGGGGGCTATTCAGATGAGTGACAGCATGCCCACAATAGCTGTGTGCTCTAGTAGGGTATATTGCCTTGTTAACCTGCCATTGGCAGAAGGTGGGGCGATTGGTCATACTTAGGGAAGAGCATCCCATTGAAAGCAAGACATAGATGCTTGATTATAAAGAGTTGGTATGGAAATAGCAAATCTTCAGCATCGGATGTAAAGGGACAGTAAAAAAAAAACCTTAAAACCAATAATAATATTTATTACCAACAATAATAATTATTATATCATACTTGTATAATATGTACTATAGTACTATATATTATATCATGTATAATAATATAGTATATTATTATTACTATTATTATTATAATATGGGGCTGAGGTATAGTGTCACATGCCTTTAATTTCAGTATAGAAGAGGCAGAGACAGGTAGATCTCTGAGTTTGAAGCCAGCCTGGTCTACAAAGGTAATTCCAGGACAGCCAGGGCTACACAGAGAAATCTTGTCTTGAAAACAATCATCATCATCATCATCATCATCATCATCATCATCATCATCATCATCACATTGTAGTTTGAAGAACCATGGTAGGAGAGGGAACTCCTGGCTGCAGAACACCAGAGGGATGGCAGTGGACATTAACAGCACAAAGATCACATAAAAGCCTCCATTTACCAGATTTCTGGGAAATACAGAAGCTAGGAGTAATCCGGACCCTAAAAGATGGTTCTATATGGTCAACCTCAAGTGTTCTTGAATTAGCTGGTATAAATATTAAGTCTGTCTCCTTCAGTGGGTCACTGACTTACACAAACTGGGGGGGGGGGAGAACCTTTTATCCAAGAAAATTTGAGTAGGTGATTTTAGTGGTCTTTAGGAAAAAGAATGACCAGGTATAGAGAGCTATTTCAACCCCAGTGAGACAGAAGGTCTTGCCCCCAAAGGGAAGAAGGCTAAGAGTTGCAAGATGCACTTGCAGTCAGGGAGGCAGCACATAAGGCTTCTATGCCTGGTAGGGGACAACTTTTGCCACCCTCCCTTGGATGTCTGCATCTGGAGACTTAAGCATGATTAGAGGAACAGGATTGTTTAGCTATGGTAGAAATATGAGCTCCTGTGTCAACCATGGCAGTTACGGGAATCTGGTTGACTAAAACTGTAATAGAAGACCTATCAAGAAACATAGGCTGAGCCCAGTGTGCATTGGAGAAATCAAGTCTTTGATTTTCCAATAATCATCATGAGCCTGGGGATGTTAGATAAGGTACAGTAATCAATTGCTCCGACTGAGTTAATGCTGACATTTCTTGTCGCCACTGGGAATGAACCATAGTATGAATTTGACCTGTATAACTTGAATCAGCAACACCTGGGCAAACAAAAACACTTCCTATCATTCAATTTGTTTTACCTAAAATTTAGTCAAATCATTTTGTAGGAAGGAATTCCCATAAGTCCGTGGGGAGCCTCGTTGCTTTTCCTATTACACCTAATTTTACAGCTTTAACTAAAGATACACCTAATGTAGAATTATTTTTAATACTGGTGAGTAATTCTCTTATAGTCTTAGGGTTAGGGGTGGGACCAGAGGGATTGTTTCAAAAGGCCTAAAGCGATAAGACCCGCAGTGGCGACCGCTGGCCATGCTCCTGGCATCTGAGGGATAGTGCAGTGGAGGAGGCTCTGGGCTTCCAAACTCAGGGTGCAGGAGGGCTGGTTTATGTCTTTAATATACTAACTGCCCTTCGTATTCATCTTCCCATTTCCAAAATTGGATCACCTTCTTTATCAAATTTAGAATGACATTGATTGGCCTAGAGAAAATTCTCATTATACTTTGGACATATTTTTAAAGGGGGGTTTACCAGGCTGAGACTTATTTGTATATGTTTATCTGCGTTGTTTTTGCAAATGACTTTTTTTTTCCCCATGTGTAAAGCATGCAGGAGGTTGCAGGGCTGCATCTAGAACTTGGGCTTTGTGCTCCTAGGCACCAACATTCTGGCATGCTTTAACCACATCAGCATGCTGATGTAGTCAGGGTTACTATTCCAGTGACAAAACACCATGACCAAAACCAACCTGGGGAAGAAAGGGTTGGTTTAGCTTACACTTGCACATCACTGTCATCGAAGGAAGTCGGGATGGAAACCTGGAGGGCAAGAGTTGAGAGTTGATCCAGAGGTCATGGGAGAGTGCTTCTTACTGGCATGTTCCTTAGGGCTTGCTCACTCTCCTTTCTTATAGAACCCAGGACACTAGCCCAGGGTGTATGTAGCTCCACCCAGAATGGCTGGCACCTCCCCCATCAATCACTAATTGAGAACCAGGCTTGGTGACAGTCCAATCATATGGAGACATTTTCTCAATTGAGGCTCCTTCCTCTCCGATGCCTCTAGCGTGTGTCAAACTGACATAAAACTTGCCAGTACAAGCACTGACTTCAACTACTGTGGAGCGAAGAAGCTTTTTGTTTTTTGTTTTTTGCAGTCAGAAATTATATTTTCATAAATTAATGAAAGCGATACGATGTGAACAGCCACTTTATTGTTTGTTGCTCTGTAGCTTGTTGTAGACAAGGCTCATTTCATGGCTCTGTAGGTTTTTGTCCAATGGTGGAAAACGACTCCAGAAGAGTGCTATGATCAGAGAAATTGTTCCGAGCCCTTGCACTGGCTCTACTGCTCTGTTTATTAACCACAGTCTTGGCAGAATGGCAGAGCTACAGTTTCAAAGTTTCCTTGAATCTGATCAGTTGATCCTAAATAACGTTCGGAGAGAGTTGCTGCCTTTGACTGTAAGCAGCAACAGACTGGCATGTATCCACCCACCCCTGGAACTATAAACTATATTGAGCAGTGGTAAGCATTGTTCTCATAAGAGCTTGCCAGCCAAAAGGTGATATTTCATAATATTTGCTATATATGCTATTTTCATATATTTGCTATATATGCTATTTATTCCCTGGGGAAATGGCCTTGGCCCCCATTCTCTTTAATCCTCTTTGTTAAAAAAAAAAAAATCTTTAAGCAGGAAAGCAAGAACCCTTCGTGACTGGGAATTATCTTCTCTAAGGAGAGGGTATGAGGTTAAAAATTCTCCTGTTTGAGAAGCTGCTTCAAGGCATTTTTGGAAGTCATTTTGTGGATACGGATTACCAACTGGCAGAAAATTAGGCTGAGGGAATACAAGAATTTTAGTAGGTAATGACTTTCCCAGAAGTTCCCCTCTTCTCTGTTGATAATACTTCACAGCTCACCTAATTTGGTTCCAAAGAATTAGGTGCTTCCATTGAACCTGTCGTATGCACAGCACAATCGGGTTACCAGTCCCACCCTGCCCCACCCAAGTCTCTTTCAGGATGCCAGGGGCAGTCCTTTTGAATAATGCTTAAAAGCACATGTATGTCTTCTAAAGGCATCTCAGCTCTGACCCTCACAAGCCGAGTCATTAACTGCTGTGCATGAGCTCAAAATTCAGGGGACAGAGAGTTCCTCAGAGTGGAAGCAAGAGCTTGCCCCAGACTACATCAGCCCGGCGAGAAGGAGTTCGATTTCCTCAGCACCTATCGGAAAGTCCCCGTGCTTGTGGCTCACTCACCAACTCAAGTAGGTGGCTGGGCGGAAGAACGCTTCCTCCAGCAAGGCTTCCAAATGTGGCGGCTATGCCGTATCAAAGACTAAAGACTAGCTCTTGGTGCCCTTTACCCAAGAGTGGGCCTCATGTTTCGGTCCCTCCTGTCCTAATCTAATTTAGTCTAGTCTAAAAGACGACTAGTCTGAAAGAGTAACCTAATCTAAGAGTCTACAAAGTAAATTCTGAACAAAGGCCGTCCTCTCTACTGAACAGCAGAGTAAATCCAGTCGTGAAAAAGAGCGAGGAGCCTTTGTCTTCATCTTTTACAGGATTCCCATAGGGAGAAAACCGTCTTCCTGGCCCTACTGATTCAGAACAGCACATAAAGCCGCAGTCAGACATTAGGAACCCGTACCCACAGATTTCTACGGGAGGAGGAAGTGACGTTGCTCTCAACCCCTCGATGCTTCCAAGCAAATGATCTTAGACCTGGTTACCACATCTTCCATACACATACATTATTCTGAGTCAGGGGCATGAAAGAGTCCCAAAGGGGAAATGGGGAACATGGTACGCTGGGATGTCCACAGCATAGCAGGAGTGATTACAGTCTTAGAAGGTCATTCTGAGGTTGAATGCTCAGCCTGTGGCGGAGTGAGTACAGGCTGGGTGAGGGTTTGCTTTGTAGAGGGGAATTTAAAGCAACATTTCTCAGGATGCCGTTTCCCCAGAAGGTAGGTAGTGAGGCCACCGTGTCACGAGGAACAGTCCCCAAAGTGAGCACGACCCACTAGGCCTTTGAGTATTCGGAACCAAGATATCTCTATCCAATGGGATGTCGAGAGGAGCAACAAGGTTTGAACTGAGGTATAGAGGGGACACAGTCTGGTGACCAGTGCCTCATCCTGCTTTTCCACCTGGTTGTGATTTCAAACTAGATGGGCGACGCATGCGCTATGTCTCTCCCCTAGATGGGCGACGCATGCGCTGCTATGTCTCTCCCATAGATGGGCAACGCCTGCGTTATGTCTGCCTCCCCCCCCCCTCCCCCAGTGAGCATCTCCAGGCAGTCCCACATCAGGAATTACCTAGCAAGAAAACGGGCAAGAGACGTTCACTGCAAATCCAGAGTGGGCATAGCAGCAGGAGCTAGAAAGAAGAGCAAAGGACACAGGGAGACCTAGGCACAGGAAATGCTGCCTGTGGGCAGGGCGGGTTGGAGCTAACAAAAGGGACAGACAGTGTAGAGTCAGCAATGTGGACCTCCCCCCCATCTCACTGAATGACTCCTTTACAGACGTTAAAGTTGGGAACACCCCTAAATTATGCTCTGGAGCACACCCTGCTCCCCCTTCTGGCTTCCCCCAGACTTCAGCTCAGCTGGATCTGCCTGGTCCCCTCCCAGCCTCATTGAGCCTGCTCTCTGCCCCAGTCCCCCACCCCCCACCCCCCATCTAATTGGCATGCAGGCGAGGGCTTGGCTACTGCACTCGATTCCAGAGTTTTCAAAGTAATAATTAATAGGATCTGTGGGCCTCAGCCAAGCTCATACATTGGGATAGGAGCTAAGGCACGCAGAGGGTGGGGTTTGTAGCAGACTTCCCTCCTGGAGTTTACTGGGCAGCTCATTCCTTGATGCACTTTATCCTGCCCTACAGGTGGGATCAGTAAACACCTAAATTGGCTTTGAGAGGTAAGTCCCCTATCCAACATGCCACCTCTGTCTGGGATTAGTTTAGTGAGTGGCCTTAGGGGGCATTGTTGGCACCAGGGACTCATCACTCATCCTCCCTTTCTACCCAGCTGTGGCTCCCCAGCGCTCAGATGGTGTGTTCTAGTCCACGACTCCACACAAACAATTTTCTTCACACTGTGAGCTGCTTCCTCTTTGGGGTTATACAGTGCTTCTGTCTGTGAACGGAGATCCACCAGGGTTGGTATCTTCCCAGATTTAGCCCTCTTCCAGAGAAACCCTGGGTGGCACCAGCTGAAAGTGCTCTGTGCTGCCACCTGGTGTCTGATGCCCTCACTACATGGCTGTCACATAGGTGGGGCAGGTTAGCCCCTCAGCAGGGGAGGCCACAGGGCACCAGACAACATTGGGAGAACGGATGAAGGTGAGGCTGAAACCTATTTGGAAAGTGGGCAGAGGCCCGGGTGGGAGCAGGAAAGAAGGGTGGAGACAGTGGTGATTGAGACAAGCAGGTGCCAGGGATTCAAAGGGCAGAGCCATTCTAGGGCAGGGCATGGCCTGGAAACCTGGAGTGACTGCAGAACCTAGAAATCACCCAGAGTCAAAGGACGCCACCACGATCCCTATGGCTGGGATCATGTTAGAGGTTAGTGTCCCACCAGGTGGGAGGCCGTGGACCCCTCTAGCCCACTGACTATGCCGCCCAGAGAACACATGTATATTTCTACAAACCCAATGTGACTGCTTCAGGAAAGGGTCCCCTCGCCTCCTTGCAAAATCCTTTTCATTTTGCAAGCATGGATCTTTTCCATTGCTTCCCGTTCCCTCCGCAGTGAGAGCAGACTGAGGTGGTGTGGGTTGCAGAAGGCCAACCCTAGAGTCAAATCCTAACGCGGCCAAATTCTGGCCGTGTGACCTCAGATCTTAACCTTTATGATCCCGCCACTGCATGGAGAAAAAGATAAAAAATGCTAGCCGGGTGCTTCCCTGGCTTCAGCCCTTGGAGGAGCGAGAGACTGTGTGTGAGCCTCAGGTTTGTTTTTAGCACCAGCTCAGATCACTCCTTTTTTTTCCCAGTTCCCCACCCCCAGACAGGCCTTTTCCTGGAGCCTTGGGGGTGGAAACTGAAGCAGCCAAGCCCGAGGTGGAGGCCTGGTGCTCTTGACATAGTTTCTACTTTGAACCCCAGGAAGAAGACTGAATGAAGGCAAGGCACCCAGGGAGAGAGAGAGAGAGAGAGAGAGAGAGAGAGAGAGAGAGACTTCCAAAGGCACCCCCCACTACCCTTGTCTCAGAAGCCCCTGTGTTGGAGGCCCCAACCAAAGACCTGCTGTGCCCCCAGCCCCGCTTCCCCAAGATCACCACGCACTGTTCAGACTCAGTGGCGGTTTCTTCTCTACTTTCAAACCAGTGCAACGAGACACACCAGTTTCTTTCCATCACTGATGTCATTGTTTTGTTGGTGGGTTTTTGTTTGGTTGGTTTTGACAGGGACTATCTTGTAGCCCAGGCTGGTTTCCAGCTCACTATGGGGTGGAGGATGACCTCCAAATCCTGATCCCCCTGCTTCCAATCTCCCAAGGGCTGAGATTACAGAGAGCATCACTGAGCCTGGCCACAAAGACTTTACAATGTTGGAAGAGTTAACCACAATACTCTCCCCCCTCCAAATATCCACCTTCATTCTGCTATCTATTAATATGTCCAATGTACCACCCAGATGTCTCTACGTAGGCATGGTTTCCTGCCAGAGAAGTGTTCTCGGGTCCATAGATGGTGTGGGATGGGGAGCGGGAGAAGGGGGCTTTGCCTTCTCACTGGGTGGATCACAGTAGCTCCCTGGAGAGCAACCCTAGAGCATGTTCAGTGTGGCCCTCATCAAGCTTCTTTAGTCGTTACAGGGAAGAGAGAAGCAGGAGAACGGGACTGTAGAAAGAATTAGGCACGCTATGCATTACCTCAAGTGACACTACAGTATTACTGCACTGCTGTGCGTTTGCAAAGGCAGGGATGGTAATGAGGAAATTCTGGGTGAAGAAGGGGGTTCGGCCTTCTGCTTCACCTTGACATAGAATCTTCTAACCACAAAAGAAGAAGGGGGGATCGCCCAGATTCCCCCTTCCCAAATCTCCCACCCGTAAGGGACATATAGCTACAGAATTTTACAAAAATATAAAAGCTTAATCTCTAGATGCAGGTGGCAAAACTCTAGGAATTTTGTACAGCTTCTCTTAAGAAGGAAGGAAGGGAGGGTGGTGAGATGGCTCAGTGGGTAAGAGCATCTGACTGCTCTTCCAAAGGTGCAGAGTTCAAGTCCCAGCAACCACATGGTGGATCACAACCATCCTTAATGAGATCTGACTCTCTTCTGGAGTGTCTGAAGACAGCTACAATGTACTTACATATAATAAATAAATCCTTTAAAAAAAAAGGTTTAGTAAACCATATTTAAAAAAAAAAGGAAGGGAGAGAGAGAGAGAGAGAGAGAGAGAGAGAGAGAGAGAGAGAGAGAGAGAAAGCAAGCAAAGCCAGCTTGTACAAACACCCCCTTTCTCCAGCTGAGAGGGCTAGAGGGATCAGAGCTGGGCACCATCAAACACCCTAGGGAGATCAAACCAGGTGTTTGCTTCCACGAGTGGTATCATTTCTGCCCCAAAGAGCAATCAGAAAAGCTCTCTGAGCTTAGGAAGTAGGCCAGAGGACAGACGCCCGCAAGTCCAGCTTCCCAGCAACCAGCAACCTGGCACTGCAGGCTCTCAGCTGCCTGTGCAGATGGGCGCTGTGAGTGAGGGGTGCCACTCAGGTTTCAAGAATCCAACCCAGGGCTGAGGATGCAGCTTGGTGGCAGAGTTCTGCCTCAAATACATATAAACCCTGGGTCTGATTTCTATGCCAAAGCATGAGTCCACACACACACACACACACACACACACACACACACACCTGGCTTGAAAAGGGTAGGGATGTTCAAGGGAATGGAAATGGTACAGGACAGATGTTTGCAATGGCTGATGGGTGAACAGGCTGGCTGAGTCCTTGGCTACTCCTTTTTGGCATGAGAACTTCAACCAAGAGACTACTGCCAGCCTTAGTAGCATCAGAAAGGTGGCTCTAGGTCAGGTGGCTCACCGGACTCCTGGCCCCCCCCTACACTGGTGGCCTTTCCCCCCTCTTCCCTCTCCTCTGGCTCCCTCCCACTGGGCAAGCAGCAGCAGACCATGTAAGCACCTTAATTGTATCATTTATCACCCCTCAGGGAGCCAGCTCCCTAGCTCAGTGTTCTGGCTACCACCAACCCTTCAGCTTCATCAGGAGGTCTTCTCTGGACTCCAGTCCCTGCATCCTCATCATTTTTTGGGGGGGGGAGGGAGGGGGCAACCTGCTCTGTTTACACAGATTAATCTCAATATCAGCGGTAGATAGATGAAGTCCAAGGCAAGAGGCTTTAGTCCAGACACCTCAGGTCACCATCCAGTCAGAGTGTGGCAGATGCTGGAGTGGAAGAATAGGGCAGGGAAAACCCAGAAGCACTTGCCCCTCCCCCGCTAGCCCCTTGGTTTAGGTCTGCAGCGCTCAGCTGCCTCCCAGCCCCCACTGGCCCCATTAACCAAAACAGCTTCATTATGCCAATTTCTAGCTTTCAATGCACGGCTGATAGCTGTCAGCAGAAATAAGAATTAATCTGGAATTACTCACATTCTCTGAGCTGCTTGGCTCAGAGGATGCGATAAAGCTCTGATAGAAAAACAGAAGGCCTTGTTTCCAGCCCTCCCAGGCCCAGGGGTCTCTCCTGCAAGCTTGCAGGGGAGGTGCAAGGATGGAGTCCTCCAGGGCTGGGCATTTGAGCTCTTCCTCTCTCAGACACAAAGCTCATACGCACCAATGCTCGGCTGCGTGCACACGCACATGCACACACAGGCAACCCCGAACCTTCCCTCCCACCACCCACTTCCCATCTCCAGGCCTCTAAACACGCCTATCTCTCCATCCCCTTTGCTTTTACTCTGGACTGTAATTAACTTTTTATTTTGGAAAATTACTTTATTTTATATAGATATATAGATATATAGATATGTATGTATGTATATATAAAAAGGTTCCATTTCATTTGTAAAATCTCATTTTTTTTTTCTCTTTTTCTCTTTTTTTCCCCTACAGAAAACGATGACGAGGTTAAAGGAGAAAATAAGTTACATGACAGTTTCCAAAATGGTTCTCGCTTTCCGCTGAAGATGGGCTGCCGTTGGGTTGTAATACACTCACGGCCTCCCCGGCTTGTGCTTTACAAGAAGAGGGAATATAACTAGACTGGTTATTTTAGGTTAAAATAGCCAAGAGACAGACGCTTTCGCCTCAAAAATATTCTGAGACACATAAAAGAAGAAGAAACCAAGTCTCTTCAGTCACAAAATGTCATACATCCAGCATATACTAGATTCAATTAATTTAATAAAATAGAATATACATAGAGATTCTGCACAAACGTATTGCTTTCTCCCAACAGCTCCTGGTGTCGAGAGCCTTGGCCACACTGGGCTTCTTCTCCTTCTTCCTGGAGGCCAGGGCCTCCAGGGCTGCACTCTCTTCAGACTGACTCTCCGGAAGTCCTGCTTGTCATCCCTCAGCCACTGAAGAAGGCATGCGAGGTGCCTCGTGGCTGCTTCCGTCCCTTTGCTGCTTACTCGGGACTTTTCAGCTGCCCAGGAGGCGGAGCTAGGATCTGCACCCAGTGGAGAATGGTGATGGGGGAGAGTGGGTAGGACTCAGGGGTCCAGGTCTGTTGGGTCAGAAGACAAACCAGAGAGACTCAGCGCATCTTTCTTTGGGGAGGGTGAGGCAGCCGTGCTGTCAAGGGGGCTGGAGGCCGCTGAGGGATCCTTCGAGTCACTGGCCGGCGCCCTCCTCCTGAGGCAGACGCCAGGACTGCATGGGGGCCGAGGGCCCTGGCTCTCCGGGGGGTCTATAGAGATACTGGGTGGGCTGAGTTTTTTCTTAGGCCGGCTCCCAGGGCCCCCAAGAGGTTGACCCCCGAGGCTCGAGGGGCTTGGACATAGGCGGGGCTGGGAGCCGCTGTCCAGGCAGCTGACAGCGATGGAGTGTCTCCTCTGTTCATCTAGCCAGGACCCAGGCCTGCGACGGCAGCTCTGGGCCTCTACACTGTAGCATTTCTTCAGGTCCCGTGGGGACAGGGGTTCTTCCAGGCTGCTGGGCAGGAGGTCTCCTGAAATCCAGCTCAGCTCCGTGTCCAGCTCTAAGCTGCTTCTGGTCTCTGGAGGGTCCTTGGCCCAGCCGGGTTCCAGGCCTGGGCAAGGGGCTGGCGGGCGGATGTGCTTGGAGACTTTGCTCTGGCTGCCGGAGGGCCGCTGCACCTGGATGCTTGACCCGCCCCAGAAGGATGAGGAGCGGGTCAGAGGGCAGGAGGGCCCACTCACCTCTGACAGCAGGTCTTCCCGGCTACCCAGGCCCTGCACGTCCAGGGAGTCAGTCCTTATTGCTGCCTGTAGGGAGTGGAAGCAGGGCTCAGCCCAGGGATCTCCTTTCCATTGAGGACCTTTCTTTATCCTTTCTGTCACGCTGGCTGTCCCTAACCCCCACAAAGCTGCAGGACCACCCTATTAGCTTCTCTTATTGGGGGTGACGAGCCCTCAGAGCTCTGTGGACCACACCTCCCCTTCAACCACCAAACCTTTCCTCTGTCCTCCCCACTCCACTTCCCCAAATCCCGCAGGAGGAACCTCCCTGCAGTCTCTGGGCCCTGGGAGGCCCAGAAAGAACTCATGCCAGTTCTGCTTCCCAAGCTGGCCCCTTTGTGCCCCTAGCCTTCAGGGAGGGGGTCCAAGGCAACAATTCCCTTGGCCTTGAATTCCCTTCCCAGCGGCAAGCATCCCTTGCTCTGCTGAACATGGGTTTTCTGTGATGAGTACCTGCCAATCCACTTCAAGTAAAACTAACCACTGTCTCCTCCGGGCTCCCTGCTGTCCTACACAAGCACCATGAGGCGCTAACCTGTGACCACTGTGATCCGATAGCATGCGTGTCTCTGTTCTTACTGAGCTCAAAGAGCAAGAACTGGGTCCCAGTGCCTAGCAGCAGGAAGCTGTTTGGGGAGTGGGTGTGGGAAGAGGGACCGTGCCTGATCCCCAAGAGCATGATGCTGACAGATATTCCTATATCTGTGGTCAGGAGACACAGATATCAACACAAGGCACACAAGCATCATTTGGCTCTCTAAGCCACTGCCTGGTTCATGGATGGTGTGGATCCCGGGCTTGGCCAGAAATAAAGACACTTAAACCCTGCCTTGTGTCCTTCAGTTTAGCCCGAAGTGTGAAGAATTGGTGGAAACTCTGGGCCTGGGATGGGGAACCTTGATACCTGGGTACCACCTCCAGTGGATGTTGGTTGCCCTGGCAACAACTGTACCTTGGACCCTAGGCCTCCTCAGTGAAATAAAGTGTGTGCATGAAGTGGGGAGAGGGGGGCAAACTCCAACTACTTCTCCTTTACCCAATACCATGTCCCTAGTACCTAGAGCTGCTCTGTCATTGGCAGGCAGTATACATTGACTGGAAAAATAAAAGTGTCGACTCTGGTCATTACCGACAGCGCAGGAATTCCAATTAGAGAGTCTCACCCCAGGACTTAGGTCCAGCCCTCCACACTTGCTTACCTGGCGCCTGAGAGGCCTCTGAGCCAGAGGGGAGCGGCCAGGTGGGGGTAGTTTAGGGATGGCGCCCCAGGTAGGGGCCCCATGAGGCTGGAGCAGATAGTGTGCATCTTTGGGAAGCTGTAGGATGCAGCTGGTGTCTGCTGGTTGGGAGTGAACAGACAAGATGGAGCCTGTGGGGGAAGGGACAGGGAGGGTTGAGTAGAGATCATTCATGTCTGCCGCTTTCCTTCAGGTCTTCCTCCCCATCAGGGCCTTTAGCCCTCACTGCCCTGGGATGAAAGCTACTTCCTCTAGTCTGGGTATTTCCCCTTTAGCTTAGGGTTTCTTCAAAATAAAAGAAACTGCTTTTGTTGGTCTTAGGCAAGGTTGGCTCTCCTCGTGTGAGCTAAGCTGTTTCACCCCAGCCTCAGTACCTGACTGGGCTTTGGGGAGCCCCCAGCCCCTGTGTCCTAGGGATCTCTCGGCAGTGCTCCCATTGCGGCACATGTAGCTGTCATTGGGCAGAGAGTGTGTCCGGCTGACACCAGACTTCCTCACAGTCAGCAGGTCTGGTCCTAGGGGGACTGGCCCCTCCTCAGGGTGGGGTACCATCTGCAAGAGGATCAGGGGACGGGGTGAAGAGCGTGCAGATGGGGTTTGGTAGCTGAGGAAAAGCTAGACAGCAGGAACTAAGCCCTCTCCCGCCAGACCCACAGTCCTCCCCCGCCACCTACCCACACCCACCTCCACGCCCTCCTAGGCCAAGGTCATGGGCATGAGCGTGGAAGGAAATAGGAAGACATACAATGAGTCTCTACATACAGGGAGGAAGGAGTGGAAAGGCCCCACCCTGAGAGCATGCCCACAGGATCACCCGTGAGCCTCTGGGCTGGGGATGGTAGAGGATGAGGAGGGGGAGAGAGGAGAGAGCAGCCCCCAGCACTGCATGTGATCCTCTTAGGGAGTCTGAAAGTTACCCCAGGGATCAACAGGGGACAGGCCTGAGCTAGATCCACACAGGTTAAATAACAGGTAAACACAAGGGGCATGTCCCATTCTAGTCTGTGGATCTACTTTAACCACACAGAGGCTCTAGAGGGCAGAGGTGGGTAGCAAGTCCCGGGCACTGGGAACTCAGTACTCCCTCAGGGGACAGACTGAGGTGGGAGTGGGTCTGGGAAACCTGTTTCAAAGAAAGGAAATGATCAGCCCAGGACCCCAGAAGAAGAAACCAAGGCCAGATCCCAAGAGTCTCTTTTTGCTAGGCTGCTCTGTCTCAGGGAGGCTGCAAAGCCCCTCCCCACCCATGGGCTCAGCTGGTCTCAGTCCCAGCAAGTGGAAGATGGCAGTGCTGAGTAGAGCCTGAGTCTTTCCCTTCTATTCTCAATCCCAGGACCCACTCCCTTCTAACCGGTCACACCCTCTAGAGCCCCTCCCAGACTTTGATCAAGATCCTGCCTCAGCTGGCCCAGCTCTCACCAGAAGGCAAACGGTGAGAGGAGGGGGGCTGCTCACTGTCAGGGGGTTAGAGGGAAACTGAGGAAGGATAGGAAGGTCAAAGTACCAAAGCCACCCCCCCCCCAGCTTGTTGAGGACAGGACACAAAGACACACAGGGACAGCAAAAGGAAACAGGAACAGTTCCCCAGGGGGAAAGGCATGGTGGTGACAGCAAAGATATGGGTCTCACCCAGGACACTAGTGAGTCTCATGAGAGAGAGGCAGGAGGAGGGAGCAGGGAGGGAGGGTTGGCTGGTACAGGGCTCCAAACACAGAAGCTGGCTCCCAAGCCACTTCTGTTTTGGGCTGTCATTCCTGGAATAACCCTGTCACCACGGCTGCTCCTGTGACCCCTCTGAGCAGGGTCTTGGTTTTTTATCTTATCTAATTCCTTTATTACCCCCAGGGGGTACAAGGAAAAAATTCATGCCAGCAGAAGCTGGGGCACTTTGTGCCCGCAAGTGAACGCCTCTGGGCAGGACCTGGGCACAGAGCGGGAGGGAGAGCTGGAGCCCTGCGACCAGCCGAGCCCAGGCTGGGGGGGGTGCAGCAAGGGGCGTGTGCATGTACATTGCTCTCCAGGGCACTAAGTAAGAGTGTGTGAGTGTCATCAGGCAAAGAGTCATCCGTCAGAGCTAGAGAGCAGGACGGTTCAGACACAATCTCTGACGTCAGAGACAGAGCCTCCATCTCAGCTAGAGGGATCTAGACGGGAGAGAGATGAGCAGGCGTGAGAAACCAGGACGCACACTGGGCACACTCGCAGCCCCCCCTTCCCCATTTCCACAAAGCGGGGGAGGAAGGCATATCCCGTCTCACTCCCCGCCCCTCGCCCAATGGACCCACGGCCCCTCCCCTCTCCCACTTCAACCCCCTGTGCTCATCAGAGAATCTGCAGCAGGCACCAAAGAGACAAACACTGGCAAAGCAGAGAGAGACCAGGAGACGCAGAAACACATTCTAAAGATACCCCAGGCGTCTTGGCAGCCCCCTCCCACCCGACCAGCGCCCGCCGGGGGGAGAGAGCGGAGGAGGAGAGGGCTTCCACTCTCATAAAGATGATACCAAACAAACAAAATAAAAAGAAGAAAGGCCAGCAAAGCCGGGCTCCTCTCTGCAGACGGAGCAGCATGGCAGCAGGGTGGAGGGGAGGGGGGGGGGCACGCTGGGGACAATGCCACCAGTCTGAAGGCTGTTTTCTGCCTATTCTCTTCGCTTCCAAAAGCCTAGCAGGACTTGGCCTGCCCCCAGATTCTGGCTTCTCCCCTCATGGGCCCTCCTCCGCCTGCCTGCAACCTGCTCCCCCACCTCTCCAACATGGGCCTTGAGGAGGTGCTCTCCCAGCCACTGTGAAGGGGGCACACTCCAGCCACCACATCATCTAGCTGGCTCACCTCGGAGCTTCAGCACCGGCAAGATATGGGGGTGGGGGTGGCGGGCAGGTGAGTGGTGTTTGGGTGAATGGGCTGCTCTGATCAGTGTCCTATCCCATTCCCCCTCCCTCTACCTTTCCTGTGGGCTTAGCTTAGAATGGGGGGGGGGCAGGTAGGATGGGTGTGGGGGGGAGACTAGCTACATTCCCTTTCTAGGTCAGTGCCAGATCTGAGACTGGATTCTAACAAGAGGCACGGGTCCTTACCATGTGAAAATCACTGTCGATTGCCTACCAGGCTAAAGACTGCCTAGGAACCTGTGAGCCTACCCCTTCTCCCATCAGGTGGCGTGTCTCTAGGCTTCAGCTGTAGGTCCACACCCAGCTACCAACCTCAGGTGGGGATGGGATACTGAGGGAGTATTGAGCCAATGGGAGGAGAGCAGGGCTGGAGGGATCAAGAAAGCAACTCAGGGTAAGCTGCGCCTGCCTGCCCGGGAAGGAAGAGCACCCTAGGTGCTCGGGGAAGGCATTGCATTTGATGAGGAAACCGAGCCCTACTTCACATTTATACCCCAGAACTCACTTCTGTTCCCTCAGGATAGAAAACTGCCTATGACAGCGCTCATCATGTCCAGTGGACTTTGTACTTAAAAGGCCCCTAGAGGAATGTGGGTAGGTACTGGACACGACAGAAGAGTCAGACTAGCGAAAACAGGTATCTCTAAGGGTTCTGTGGCCACTTGCACTAACCTCTGAGGCTCTCCTCGCCTGGACCTGGTACCTAGCCTCCTTTACCCCCCAAGTCCCACTGTCCCATCTCTGCTCTGTTCCAGCATCTTTCTTATGAATCTCTCCAAGCCCCTCCTCCATCCCCCTCTCTTTCTACCTTGATAGGGTGATTTCCCTACTTTCCAGAGCCTGAACTACCCTCCCCACGGTCTCCTGCCAGGTATAGTGTTCAACTATGTGGCCCTACAGGCTTCTCTTTCTCTAGATACTCAGTGGGCAGGTCACACCCCACCCCCCACCCCTCCAGCTACCCCAGAAGCACAGCACAGCATGGCACAACTCAGCAGGGTCAGAGGAAGGAGCACGTGACAGGGTACTGTAACCTGTGGGTCGGAGTCGCCCGGGCTGGGGATGGAAGGGAAGGCAGAGGGCTGGCCCCCTGGGCCTGCCAGCTCGTCCATCAGCTTCAGCTCCCCCTCCAGGGAGCCCTGGATCAGCAGGGAGATGGTGTCAAACAGTTGTCTGTCCTGGGAGGACCAGCCCATAAGGGGAGCCGGGAGAGCCAGGGGGGCAAGGATCAGAGGGGTAACAATGAGAAGTATCAGGGNGGGGGGGGGGAGGTTGGGAAGGGGTTGAAAGAGTAGAAGTGGATCCCATGTGACAAACACACACACACAAACACACACACACACACACACACACACACACACACAGCAACAGAGAGATGAGAAAGGAGAATGGGGAAGGTGCAGGAGGAAGGAGAGGTGGGGGATGAAAATAGTCCGGGTCCAAAGGGGAGGAGAGATAAAGAGACAAGGGAAGGGTAAGAGCATGGAGGAAAGAGGTTTGACAATCGGGTAAGGGTGAAAAAGAAACAAGAAGGAAACAGAGAACTTAGCCTTGAACCTAGGAGCCTAGACGGGGAAGCCACACCAGGCTAGAGGAGCTAGTAAGACTGCCAGCGCACTGCTAGAGGGCGGTCGGCCATATACAGAGAATATGGGCAGTCATTCTGGGAGGGACACTTGGCAGCTAGCCCCTTCAACATCCAGGTGAGAGGGACAGGAGGATGGAGAAGCCCCGGGCCTGTTGGGCTCCTGTCTGTCCCCACTGAGCAGCCGTTTGCCCTCCCTGTCCCTCTCTTGTCCCATGGCCCTTCAGAAGGGACAAGGGATGCTGTTGCTCACCGTGGGGTGCTCAAGGGAGAAGCCGGAGGAGGCTGCTCCAATGTGGGCCGTGGTGTGTGGAGCCCCAGGCTTAGGGCTGTCAGGGCTATTGACACCTTCCACCCCAGGCCAGAGGAAGGGGCTGCCCAGCGGGGAGTGGGGCTGCGGGCTGAGTGTCTTCATCTCCAGCTCCAGCTCCGCCTCCAGCTCCGCCTCCTCCTTGGCCTCTTTGTTGCTCTCTTCCAGGTGCTTCATCAGCACGGCTATGACCACGTTGACCAGCACAAACTGGGCTGTCAGCACGAAGGACACGAAGTAGATGGGCGAGATGACGGTGTTGTAGCAGGTGGACTCCTGGTCACAGTCCCGGAGGGTGTCCTGTGGGAGGTGTCGAGGGCAGAGGCATGAGGGTGAGGAGCAGCCGATGAGCGGTCATAGGATAGCAGAGGGCGCGCGCATGCGCGCGCAGAGGGAAAAGGCCCTGGGTAAGCGTGGACGTCAGAGTCCTGGTGCTGTGAGGTATGAGTGAATCAGAGCATGTCCCTGGGAGAAAGAATCCAGCGTGTTCTGACACGGGTAACAAGGGGGCATGCTTTTATTCATGGCTAAAACATCCTCTCCTAGACTCTTACATCAGAGTCTGTGTGTCCCCCATTATTCCAGCAGCCCTGGCAAGGGGTCCCCAGGTTCTCACCTTCATAATACCATTCCAGTTGTCACCAGTGGAGACTCGGAAGAGGGTCAGAAAGGCCATACCAAAGTTCCTAAAGGTGGCATGCCGGCCCAAGCCCTCACAAGGGTGTGTCTCATCACACTCTGGAGGGGAAGAGGGGAAAGGGGAAAAACCACGTTAGTCTCATGATCCCTCTTGGTCTCCATCCCTGGCTCCTCCATCATCCCCAAACCTCAACTCACCCAGGTCTCCAAAGAGCTCCACGCCCAGAGCTGCAAAGATGAAAAATAATAGCATGAAGAGAAGTCCCAGGTTCCCCACCTGGAGAAGAGGAAAAGAAACGGAAAAGACGCTGCTGGCTCTCCAGCCGGCTTCCCTGAGGCCCCTGCCCTTTTGGAGGGCACCTCCTCCTCCCCAGGAGGACCCTTCCCTTCTGCCCACCCCACCTCCCAGCTACCTGGGGCAGGGCCTGCATCACCGTGTCCAGCAGTGCCCGCATGCCCACAGCCATCTTCAACAGCTTCAGAACTGCAGAACAGGACAGTGTCATGAGCTGGTCCCCTGGGGTCCCCCATCACATAGCTGGGAGAGCCAGGCTGGGCTGGAGCTGGTGGGATGGTCCATCCATACCCCAGCCCACTCGTGCTGGACAAGCCTTTAATGCAGAGGCTGGGAGAAAGCCCCTGGAAACCCAGAGCCATCCGCATAACCGGCTCTTTCCATCTCCCTCTGGGGAAGGCAGGTACAAGCGCTGGACCTACCTCGAGCAATACGGAGCACCCTCATTATACGGATGATGGTGGGGTTGATGGGCAGCGAAGCATTGACCTCAATCTCCTCCAGCGTGATGCCCATGATGGACAGAAGCACAATCGCCAGGTCCAGCTGGTTCCACCTGGAAAATTGGGAACGCAGCTCCCTGAGGTGGGGAGGGAGCATGGAGGAGGGTGCCATGGTGGCACAGAAAATTAGATCTGGAAAGGGCCTGTGCTTTTCGTTGTTCATCATTATCCCTGCCTTCCCCCCACCCTGCATAGGGTGTTTTGCTATGTTTCTCAAACTGAACTCAAACTCTCCTCCTGTCTGAGCCTTGTAGCACCAGAGACTGACTCCAAGCATGAACCACAGCACCTGGCCTCATCTGTCCTGGCTTTCGGTGTTTCTATGTTCACTTGAGCAGAGTGCTGTTTTAAGAGCTTTATATCCATATCACAGCTCTGACGTGGACAGTGTTAGCTTTCATCTCACAGATGAGAGAACCGAGGCACACATACCCAAAGTCGCCGGTCACTAAGTGACTAGGACTCCAATCCAGCAGGTGCCCCAGCTCCAAGCTCTGTGGCATTAGTGCCATCCGAGGCTACAGTTGATTTCTCGATGCCAAAGCCCTCTAAGCTTTGCCTTGTCAAACCCCAAATCCTTCCCATCCCTTAAACCCTGGCTCTGGGACCACCATCATCATCAGCTCTAGAATGGGAGCTGGACTCCCAGGGTTAAGATAGATCTTCAGGTTCAAAAGCCTTCTGGATATTTCCCCCTGGAGACACATCTCTACTTACTCTCCACTCTCCCAGACTTCTCTCTCTCTCTCTGCTGTTACCTGTCCTGGAAGAACCGGCGGAAGCCGAAGGCCACAAGTTTGAATACTGACTCCAAGACAAAGATGACGGTGAAGATGTAATTGCAGATCTTCAGAGCCTCGTCCAGGATCTGGTAGGGGTGGGGGCCAGATGCAGGGTTCCCATAGCCCCAAGGCTGAAGCCTGCCCCACCCCTCCATCACAATCCCTCCCAGTGCTGGGAAGTAAGGTGATGCTGAGGAAACACTGTTTCCCCCTTTTCCTACCCTGATGGCTGACCACTGGCCACTATCCCATGACTATTCAAACCTGGCATCTAATTTCTCCTTGAGACACACGTGAGAATGTGCCAGAAGGCACAGAACACTAAGACTGGAAAGAGGCTGGTCCATTATCAGTTCAACCTCCTCCCTGCTCAGATGGAGAGACGGACAGGGAAGGTGGATGAGAGAGGTGACTGGAAACGTACTAGAATCTGAGTCTTGAAGGACAGACAAACATCAGTCTGTCTTCTTCACCTCCCAAGACCCAGAGCCACACAGACTACAATGCTCAATAAAAATGTTCTCTCAGTTCCTAGCTGTGTGATCTCGGTCGAGCCAACCAACCTACCGAGACTCAGCATCCTCCTGTATAAAACAAAGGTGACACCCACCTCTAAGGAGACTGCCGCAGGTACGAGGACCCACGTAGAGCCCTCCACACTTGCCTGGCACCCAGAGGCTATACTTCAGCCTGGGAACGTCCCAAGGTTGCTGGCCTCATCTCTTGCTCTCACCTGGGGCTGCTGGTAATGTTCCATGGCCATCGTGACCACGTTCAGCCCAATGACGCCAGTGATGAAGAGGTCCAGGTAGTGGCTGGTACACAGGTGGTGGACGAGGAGCCGGAAGCGGGAGTAATCAGAGTAGTAGGGCTTGCACTGGGCTTCTGGTGGGGGCCGGAAAGAGAGTACAACAGACATCAGGCACAGTCCTCCCCCCACAGCCCTCCCCCCACAGCCCCTCCCTGCTGCCAGCCTCTACACCAGTGCTGAAACATTCCAGGTCGCTAGCATCCTGATACCCATCCAATCGCCCCCCCNCCCCACCCCCCACCCTCCGCTGCCCTATGCAGGAGCCCCGGCTGTTTTGGTCTGCCCCCTGTCAAGCATCTGTTCTACCGCCGCCTGCAGTCAGGGTGGAATGGGATAGAGACATGCAAAGCCCCTCCTCTACATTAGACACCGGGTGAGCCCATATCCTAGGGCAGCCTCTAAATGATACCAGCTCCTTATAACCTTCGATTCCATGTTCAGCAGCAAGGTGGATCAATAAGATGAAAGACACCCCCCCCCCCCCATCTAATCGGGCTCAGAGGGAGCTCCAGCCACTAAGGCAAAGGCTCCAATGTTTTTTCTCCAAACTCAGCCCCTAGGGGCCGCCAAAGGGATTACACAGAGCTGGGATTTGCGATAGGACCGGAGATTGGAAATTGGACATCTTGGCTGCCTGCTGACCTACCACAGAGTCTACAGAGGACAGGGCCCCAGACTTCCCACAGTTTCATGTGGGGAGGGTAGAGGCGGAGGCCCAGGCCTCTGCCCTGTCCCAGACTCAAGCTGGGAAGGTGGCACCCACAGACTCACCCAGTTTCTAATGAGTACCCAGCCTACCCTGGGTATTGGGGCTGCCTGACACTGCAGGCTGGGCTGGAAGCGCTGTCTGAGATCTGTCATAGGCATAGTCATTTTCTTGTAGTTCACCGATCTCTTAGAGAAGTCAAAGCACCAGAAGGTAATCCTGCCAAGCAGGCGAGAGAAATCTGGGGGCGGATTTCAGGGGACCCTCCTTTTAGGTTGCTGGAGTAAGGGCCAGGCCAAGGTGAGGGATGCGCTATCTGGAAATATGCCAACAGATTGGTCTCACAGAGAGACACATGGAGGGAAAGCATGGACAGCCTCAGGTCCCAGACAGCCCTTCCCCTCTTAGGAGGTCTTGGCAGAAGCCAGCCAGGGAGGCCGACAGCCTCTGAATACCATGCCAGGAACCAACTGGCCCAGGGGTGGCAGAAAGCTTTGGGTCCAGGCCAGCTCAAATACAACTATCTTTTCCCATGCAGAGGATTCCTTCACAGACAGGTAAACTGAGGCAAGGACTGGCCTTGGGGGGGGGGCGAGTCCCCACCAAAAGCCAAAGGAGGAAGAGTACCCGGAAGTGGCAGGTTTGGCTTCGCAACAAATCTGCAAGCCCACCTGACCCCTCTCCACATCGGCCTTGAGGTGTGAATAACCAGGGCACAGGTGCATCTCAGAGGTGCCTGAGCTCATCTCTGTTCTCAGAGTGGGCCAGCCGAGTGTGGCTTTGTTTGCTCAGGTGGCCTTCCTGACACCCAAGGATATGGAGGAGAGGAGAGGCCAGAGGTGAGGGATGCCGTGAGCCCACAGGTTATCCACACCCGATGGTGGGGAGTGGCTAGGCTAGCGGAGCCCTCTTCCTTCCTTCTTCCTTCCTTCCTTCAGTACCATGAGAACCAGAGGGCGCTAGTCGCCCTGTTTTGCCTCAGCAGCCGGAACTCTTTCTCTGCATTAATCTCCATAAATGTCGAGAACACCCGATCCCATTATGCTAAAATATGAATGGAGAATTAACTAAAATGTTTGAATACAATTAGGTTAGAAGAAGCTGCTCCTTATTAGCTCCGTTATTAGTTGAGACAATGTTGAGGGGAGGCTGGAAGGGAGAAGTCCCCCTGACCCTCCCCACCTCTTATCCCAACCTGACTATTGTAGGCACATCAGGGCCATATAGAGGTATCGGTATCGCCAACAACAACTCTGCCTTCCAGCCTTACTTTGGGGGTGATGGTGGTGGGGCCGCATTCAGCCAGGGACCCTCCAGGCAACTCAGGGTGGGGGGGAGTCATGGCTGGGGCAGGGCACCTGTTCATAGCTCCAGGTCCCAGATACCCTTCTGACTGCAGCCCCCAGCCCAGATCAGCAGGCATCAAGGAAACCCTCCATTAGAAACACAAGTCCAAAGAGCGCCAAACGTGTCTGCCAGCAGCCTCCCTGCCATCCAGAGAGACCCAGGAAGCCCGTGGCCCAGCACCAGAATGAGACAGCAAGGCTCCAGCCTCCCTTCTGATCACCCCGCTTCCTTTCTACGAGTTATCATCTGCCTTTGGTAGAGTTCAGAGGGAGACAGTGGGGGGAAAGGCCCCAGGGCCCCCTAGGGAGACCCAGGGGCCAATGAGGAGAGCTGGAGGGGCCTGTGGGTGACAGCAACAGGCACAGTGAGTTAGTAGAGGTGACAGGGAGCCCAAGGCACAGCCAGGGCAGACGGTTTACAAGAGAGACAATGGTAGGAAATAGGCTTTTAGCGGGGGGGGGGGGGGTAATAGGGCCCCACAGCTAAAGCCATGCCAGGGATCCTCCTGGCCTGGTGGGAGGGGAAAAAGAGGGGGTTAGGGGAGATGGAGGTCAGAGCTGGCTGAGGACTGGAAGCTGACACTGGAGGTCAAGTGTCCCAGGGCTGGTCTTGCCACCTAGCAGTCCCAATCTCTCCCTTCAGACCTAAGCGTTTAGGCCCAGTGTCTCTCGCTAATCCAACTTTTCCCTTTTCATTTTCCCTGGCCTGGGTGACCCTCCTGCTGGCTACAGAAGGGTGGATGAAGACGTATTAGCAGGAAGTGGGGTTTACACATTTGACTCCTAGAAAACCCGGACGAGAGACTTGGCTGTCACCGTGGTAGGGAGACTAGCACACGGGTACCCCAGCATCTGGGAGTCTATTAGAAATTCAGGACCAAGACCCCCGTGGGAGACCTTTAGGGTGAGACCCAGGGTGTCCTGTCCCGTCTCCCATCTTACTCACAGTGAAGTCTGACAAGCTCTGGTGTAGACCTTGAAGAACCCCAGGCTCTGAGAGGAGGGGTACGAGAGATTTTGAGGACCACCTAGAGTCTGGGGACATTGTTACAACCTAAGAGGATAAATAGTATGTGTGCCAGCAGGAGCAGGCCAGGGTCCCTGGGGAAAAGTACAGAGTCAGATGGCCGGTGTGTGCTGAGGCGTAGGTATGATGTGCCTTGGTGGCTGTGCCTACATGTATGTGCTGACTAATGAGACAGTGCCCTGGGTGGAGGAGCCTCGGGGGGCCAGCTGCGTGTTTGGGTAGCGTTTAGGGGTAAAGGTGAGCATGCGTCTTCTTCAGTCTCCACTTGGATCTGTTTTCTGTCCAATACCTCAGAAAGGCTAAGCTGAAGACAACTTTTTCCCACCTTCCCCTCATCCCCGACCGAGTCCAAAATTTGGAAAACAGTTCGACACAGAGACACGGGGATCCTAGCAACGGAGACACAACCCAGCCAGAGACTCCTGAGACCCCAGAGAGATGTTACTCAAGGTCAAATACCATAGCTCAGGACCATGGCAATAGATGAGGATCTGTCAAGGCGCAGAGTGCCCCTTGAGGAGATCTCTGAGCCCTCACAGATCTGGCAGGCCACACCCCTGCCCCAGGATGGGACCTGCCTGAATTGGGCAGGGAGGAATGGTTCAGTCAGAGGTTCCCAGGCTGAACCCCCAAACCCTCCACATCGGAGAGAGCAGCTGTGTGGAAGACCTTTCATTCTTAGTACAATCGCTCAAGGCATAAAAGAAAGTATACACCTGCTCCTGTGAAGACCGCATAGACAAATGGCAACACAGTTTCCCTCCAGCCATCAGTTAGAGTCTGACCTTCTGCAGCTCAGAAGCACTGATCAGCAATTAAATGTGTCTTTGATTAGTTAAAAAAAAAAAAAGGGCAGCACAGCCCTTCCCCCACACACTGCCACTTCAAGTCTTCCAAACTGCAGGAGGAGGCCAGAAGGGGGGATCCTGGGATAAACAGCCTGGGAACCACCAGGTGGAGATGTCAGGGGGATGGGATGGGGTCCCACAGCCCTGCCATAGACTTTGGTCCTCCCAGTCTCCATCTGGGGAGCAGTAAAAGGGGACTAGGAGACAGAGTGAGGCAGGCACGGGGTGAGGGGCAGGCACAGGGAATTTTCCCCAAGACCCAGTTTTGGGAGGTAAGGACTCAACTTGTTCTCAAGCCTCTGGCTTTTGGGGGGAGAAGCTTGTAGCTAACTCAGTCTTTCAATTCCCAATTTCTGCTGTTCCACTGTTTGTAGTGATGATGTGGCCACTGTGATGACTTGACTATTAATGAGTTAGTTCAATTATTCATCGCTACATTGTTAAAACAAGTCCCCCCCCCCCTCATCCTTTCCCTTGGATCAAAGACTTCCCTTCAGACTAGAGAACGCAGAGAGATTTGCAGCTTAATCAAATGGTGAGGGACAGGGGACCAGGGAGGCGGTGCCAAGACAGCAGAAGCCCCTTTGTACAAGACCTGGGTCCTACAAGAACTGTTGAGCTGAGGGTCCAAGCCCACCTCACCTCCATCCAACTTATCATGGACCTATGGGCACTAGGGATGCGACGCAGACTCAACACTTCAGGCCCTACCTTCTTGGGGGCCCCAAGAACCCTCAGCCCTTCACCCCTAGAGGATAAAACCAATGAGCCATGGAGAGGGAGCAAAGAGCATGTCCCCACACGCATGAACCCACACCCCAGACGCAGTACCTGACGCAGCGCTGGCTGAGCTGCCGGAAGCAATTACATCGTCCAACATTAGATCTAAAAGAACGAAACACGACATTGGTCATTGACCGGACCAGGTGCGCTGGGCAGGGCCCCTCAGCAGCTCGCTCCCCCTCAGCTCCAACCCTCACTCTGCCTACACATGGGGAGTGCTGAGCATTAGCAGCTGGCTCTCAATGCCCAAGCCCAGACTCAGGGCACCCGAAGAAGAGAAATGTTTCAGCCAACTTGCCAGGGTCACAGGGGGTAGGAAGGTACTGGAAGGGGGACAGGCAGACGTATCAGAACAGATGTCCATTCCTACCCCTGCTGTGGCTTCAGCTGCACCTGAATAGCTACAGACCCCAGAAGAGGAGCCAGCTGGTCCGGCAGGGGCCACAGAGCCTCCTGCCAAAAAAATGCATGTGCATATGCCTTGTTGAGACAGCTCACTACAAGGGGTATGGGTGGGTGGAGCAGAAATGGGAGCGTGGCCCTGGGGACAGGCTACCTGCTCAGCTGTACAGTCTAAGAGAAGCCAAGACCAGACCCCAACCCAGAGCTGGGAAGAGGCAGAGTCTATGGAGGATAATGGGTGCTTGTGAGAGGCTGGGGAGCTGCACCTGCTCATGGCCACCTGGGGGCCAGAGTCCCCCTCCACATCCTCCTGGAGCAGCTCTGGCCCAGTCCCACTCTCATCCTGTCTGTGACTCCTCCGCACTCTCCCCATCCTCCAAGCACCTGCCACAGGCAAGTGGGAGATGCAGCCAAGGGAGAGACGGAGCCCCCCCCCCCAAACTCATTTGGTGGTACTCACATTTCCACACACCAAGGGGGAAACTCAGAGCATGGCCCACATCTGATCGGCGGGAGGCAGACGGTTTGTGAGGAGAGGAGGGAAAACCCACAGACCAAACAGGGAGAGACACAGGGAGACACACGGAGGCTTTGAAACCCACACAGACAGGCACGTGGAGGGACGTGGGCTGTGACTGAGAGAGGCGCAGAGATGACAGAGCACCAGATAGACAGGAACCCCCGAGTGAGCGAGGGAGCGGGAGCCAGGTGCACACACACCTGCACACATGCCAGAAACAAAACTGGGCTGCTCTCCTGTCCTCCCAGCTCTGTGGCTTCCCCATGTGTCTCAGCCTGTCCCTGGCAAAGCATGAAGGTGAGAGGCACAAAGCGGCACGCACTGTGTGCAAGAGATGCTGGGAGCACAGAGGACCCGGAGGGGTCTTGGGCCACAGAGTGATTTATTGAGCTTTCCTGAGAGTGTAAATCTTTCCAAAGGCCTTTCTTTGTTTGGGTTTTGGATTTTTGAGACGAGGGGGGGGGACAGGCGGGGGGTCTCACTGTTTAGCCCAAGCTGGCTTAAAACTCATTATGTAGTCCAGGCTAGCTTTAAACCTGCGATCCCACTGTTTCTGCTTTCTGAGAGCTCTGATCATATGCAGACTTGTGCTACCACACCTGTGGTTCTCATTCTCTCTCTCTCTCTCTCTCTCTCTCTCTCTCTCTCTCTCTCTCTCTCTCCCTTCTTTTCTTCTTCAACAAGAAAACCATCAACTGTCAGGGAGCCAGGTAGTTTTGTTGGAGAAAGGGAGTGGTCCTAGAGTTCAGTCTCAACTATTGCCTCTTTGTAGGTTCACCTGAGCCCTGGCTGAGCAGCTATGGCCTCTGAGCAAGTTATAGAGGTTGAAGTACAACCTGGGTTGATCTGAGTTAGCACCTAGGCTAATCCCTAGGTCACTGAACACACCAGTACTGGGAGGTGTGACGTCAGGTCAGGTTGTGTTCCCTCCTTCCAGGGATGCTGAGATGCCGAGTGTCAATTTCTACCTGGTATCCTCTGGGGAGTATGAGGTCGAGACCTAGGGAGCCTCCTGGGGGGGGGGGAAGCTCCTTCCCCATGGGGGCTAACCTGGTCTGCTTCATGCAGGCTCTAAAGGCAGACATGCTGTTGAGGAAAGGAGATGGGGGGGGGAGGGCAGGAGCACTTCTCCCAGCCCCGGGCCCCAGCTCCTAACCCCCTGCAGTCACAAGGCCATGGTCAAGCACGACCCAGAGAGAGGTGGAAGGACTACCGACCGGCCATCTGCTTCTCCTTACTCCTTCTCTTTTTCTCCAGCCTCTTTAGCCGCTTCTCCTCCCGGCGCCGCGCCTCCTCCTCCTCCTGGTGCTGCCTGCACTTATGGAAGTTCTCCACCACCACGCCCACAAACATGTTCAGGACGAAGAAGGCCACGATGAGGAGGAAGGAGATGAAGTAGAGCAGCATCCAAGGGTTGTGGTTCATGATGGGCTGGTGGGGGAGGAGCAGGAAGACCACGGGGGGGGGTGTGTGTCACATCATCCTGGTGGGGGACCGCCTAAGGTGCTGCCCCATCTCAGCTGCACTGGTATGAAATTAAACAGTCCCAGGGATCTGACAGGCAAGCAACTGGGATGGGCTGGGATGAGCTGGAATGAGCTGGCACCAGGCAAGAATGGCTATTCTCTGTCTAGAAGCTGTTTCTTTGTTCCGGCTGACTCCTGCCCTGAAGGAATGGGAGCCCAGTGTTCCCAGGCCCTCAGACTTTTCATGCCAGTTTTTAACTAACTGTTCGCCCGTCATTTGAAAAGAAAAAAGTCATTTTTAAAAACTTACTGCAGGCCTACAAATAATCTGCAGCATGTTATTCTGACCCATGCTTGCCTGGCTACACGTGGTAACCAGCCCAGGCTGAGTGACCTGAACCCAGACACGGCCCTTCTCACCACCTTACCTGCTGGTCCACGCCCACAGCATCCAGTCCGTCATACATGATGTCAACCCAACCATCCTTAGAGGCCAGCACAAACAGGGACATCAGAGCCTGGGGGTGGGGGTAGGGATGGGGGTGGGGGTGGGGATGGGTTAGGAGACGAGAGGAGATAACAGACTGTTTGAAACCCAGCATGTGTGGCCAAACTACCCACCACATTCTATCATCGGACCACCTCCTGACAACAACTTAGGGTCCCTACGCTAGGTCCCCAGGAAACACTCTGTCTCAGGACCCCATGGTTGGTCAGATTCTAGTAGGGATGACTAAATCTCTGATCTCATCTAGGGTGGGAAGGTCCTAAGGCCTAGGAGTCTAGAAACCAAAACAAGCCAGCAAGAACCAGCTACTTTTTTTTTTTTTTTTTTTTTTTTTTGCAGTAATAGGAATTGAAACCCTCAAGTCCCCATGAATGGTAGGCAAGGAAGAGCCCCAGTCTATATTGCTTCAGCTCAGCTTTTTCTGTCTCCACAGATCGAGAGGAAAAACATGAACCCTCACCATGTACGTAAATACATATTTCATGCATTATACATGTGCAAAGGAAACAGTAGCATGGACCTATTCTCCGGATGAGAAAGTGGAGGCCCCTGCAGCTCAGCTGCCCAACGTCACTGAACTGACAGTGATAGTGACAGTTCATATCCAAAGCAGCCTGCTCCCAACCTCACATGTGCTCTACTGTGTGGCACTGTGGCCCTGGGCCAGCACCCCCCCCCCCCCGCCTTCTGTGATCTTCCATCACTTCATCTTTAGAGAGCTACAGGCCTCTGTGGTCTGTTCACTGGGACATGTAGGTACACTAGCTCTGGGACACGGTGACCATGAGCCGACAGGAAGCCAGTCTCTATGGTTGCCCACCTCCAGCGGTCTTGGTCCATGTTACTCAGGATGGATGTGTGTTCCCACCTTTAAGCTCCTCCCCATCCCAAACCTGTCACTCACCTGGCCCAGGTTATCAAAGTTGTACTTGTGCCGGACCCACCGGTAACTGGCCTCGGCACAGTCGGATTTGTTGGTGATGTTCCTGGTGTCCTCACCCTGACACACGAAGAACTTCCCTTTGAAGAGCTGGGCACACACATGTGGGAGACAGAGAGTAAGCCCAGGGCTCCCAATTCCACCCAAGTCCAGGGATGGGGCACACCTTGGGTGTCTGGGATGCTTGCCTCTGGTGTCAGCCAGAAACCCTGACAGGAAGCTTCCCTATAGGTACCCTCTTCCTGTTCCCAGAGAGGAAGAACAAGGCGGAAGGAGGGAGTTGGCCACTCCTCTTCTACCAAGAACATAGTCAGTGAAGCTCCAGATTGGGGGGGGGGGCAGGGAGAGAAGTCCAAAGACATCACTGGAGAGCAGTGCTCCGTTAGCCCACCCGACTTCCTGGATCTGATGATGTGCTAGAGTGGGCTCCACAGTCCTCTAACAAGGAGCCTGAGTGGTTCCAATGGATGCTTCAAGGGCCACACCAAGCTAGGCATTTAACACTCATGGTAACTATGTGGCATATAGATTTTAAGCCCTGCGTTACAGAAAGGAAAACTGAGGCTCAGAGGCCGCTAATCACTTACTAAGGCCATAGATGGCAGAAAAGTTCTTAAATATGGGTCTGTCTAGAAAGTTTACTCTTGTTCCAGGATAGTCCATGACTGCTGGAGGTGGAAGAGAAGGGATCTGAAGGACAGGAGGATTGGGGACAGGGGTGAGGGAACCATTTAGGACAAACCTAAACCCACGGGACTGGATTCAACAATGGCTCACTCTCCCAAGCCAAGGGAGGTGGGGAAGGGGTGGGCACCAGGCCACATGTGGGATGGGGGTGGGGCAGAAGCTCTGCACAGCTTTGGCAAATGTAGCCTAGTCCTTGAGGCTAGAGAATTTCTAGGAAACCAGGGAACAGCCCCTCCCCAGGGCATAGTGGGCATTCTAGAAGCAGGAGGAGGAAGGCGGGAGAGAGTAGTAGCAGCCACCCAGGAGTTCCCACACTGCCCGGCAGCCAGTTGTCTACCCTGAAGCTGGAGTGGGGACACTAGAAGACCAAGATGGGCCTGAGGGGCTCCCCAGTCCCTGGAGATGTCTGCTGAACCCTGCAGGCTGCTGTGGCTCTTTTTCCTCCAAAGCCAAGTTCCTTCTCTGGGCCAGAAGCCAGGTTTCCCCGGCAGCCCCCACTTCCTGCCTTGTCTAGGGTCTGCACCCGCCTGCCTGCCAGCATTCTGTTAACCTGGCCCAGCTGTCTGGGCTCTGGATCCCCAGGCCTGGCACTCAGCCCACCCTGTTCGGACAGACAGAGAAGGGAGGAGATCCCAGAGCAAGCAGACGGAGATGTGTGATTTAAGTACACCCCGCGGTGTAGGGACAACAAGCTGCAGTTACCAGTGGACCTGAGGGGCCTGTGAAACTGGGGCCCTTAGCGAAGAGTCGCCCCCTCCCCACCCCCCCGAAAGGTTCCCAGTTTTCTGTAAAACACAGATCAGGCAAAAGGGTCTGAAGTCTAAACCCTGGAGGGAAAAGGGTCCTGTTTATTCTCATTTGGAACAACGGTGTCAGTGGCAAAGGTGAGAGAGACGACCAAGAGGAGAGAGGAGACCCCTGGGTCTTTCTCACACACCCCCAGCCACCACCACCACCCCCACACACACCTGCACCCCAAGAATTCCAAAAATGATGAAGAAGGCACAGCAGATGACCACAATGTTGCCGATGGGCTTGAGGGATGACATCAGAGTCTCTACCACCAGCTTCAGCCCTTGGGCACGGCTGATGACCCTGGAGAGCAGGCAGACATCAGACAGGCAGATGGTGAGCACTAAGACACGCCCATAGCCTTTGCCCGGCTAAACCCCTCCCCCACCACCTTAGCCTGCTGTCCTTCCACCCCAGGCTATGGAAAAGTCCCCTTTTCACAGAGCCCCCGTCCTCCCAGCTCGGCTCTGTGGTCTCCAGACTGGCACTTGCAGCTCTTCCATCTCCGCCTCCACTCTCAGGCTATCAAGTGTATTTTCCTGATCAGGCTTGGAGTGGAGAGGGCTCCACACAAGGGAGGCATCACCCAGGGACACAGTGTGACAGGGTGGGGGTGGTGACAACAGGGAGACAGTAGTAGGGGCATGCAGGGAGGAACCAGCAAGAAGGAGATGGATCATTACAGACCGAGAAACAGCTCTATTATTTTGGTATCATCCTCACTCGGGGAGAAATTCTGAGTTAGGAGGTTGGGACTGCCTGACTGGAGACCTGTCCCCTGCTAGGAGAAGTGTTATAGCAGTGGGTGATCCCCGAGGGGTGCAGAAGGTAAGGAAAGACAGTAGGAGAATGTGTCACTCACAGGGAAGGCAAGAACATCACCCTGAGGGGACTCTATGGGAGAGCTGCAGCTGCAGCTTGAGGCCACGAGGGCCCTATGAGCTGTTATACTGTGCTCCCAGCAGAGTTAGTCACAGCAGGGCTGAACGGGACAGCAGGCTCACACTGGAAAGGGATGTACGGAGCAGGCAGTGGCTGTGTAACTTGGAAGGAAATAACCAGGGGCAGGAGCTTCCATGTTGTCTGGAGTGGATCGCAGAATTGCCCTATGAGGTCATAGCCAGGAGGTAGGGTGCACAAGGGATTTTGTTCCCTTGTGGGGTGTGTGTGTGTGTGTGTGTGTGTGTGTGTGTGTGTGTGTGTGGCTCACCTGAGTGGACGTAGGGTCCGCAGCAGCCGCAGCACCCTCAGCATGCCGAGAATCTTGGTGCCACTGTCAGAGACCATGGACACCAGGATGTCGATGACGGAGATGAGCACCAGCAAGCCGTCCAGCACGTTCCAGCTGCTGCGCAGGTAGGCCTGCTCCCCAAAGCACCAGCCCAGCGCCACCACCTGGGGACCACCAGCACAGCGTCAGCGGCACTAGCCACTCTCCCCTCCTGGCAGTTCCCCAGCCCAGCCTGCCCCATCCCCCCCATCGGAGGTCAGTGCTCCCCCACCTCCAGCCCCACCCCCTCTAGTCCTTTACCTTCACTGTCATTTCAGCCAGGAAGACTGCCGTGAAGATGTAGTTGGAGAGGGTCAGGAAGATGCGCTCCTGAGAGAGAGAGAGAGAGAGAGAGAGAGAGAGAGAGAGAGAGAGAGAGAGAGATGGATGGTGGGAAGGAGGCCTATCCGCATGACCAGACCTGTTCTGCATGACGTCAAAACAGCTTCAGATATCTGACACAGAACAAGTTGTTGTTCCCTGCCCCTTCCCAGTCCCCCATTCACAGTGCCATCCATCTCAGGCCTCACTTGGAAAGTTTTGCCCCGTGCCCTCTTCCTTCCGTGCCCTCTTCTGTGTGTTGTAGAGGGGGCAGGTTGCTGTCTGAGCTCCCCCAGTTCCTTGATTTCTTTCTTGAAACTGGAGCAGGATTTAACTTGATCTCCAACCTGCCTGCGATTCCACTCAGCTTCCTTGCCTCCCTGCTGTGAGCCCCAGAAATGGTGCAGTAGGCAGGCTGAGGGACGTGGGGACAGACTGTGCCACCTTGGGTACCATCCTTATGCTGAGTGTTGGCGACCCAGTGCCCTGGTACTTTGCCAGCAGGTATTGAACATGTGTGGGGGGGGGAGGGGAGAAGGAGCGTGGAGGGACAAAGTGGGGGACAGAGAACCTGAGTGGAAAGGTAGAGAGACGATGTCAGGGTGGGTAGGGTGGACAGCAGGTCGTCATAGGGGCAACCAGCCCAGGAAGGAGGTCCCCAGCGCTGCCTCTCACCCACCCACCAAGTCTTGGTAGGTAGGCCTCTCCAATTGTCAGGCTTTCTCCAACTTCTCTTGGCCTGTCTGGAACCCACTCTAATGGAAAACGGAAGCCCCAGGCCCCCTGAAATCCAAATAATAATGGAGAAAGCAAAGAGGGGGGACCTCTGACACCTCCAAGCAATTGGTACAGAGTGCCAAGAGGGGAAACAGGGCCACCCCCCGCCATCCGTCTAGAATCTGAATTGTTATCAGTAGGAGGGGCTCTGATGTCAGGCTGGGAGAGACAGTACCTAGAATCAGTTGGGTCCGTCCAAAGAACTGAGGCCCTTGGGAAAAAAAAAAAAATCTAATACTAAATAATAATATCTAATTCTAAAACCTTTGGCCGATGTTGTCCTCATACTGAAAGATTCACAGCCAAGCAGAAGTGACCAACGTACCTCCTAAACTCCTGGGGCCCCCCTAAAGCCTAGTCGTTTGTGACTTGGTAGGATCTCAAGGAGCAAAGAGCGGTCCCTCCACCCAGTTCTGCATTACCCTTGGTACATACATTAATGCATGAGTGTGTATGCGTGTGCGTGTGCGTGAGAGAGAGAGAGAGACAGAGCGACAGAGACAGAGACAGAGACAGACCCTGGCAATGTACCAGTCACAGTGACACTGAGACTCCTGGCCAGATGCAGGGAAAAACAGTACTGCCCAGCCCCCACACAGGATCAATCTTAGGTGTCACCTCGTCTCAGAAAGGCTCAGAAGAATATATACGTAGCTACAAGGGTAATGGAGTACCCAGCTAGCCTGTTCTGTCAGTACAAGGGGGGGCTGAGGCAGGAGAGGACACAGACGGCATCTTAGAGATGAGGCAGGGGCAAGGACTGGGGTCCAGAAGACCTAAGGGAGCTCTGGTTTGTCCCTTTGCCTTGTCTGTGACATGTGACTGGAGACAGTTTGAGCCTTCTCACCTCCTTTGCTTGACCTGAGTGCTAACCCAGGAGGAACCTGGCACTCAACAGAAGTGTTTATATGCTGGTGACTCACAGCGCTGTGGGGGTCGATTTTGGGGCGCTCCATGGCGATGGTGATACAGTTGAGGAAGATGATGACGAGGACCACATGGTCAAACATCTTGTGGGTGATGATCCGGTGACACAGGAGACGAAACCTGCCCCGGGGATAGAGGTAAAGGCTGGGCAGGAGAGGCTCCGGCAGACTCCCCCTGCTCCCTTGCACTAGGACCCCATTGCCAGCATGCCCAGACGGCACCCTAACAGACCTTGACTGGGGAGGGAAGATATAGGCAGACCAGGAATCTCGCTCTCGGCAACAGGCAGGCAGCCGGGCTCGGACCCAGGCTCGTAAGCGGTCCCCTTTGCTCTATGAAAGGAACACTGCTGCCATTAGTGAACCAGCCCCCCTCCGCCTCCCCCCCCCCCCCCGAGCCATCAAAGTCTGTTTCTTCGCAAGCTCAGGACCAGCCCTCTGCCCTCTCCCTTTACCTTTAAAGTCACCTCTTGGCTCCCTACACACCAACCCCCCCAGCATCTCCCCTCCTTCATCTCCACCCTCCTGCCCTGCATCCCCAGCCTCTTGTCTCTACCCTCCTCTGTGTTTTTCCCATCCAGCCTCCAGCCCAGCTCCCGGCCTTTCTTCCCTTCTCTCCCTGCTGGGTTTGGAAACTGCATCAATAATCAAACATTGTACTCATCACAGCTGTCTGTTCAGATACACCTGGGCAGAGGAGATGGGGGGACCCTGAGCCTGTGCTAACCCTGCATCCTGTGTCCCAGTCCTTGTGCTCATCTTCAGGACAAAAGGGGGTGGTGGAGGAGGTGGGGGAGGAGTAAGTGGCTGAGGACATGCTGTAAGTCAAGGCTGGTGATGAGGTTCAGATGAGAAAGGGGGACGGGAGGGGAGGGGAGACATCATTTTAGAAAGATGAGTGATGGGTCTTCCTGAGTCACAGGGGGAGGGCCATGAAAGATTCATACACATCTGCCTGAAACCATTCATATCCACCAAGGACAGTGGAGCACAGCCCAGGACACACCAGGGCTTGAGGCTCTACAGGGTGGCAGAGAGAGAGAGAGAGAGAGAGAGAGAGAGAGAGAGAGAGAGAGAGAATAAGGCAGGCTGCTCACAGGACAGCTAACAGGATGGACATCCCTTGAGACAACTCCCTTATACTGCTGCCTGGCCAAGGCTGCCCTCTCTCCTCTGAAGGAAGATCCGGGGTGAGGGGTCACAGGGCCCCATGGGAATCTTACCAGGTTGCCCTCATCATCGCCATCATCCCCATCCAGCGGGGGGTCATCCGTCCCCAGGGTGCGGGCCAAACGCCCTGAAGTCGACTTGCCATTACAGTCTTGGTGTTCAGAGGCGGAGCTCCGACCGCTGGCTGTGCGGTGCAGCCCGGGCACCTGCAGGGTGTCAGGCAGGTCAAAGGAACTCTTGGCCTCGCGTTCCAAGGAACCCCTGTGACGATGACCATTGCCGGCGGGGCTGGCCCGGTCCTCTTCTGAACTCTCTTCCTCATCTTGGCTCTCCTGACCCTCTCCGGACAGCAGGGACCTCCGCTCCCCGCTCGGGCTCCGACGCTTCAGGCTGGGGGCCCGGCCCAGGCTGTTCCGGCTGGAGCGCCTGCTGGTCCAGCTGCTTGCTGCGCTCCAGGGACTGTGTGGGGAGCTTCGGGCACTTGGCTGCAGGGTGAGCAGAGGAGAAATGATCTCAGCAGAGGCTGCAAGGGCCGTCACCTCTCGTGTGTGTGTGCCCCTATCCTGTGAGCCTCCCTGGAATCGACACTGGGAGAAGAGACATTCACTGGCGGTGTCTGGAACCCAGTGCCTCAGTTCGGATCGGGCTTCAGTCTTCTGAACTGTGAGGCCAGAGGCCAGTTACTAAGTGCCTCTGAGCCTCCATTTTCTCATCCCTAAAGCAGATTCAGCAATAGCGTTTGTTCTTCACTTCGCCGGTGAGATAAGTCTTGTTATCACTGACAGGCAATATAAAATAACAAGAAGAAAGAACTCAACCTAATAGCAAGAAAGCCAGTGGTTCTCAACCTGTGGGTTTCGACCCTTTCAGGGGTCGAATGACCCTTTCACAAGGGTCTCCTGAAACCCTAAGAAAACACAGATATTTACATTATGACTCATAACAGTAGCAGGAATATGCTTATGAAGTATCAATGAGAATAATTTTATGCTTGAGTCACCACAACATGAGCTGAATGAGGAAGGCTGAGACACTGAAAGCAGGGCGTGGTGGTGTTAGCCTGTGATCCCAGCACTTTGGAGGGAAGCAGAGGCAGGCAGCTAGCCTAGGAACTTCCATGATTCGCCTGTTTCTGCCTCCCATCTCACCACAGGAGTCCTGGGATATTACAGACAAATGCTCTCATGCCCAGTCATAGGTGTGTCACGGGTTCAAAGTCAGGTCCTCACATTTGTGCAGCGAGTGCTTTGCCTACCGAGCCATCTCCAAACCTCCGAAATACAACTTAAACAGTAAGTACTTCACACCTGTTGGAGTAACCATTGTCCGAGTCAATGCGGAGAAAAGGGAACGTGTGCACGCTGTGAATATAAATTAGTACAACTACCACGGAAAACTGTATGGAGGATATTCAGAAAAATCTAAAAATAGAATGACTGTCTAATCCAGCAACTCTACTACTAGGTATCCAGACGAGGCTTGGAATCCGTATGCAGAAGAAGCAGATGTACTCTCACACTCATTGCATCGCTGTGCACAATAGCAAAGTATCCAGCAACCAAACGGATTGTAAAAATGGGGTTACGCAGATGGCTTCGTGGCTAAGAGCATGCAATACTTTTTTAAAGAACCCTAGCTCAGTTCTCAGCATTGGGTGGATCACAACTGCCTGTAACTTGGGTTCCAGGGGGGATATTACATGTTCTTCTGACCTCTTAAGGGCACTGTTCTCTCTCTCTCTCTCTCTCTCTCTCTCTCTCTCTCTCTCTCTCTCTCTCTCCCCCTCTCCTCTTTCTTATTACATCTCTCTCTTGCTCTCTCACAGTCTCTGTCTCTCTTCTCTCTCTGTGTCTCTCTCACACATGTCTGCACACACACACATGCATATATTTATAAGTAAAAATAGGAATGAATTTTTTAAAGAAATAGAACACATGGAACATACACACAGCATTCAGCCTTTAAAAGGAGGAAGACCAGGAGATGGCTCAGTGATAAAATCCTTGCCACACAGATATGAAGGCCTGAATTCAGATATCCAGCACCCATGTACAAAAAGCCAGGTATGGTTGTGCATACCTGTAACTCTAGCACTGAGGTCAGGGGTGGAGACAAACATATCCCCCAAGCTTGCTGACAAGCCAGTCTAGACCATCAATAAGCCCCAATTTCAGCCAGAGGCCCTGTCTCAAAAGATAAGGTGGTGAACAATAAAGAAAGGCATCCAACACTGACTTCTGGCCTACACACACACACACACACACACACACACACACACACACACACACACACAAATACAAATAGTAAAAAATGGAAAAAAAGGAAATCCTGTCACTGCCAACAACATGAGTGACCTTGAAGAATGAGTGGCCTTGAAGAAAAGGAGACTAAATAAAATAAGCCAGGCAAAGAGAAACGGCGTCCCCCACGACAATTTAGATTCTAGAAGGACTGGGTGAATAGAAGAGCTGAATTGTGGCTCATGGAGTTTGGGCTTGGGAGGCTGGGAATGGGGAGCTATCGATCCAAGGGTACAAAATGTCAATCAGAGCACAGGAACACACCTATGGTCACATGGTGGTGACAGCCGGCAATGACCTAACAGTGGTGGGAGTGGGTTTTTTGTTTGTTTGTTTGGTTGGTTGGTTTTGGGGGGATTTTTGTTGTTCTTGTTGTTAGTTAGTTAGTTCATTAGTTTTTGTTTGTTTGTTTTGTTTTTTCAAGACAGAGTTTTCTCTGTGTAGCCCTGGCTGTCCTGGAACTCTGTAGACCAGGCTGGCCTTGAACTCAGAGATCCGCCTGCCTCTGCCTCCCTGAATGCTGGGATTAAAGGTGTGCGCTACCACCACCCCACCTAATGTGTTTTTTGATGCAAACAGAGTAGACTTTAAATGTTATGACATAAAAAAGTACATGAGGTGCTATATGCGTTAATTAACTTAATAACGTCATTCCATATTTGCACTCATTAAATACCACATTCTACTACATAAATGTACGCAATGATTTGGTCGCTAAAAGCAAAGTCTTAGCCAGTTGATGTGGTAGTGGTGGTGATGGTGGTGCACAACTTTAATCCCAGCACTCTGGAGGCAGAGGCAGGTCAAGCCCTGTGACTTCAAGGCCAACCTGGCCTACATAATGAGTTCCAGATGGCTAGAGTGACATAGTGAGACTCTGTCTCAGAAAACCAAAATACACAAAGCCTTGGCTCAAGGATCTCTTATCCCAGGACTCTGGGAGACTAGGGCAGGAGGATCATGTGTCCAAAACCAGCATGGGCTACGCACGCACGCACGTAGTGAGACTCTTTCGAAATGCTAAATAAAATAGTAACAAGTAAAAATACAGATTAGAAATAAACAGGACCGAAAGGACTTTGCAAGCACAGGCTGACGCCAGTCTCCTACAGGAGGAGCTGCCTCTATCATTTCAGTCATCTGAGACTGAGGTCCTCATTTCTAAAATGGACGCAATGATGGTTCCTCTCGCACAGGAGTGGGGCAGTAAAGATCAGTTACATTCACCATACCTGGAGCAGAATCTAGCGTCTGATTAAATATAGAGGAGAAATGTGTACCCCACCCTTGCTCTGCAGAAAAGGGTCCTGAAAGGCTAAGTCCTGCTCAAGGTCACAAGAGAACAGTACAGGCTGGTTTAGAGTGATGCTTTTTTTTTTTTTTTTTAATCTCCATGGCTAAGGCTTTCTGTCACATATCTGCTCCATCCAGCACTGACTCCTTGGACCTGCCTGTCGTCAGCCCCTCATCCTGCTGTCCTGCTAATCTCCCACCAACGGGGCAGTGGCACGCATTCCCTTACCGGTGATTTCATCTCATGATGGGCAGCTCCAGGCTCAGCGGACCCACTGCTACTGGTGCGGCGAGAGCCAGAGCCCAATGCTTCCCCCACACCTGTGCTGGAGCTCTTGGGCAGTGACATTGGTGTAGCAGCTGTGTGGATGATGAGAGGCGGCAAAAGGCTCTTTCGTAGTTCCGCGTGTTCTCCCAAGGCCACCACTGCAAGAGGAGAAGGTATTCTGATTTCATCCTGGCTGGTCCAAAGGCCAGAGGCTGCACCCCTCAGGACCACTACTCACGGGCCAAGCGCTTCTTCCTGTCCCCATCACCATCCACACTGGGCGAAAAGAAATCAGGCTCTGACTCAGACTTGGTGGCATCTCCCTAGGGTCAGGGAACAGTGGACCATTAGGACCCTGGCCGGGTAGGTGTCGTCAGCATGGGCCGAGGCTCGCTCTCTTCACATGAACATACCACACACAGACCACAAGAACCAGCAACCACAATACGAGGCATGCACGGGGACAGGCCAGACCACCCAGGCTGGGGGCCTGGGGCTTCCCATGGCTGATGCCTCTACTTCCCACCAGCCAAACCTTAGGAGAGGCCATGGAGAACCCAAGCCCACGGCACAAGCAGCCTGGCTGGACTGGCACCAAGACTGGCTCAGGAGAGAAGGGGTGGCTGGAGGGGTTGAGACCAGGGTGAGGTGGCCACTACAGCCCCAATTCTAAAACCCTACGCAAGGTCCTTTCCCTTCTCCTCAGGTTGTCCATCCCTGAACTTCAAACCTATGGATCTGTGAAGGAAACAGGAAGATCCAAGCCACAGCAACTTAGCACAAAGATGTCACTTTAATCCCCTGACCTCTGACCTCCACCTTCCCCAAGCCGCAGCACCTTCCTGGCCCCGTTTCTATTTTTCTCTCTCTTGTCTCTGGGATAGATTTTTTCTTTTTTTTTTTACTTCCTTCTTAGCAGGTCAGTAGGTTTCCCAGTAATTATACACTTCTCCTTAAGAAGTTATTAAAAAAATACTTGATTGCTACTTTTGATAAGGGCATAAATATTGGATAATTGGCATCTCAGGGGATCGCTTTCATTAACTCAGTTTACATCCCCTAACGAGGTCTTTAATTATCAAGTAGGATCTCCAGGGGACTTCTAGGGATGCATAGCACTATGGGGTCCCATGGGAAGCCTGGCTTCGCCCCAAATTCTAGTGTCAGTGCAGGAAACAACAGAGGACAGGTTTGGGATGAGGGGCCAAAAAGAGGGACATCCTCTGAGATGGCTGGTGGGGTTTAATTCGAGGACCGGTGGTCAGACACTCAGAAGTGCACTTAAAAAATCTTGGTTACATTACGGCAAGGAATATACACCATCCTTACATCCTCCAAGGACTTGTACTGAGCTGAGGTGTCTGTGGGGGTCTCCGGTGGGGGCTCAGGGCAAGGAGCGAAGGGCAAAGAGTGAAGGAGCATGTTCTACGAGGCCGTGTGTTTCAGACTCCAACGGGACCCAGATGCAGGCAGGCACACATGCGGTGCCCACATACATGTGCACATAGAGGATTCTAAGTCCCTTCCTTCTCTAGCCCATCCACAGGCCTGGCAGAGATGGGAATGTGCCCTCTGTGGGTTGATGTGGGCAGAGGCAAAGGAGCTCCTCCCTTCCATGTCCTTAAGTGGGGGGGGGGGAAGGGACTTAAAATCAAAGCAAATCTCACGACACCAATGACCACCAAGGCGGACCACAGGTTGCACAACAGCTGAGCATGAACACAGGAACACAGAGACACAGGGGCAGCATGGAGGGGGGCACTGGGCACAGGGGCATGCCGACTCGTGATCGCATACCTACCCCCTGGGAGTTGACAGGCAGCTGAATACAGCTTAACTGTCCACTCGTATCTTCCCGTTTGCCGATTTCCTACAGGGAGAGGGGGAGGTAGGGGAAGGCTGCTCTTCACAGGCTCTCACGCCTTCAAAGATCAGCAATGTCCCAAGAAGATCAAGAATAGGAAATGAGAGACACGGGGTGGGGAGAGTGGGACAGGACAGCCTTCCAGAATTCAGCCTCAGGCCCCCAGGCCCGAATGAATCTGAAGGGTGAAAGCGAAGGCCACAAAGATGAGAGCAGGTCAGGGGGGATGGAGTCGTCCAGTTGTCCTTGTAAGAGTGGTCTCTGTGTTTCTCTGTGGAACTAGGAATCACAACCAGGGCCTTGACTGTGCCAGGCAAGTGTCCTACCATTGAATTCCATCCACAGCCCTTGCCTTTTGGAGACAGGGTCTCACTCCATGGCTCAGACTAGAATGGAATGCATGATCCTCTTGCCTCTGCCCTCTTAGCACTGGGGTTATAGGCGCCACCATACCCAGCCTTAAACCGCTTATGGCCAGAGCTCACTTCTTGCAGGGTGGAAGATGCCTGTAATGATGCCATCTTCCAGGGCAGGCACCTGAGGTCAGAGAAGTTAACGCCACTGCCCCACACGGTGCAGAGTCAGAGACCGTGGGCTGTGCCCTACTTCTCCAGCTGAAAACATACCTCCCTTCTCTCTCTGCTCTGAGGCATTTGTGTGGGAATGGGCAGCAAGGGTAAGGGATGGTAGAGAGGAGAGCAAGGAGAAGTGGATAAAGGTGGGCACAGGGCCTTGATGAGGAATGAAGTCACGCCTTGTCATCAATTCTAATTCTCTCAGCCCAAGTCCTTTCCAGTCAGAGTGGATGCATAGGCCCAGAGTCAGATGCGATGTGACAAGCAACAGTGGGAGCGCGGCCATGATGTTGTTTAGTATCAATTAATGGCTACACACAGGTCCTGCTGCTTCCTCATCTAATTAAGTGCATGGATGACAAATATACAGGAATTCAGGGCACTACCCCCTGGGAATCAGGAAATCAGCAGCCAGGCAGGTTCTGACCCGAAACCACCCCCTACCCACTCTGGTTGGGGCCAGCAGGAGAGCAATCCCTTGAGGTCTCCTGCTAGAGTCCCTCAACACGGGACGGCTACTTCTTCCACTGAGGTGGGTCGTTCATAGAAACAAAACAGTATTTCAGGCCATCACAACCCCCAAACCAGACCTTGGGGTTTACTGAAACCCCACAGTGGTAAGGACAGGTGGCTAATGACACCCCACATGGGACAGTGGAGCTGGTCCAACCCCTCAGGAGCACAGCTTCAGCCCACCCACGGAGGAGGTCTAACCTCAAAATCCTTTCTCTATGGCACACCATACCTAAAGCAATCTAGTCCTTGAGGGCACCAGGCCCTGGGTGACACTCTCCAGCAAGGACACTTACACTATAAAGGGTTAGGTGGGAAGGGATCTCCTGTGAGGTCCTTGTCAATCCTTCCCATGCTGGGAAAGCTCTCAGGCCCCCAGCAGGGCCAGGGTGACCAGGCCAGACATAAGGGCCTGGCAGCTCTGTTCCCACACTCAGACATTGCTGCTGCCTAGCAACCAGGCCAGCTCGGCGGCACTCAATTTAACAAGGTGTTTGTGAAAGCCGGTTAATGGGGAAGGGGCTACCCACACTGGACACCCCTAGGTCCACCATGGATAGAGAAGAGGTTATAGGCTCAGGAGCTTTCTGCTTCCCTCGGGAACTTAGTTATTGTTTATTTTTGCCTGAGAGTAAACTCGGCTGCCACCAATTGCCTTTGGGAGGGGCTGAAGAGACCCCCATCCCCACTCAACCCTCACTTCAGCAGGCAGCTAGCAACTAAGTGCCAATCATGAGGCTCTTGGGGAAATCCTCTGGTACCTCTTAACTCTTGGGTCCAAGGAAAAACCTCAAAAAGGTGTCCTATTGTAAGGTGAGTGCCAATACCCCTCTGCCACTGAGAGAGTCCCACCCATCCCTAAAGCCTCCCCAGGCTGCTGTGGCTGCCAGCCAGCAGGGAGGAACTGTGATAATGGATAACTATACAATTAAAATGGAAGCTGAGAAAGGCCAGTGCGGGGCAGATTCTTCTGCAGCCACTAGTGCCCAACAGCCCCCCTCCCCCCCTCAGCCCAACCCGGCCCAGGGGGAACAACCCTCCCTTGCAAGGCTGGGAAAGAGTCGGAAAATAGATTTTTGTTTTTCCACCGTGTGCTGGGTATTTATAGACAAGGCCGCAGCGGGAGTTTCCATCCGGGTCACCCAGCGAGAACTGGACCAAGAGCTTCTCTGGGCCCAACCTGGTGCATTTCTAGGTTGGGTCAACCTGCCCTGTTTTGAGGTGCCGGGATGACGGGAGCTTGGGTGGGAAGACAGGCAGAGTCGAAGGAGAAGGAGGTAGGATTTGGGGACAGAAAGTGTGCCCTGGCACAGCCGGGGCAGGATCAATGTAAATCAATATTAATTGATGACGCTGCCTGTGACGGAGGTGATGGAGTCTGGGCTGGAAATAGGATTCTCATCTCTGCCATGCTTGCAGCTAATTGGGCTCATTTCTCACCCTGGGCAGCTCAGCCCTGCCTGGGGCCCTGGTGGCATCTTCATCGGCTCAGCCTGCTCTCAGATGACTTGTACACAAACCTCCCACACCCCTCAGCCCAGATGGGTCCTCCCCAGATGTCCCATAAAAACCCATGCTCTAGGGTCCAGCTACATAGGTCCTCAAATTTGGCTTGTCTTTCTGGGAAAGGGCCCAGCTGACTGAACGAGAATCTTATAAGCTGCCAACTTATAACCCACACAGCTTTCTCACCCGATGACGGGTTTCATGAGACGGAGCACCTCCCACCCCAGGCCCATCCTGGCTTCGTCCAATGGTTACTGCCTACAAGAGCTTTCAGGCCTCATAGTCAGCAGCAGGAAGAAGAAGCAGGCATCCCTCAGTAGGGTGAGATAGACAGGGCAGGGGGTTACCTCTGCCTGGAAGCCCTCCACGAGAATGGCGACAAGCAGGTTAAAGAGCACGTAGTTGCCAAAAGTCATGAGGGCGATGAAGTAAAGAGCAGCCCAAGATGACGTGGAGGCCATGCCGTTGTAGAGGACTTTATTCCAGTCTTCCTGAGTCAGAATCTGCGGGCAGGGGACAGGAGTCAGGACTTGACTGGACACCCAACTTCCCCGACTCACCCCTGCCCTGTGACCCTCAAACCTGAAAGACAGTGACAATGGCCCAGAGCAGGGAGTCAAAATTCTTCCGGTCTGGCAATGTGTCCCCATCCCGTTCAGATGCGAACTTGCAACCAAAGAGATGCATGCCCAGGATGCTGGAGACACAGGGAGTCGCAGACAGGGTCAGGGTGGGTCCTGGGATCCCGCCCATAGCCCCGCCCCACTCCTGGCCAGCCGCCTGCTCACCTGAAGATGAAGATGAAGAGCATGAGCAGCATGCAGAAGGTGGCCACGTTGTCCATGGTCTTCATGAGCACCACGAGCTGCCGCTGCAGTGCCGGCAGGAAGCGAACTAGCTTCAGCACCCGCATCAGGCGGAAGGTCCGCAGCACCGACAGGCCACCTCCCTGCTGGCCCACAATCTCCCACACACTGTGGGAGGCAGGCAGCCTGAGTCCCTGCACCCATTATCCCTGACTTCCCTTTCTGAGGACCCATTGGTGACACCTGAGACACAGATGCCCTGCCCTGCCCAGCCCAGCTCGGAGAAGTGTCATGCACAGCTCTTCTGACTTCAAAGGGGCTGAAAATCCCGGTGACCGGTGAACGACAGCTCCAGCTCCCTTGACCCTCCACTCCCCGGCAGAGATCATCATGTCCTGGCAGCAGGCAGCCCTCTCCCTAAATCCTGCCATAGCTAGAGCATCAAGTTATAGAATATTTGCTTTGTTCTCTTCTAATGAAATCTAAAGCCAATTCCAGAAACCAATAAAGGAGTTCTGGCCCTGGGCCGGGGTGGGGTGGGGGGGATGGAATTCTTTCCAGGTCGTGGAAACCCTAAAGTAAGTTGCTGGGCGTCTGAGTCAGTTTCTGAGCACTTTGCAAGAGGGGGAAACCGTCTGTACCTCTTCCATCGACTCTACTTGAGAGCCAGCTCTCCAGCCCTCATCTACCCCAGGCCTGGGTAGGGTTGAGGACAAGAGATAGATACAGGGAAAGCAAACAGAAAAGGGGCCCAGGCTCTAGGAGAGCAAGGTGAGGCCCAGCGAGAAGATAAAGCCATGTCTCTCACTCAAAGCGATCCCTGCCAGCCCTCTTTCAGACAGAAGCAGGAAGGGACAGTCATACCTGATGACCACAATGACGCCATCAAAGATGTTGTAGGGATTCTTAATGTAGCCGAAGGGACCGTAGACGAGCAACTTCAGCAGCATCTCCAAGGCGAAGAGGCTGGTGAAGACGATGTTGCTGATTTCCAGGGCGTTGGTGAGCTCCTCGGGCTAAAGGGTAACCGGGTATGTAGCAGCAGACTCTACCCCCAAGCCTTACTCACATCCCAGACATCCTGAACATGGGGTCCCGGGGAGAGGAGGTACAGAAATGGCAACCTCAGGGAGTTATCTAGGAAGGAAGGCCCTTGAAGGCAGCTATCCTGGGAAAGGGACACACAGACCCCAAGGCTGGATCTCAGGTCCTAAGAAGATGGATTTCTTTAGGGGCGGCTGTGTAAATTCTGCTGTCTCTCATTGGAGGTATAAGACTTTCCAGTCCCTGTACTGAGGCCCAGGCCACCAAGGTAACGCTAAATGACATCAGAGGGCTATAGCCAAGGCTTAACACGCACACCCAGCCCTGTAGCTCCACATAGCCATACAGATTGCTCCACAGCTACTCCATGCGTCTGACAGCCCGTTTCAAACGTCAGAGGCTATGCATGTTTCCTCGCAGACATACTGCAAGTGAGCGCACTGCTGGGCACATATGTGTTAATAAGCAGGAGGGCGAGCCCCAGAGTGAGGATGTATCTGCAGCTTGTGCCTGATGGTATCTGAACTAATTCTCAGCCCGTCCTGTCACTCTGCCATTCCGTGACCTTCAGTAAGATTCCCATCTTCTCTGGCCAACTGTAAAACACCGGAGGTAATTCCTTTTATGTTCCTAACCAAGGTCTGGGATGGGAGCAGGGATGCATCCTAGCGAGGCCCTCGGAAGAACAGATGACAAAAGCCATCTCATCTGTCTGTTCCAGCTCACTAGTCTCCTCCCTCCAGTACAAAGTGCCTGCTGTATGCCTAGCAATGTACCAGGCATTGAAAGAGCTGCAGAAACACACCTCCCAAGAGCCCTGTGTCTAGCTAGAAACAAGTTGTATACTCACTAAACAGTGAATAACCACAAGGGACCTTAGAACCTGCCTTGGTGCCAAAATAAATGATCCAGACAGAAAATGTGGAAGTTCAGGGCAAGAAGATGGGGGGGTGGGGGTGGGGGCGATGCCAAGAAAGGCTGGAGAGAGAGAGAGCACTTGTAATGACCTCTGAAGGGTGAGTGGGTCTCCCAGGAGAGCCCTGGGGAGGGAGGGATGGATAAGAAAGAGGAGCTATGACTCTGGCTGGGGGAGAAGGGAGAGGCGTGTCCTGGCTGAGGGCTGGAGTGCAGGTCGGGATGTGACTAGTTCAGTGGAGTCACTGCCCACCTGACAGGTGGACTACAACCTGGAAGCCCAAGGTGCATAGTAGCTGCCCACGACGCTGAGTTAAACGAAACAGCCAAATGAGGCTCTTGTTCCATCAGACAGACACCTCCTCCTGTTTACCCAGATGACTCGTCTGGCTGTCCAAGCGTGGAGCCAGGTCCTGGGAGCAACCAAATGTATCCTAATGGCCCCGATCTGTGTGACCAGGCGGGGGTGTGGGGTGGGAAGCAGGGAGGTTAGAGAGCTGGAAGGAAAGGGTCTCTCCCTAGTGGGCTGGGACACTGTGGTTGGGGTGGGAGGATCACAGTAAATACACTCTCTGCTCTCCATGGGGTTCTTCCTAAAGGCAGGTCTGGCTAAGCAGCTATTGGGGGAACTCTTTCGGCCCTCCACTGCTCCGGCAGATCTCTTAAGCAAGTATTTGATTCACAAGCTCCGAATGGAGGCACAAGAGGATGCTACTACCAGATCCAGTTAATAGGGCCACGCTGAGACAGGACCTTTAGCCCCTCCAGTATTGGCACAGTGCAGAAAGCAGGGAAAAGGCCCTTGTAAGTGCAGATAAAGCCCAGGGCTCAGACCTCCTCTGACCTTACTGTGCACTCCAAAATCCAGTTACCAAGGAGTCATTGTCAGTGAGCCTGCCCCACTTACACAGCTCCCTTACCCAGCCTTCCACCCTGGGCTCTGAACACTCGGCTACTGTGCCGCATAGGTCGCTGGCTCTTGGTAGGCTTCTCCTGCCATCCACCTAAAAACCTTCCTCTGCCTATGCTACAGAAAAAGCTAAGAGATAGTAGGAATGTGCTCTAAGACAGAGGGCAGGAAGAACCAGAAAAGGAGCCCAATTTCACATCACGGCAACCCCAATAACCCTAAGCAACGAGGATCGAGATCAAAGCCACGGAGACAGTAAGGGACCCGTGAATCCAGACATCTGATGGACAGAGCACGTGACACACCTCCTAGAGACTCCTGGACCTGTGTGTCAACATAAGCCGACATGAAAGCAACACGAGGTGCACTTACAATGGGTGAATTTTACATCACAGCCAGTATACAAATTGGGTGTCCCCAATCAAAAACCCCAAATCCAAAACCTGCAACTTCCTGAGTAGCAATGTGATGCCCAGAGTGGACATTCCTGCCTGACCAATGTGATAGGTCATAGTCAGAACAAGTGTACTAGCTAGGCATGGTGGTATATGCCTTCAACCCCAGCAGAGGCAGAGGCAGAGGCAGAGTCAGAGGGGCAGAGGGGCAGAGGGGCAGAGGGGCAGAGGGGCAGAGGGGCAGAGGGGCAGAGGGGCAGAGGGGCAGAGAGGCAGAGAGGCAGAGGCAGGTAGATTCGAGGCCAGCCTACTCTACATAGTCTGTTTCAGGCTAGCCAGGGCAAAACCCCTGTTACAAAAACAAAACCACAAAATGAGACAAACCCAAAGCACATATTACATAATTTCTAAACCAGGCAGTGTGTGTAAGGAGTATATATGAACCATCAATGAACCCTGCCTAAAGTATCTTATTAGGTACATAGAAATACTCCCAAATCTAAAACATTTCTGCTCTCAACCATTTTAAGTGAATATAAGACAATTCAATCTGTATTTCAAACAATAAAGATAATTCAGTTTGTAGTACTAAGAATCTAAATGCACAAATCTTTTGTAAGCAGCTGAAAGCAAAGTACCTTTCAAGAGTTTTTCTGAGAACTACCAAAAAAAAAAAAAATGGGGGGAGGTGTCCCTATGTAGCCCACGTTAGCCTTGAACTGACAAACCTGGTCCACCATGCCCTACTAGCACCACATCACTGATATGGATTTGCACCAACAGTGGTCCCTAACGGAACAGCTACTGTGTGTACAAAGGTTTCATTCAGCTGGAAGTAATCCTCGGAGCTCTAGTCAATCTGCATAGGCAATAGCCTAGGGGCACATTCAAACGTAGCTTATCAGTACATAGCAAAGGGCTCAGGGAGAAGGCCTGTGCAGGGAACTCCTGGAGGGCTGTACCATTGATCTTCACCAGAGGGAGAGGCAGAAAAGGCTGAAGACCCCACTCCACTCTGCCCAGCAGCTTTGGAGAAGCTAGGGTGCCTGGTACAGGGAGACTGTGGACTAAGCACTTGTCTCAGCCTTGCCGCTCTCCTGCACACACATAGGGGATAGGCCTCTGCTTCTTCCAGAACCCAATATTCCATCCCCCGGTGATCCGTGGAAGAAGAGGAAGAAGGGAGGAGGACAAGGAGGAGGAAGAAGGGGAAGAGGAGGAAGAGGAGGAGGGGGAGGAGGAGAAAGAGAAGGGGGAGGAAAAGGAGGAAATGAAGAATTAGAAGAAGAGGAGGAGGAAGATGAGGGGGAGGAGGAGGAGGAGGAGGAAGAGGAAGAGGAAGAGGAAGAAGAAGAAGAAGAAGAAGAAGAAGAAGAAGAAGAAGAAGAAGAAGAAGAAGAAGAAGAAGAAGAAGAAGAAGACAACGACAAAGAAGATTAAGATGAAGATGAAGCAACAACTTCTTTTTCTTTTTCTCTCAAGAAAGCTAGATCTGTCCAAGTTACTAAATTAGAGGCTGGGAATGTTTTGCCAACATAGGACAACACAGGGTCACAATCTTAGTAACAAGGTTGCCCCAGGGACTGCAGCCGCAATTCTGACCACTCAAACGGGCAGAGGTGGAGGCTTGTTTCTCCTATAACCCAGCACTGTGCCAGTGGACTACAGACCTCCCAGAGTTCATTTCTTCTCTACTCAAAACCTCTCTAATCAACCTTTGTTCAACCAAACAAGGGGTGGAGGGACAGAAGGTGGCCTGGAGAAACTGAGGCTTGGAGACATGTGGGAACTTGATGGAGGGTACATGGCTTCTTTGGAGAAGGCTTTGGTACACTTCTTGCCATACCACTCCTGCTACACTCTGAGAGAAGGCCCACACAGAATACACACAGCCCCTGTGGCAGGGTCCCACATTCCAGACACATACCCCCATTGACTTCCTGGCTTCAAATCCCGCCAAATCTCAGGTCTCTGGCTAGGTACTCACTGCCATTCCTAGATGTTGGGGCCCAGTAGATATGTGTGAGGGCCTTTGCCTGTGAGGCCCAGGCCTCTGCTCGGTGTTGATGCTGGCTGTAGTCCTTCCTTCCTCATCTCCTAACCTGCCCTCCTCTTGACCATCACTTTGTAGCAACTATAACCCTAGGTCAGCTGCTTGCTACTATAACATCTCCCTTGACTGTGCTTTAAGTGCCCTCTGTGGACAGAACACTCTTGATACAAAAGTGGGACTCAACCCGAAGACAGTACGCCTGCCGACTCTGAGTCTGTCTACCTATGTGACCTTGGGCACGTCCCTCAGCAGCTTAGACCTCCTGGGACCTCTTGTGTTAGACAGAAAGCTACCCCCTTGTGATGAGATGACTCTACAGAACCAGTGAGTTCAAGCCCGTGAAGACTCGAAGCTCAGGACCAGGCTCAGGTGGCCCTGTGGGTGCAGACAGCTCTTAGAATGAGACAGGGCAGACCATCTGCAAGCTACATCTCAGCGGGAGAAAAAGCTAGGATCAACATGAAGGTTCAAGCCAGCTTTAGACAATGGGCCAGCGCAGGCAGGAGCACTGGGGAACAGTAGCCATGGAAAACAGCAGTAGCACAAGGGGCAGAGGAAGGAGTGTGTGTGTGTGTGTGTGTGTGTTTGTTTGGGTGGGTGTGGGGGATCACACTCAAGACCCCAAACCTAGTGAGTGAGATGACAAAGGATGAGGTTGTGAGACCCCCGGGGAGAGTGGCCTCCAGCCACAACCCAAACTGGACCAGCCTTGGCCCACAACACTGCCATTGATGCTTCTGAAGGGAGGGAGATGTGCAGGGCTGTGTATTAAGGAGATTAATCTGGCTGCAGGGGTGGCGGCATGCAGATGGCTTGGAGGGGAGATGAAGACCAATTAAGAGATACTGCAGCTGTCCCGGCAGGAGGCCGAGGAGCCGGTTCTGACAGACAGTGATGTGCTTTTCCCAGGGAAAGGTGGAGAAGCCAGAGCTAGAGCTAAGAGGAGGCTGGGTTGAGCCACTCCAGGCTTCCTGTGTCTCATGCCCATCTCCTCAGCCCCTGGCAGCTCCACCAATCCTAAAAGATTCCGCTCAGCAATCTGGACTCTTCAGCTAACCTCAACCCTCCTAGACCAGGAGCTGGGGTCTAGTCAGGGCTGCAGGAATGGATGAGGTTGCCTGAGTTAGGAGATGGCAAGTACTCTGGAGGGTGTGAGAAGCCAGGGAGACAGGAGAGTGGCAAGGAATTCTTGAGCAATCTCACAGGCCGAATACAGATTACAGCTTTGCCCCTCCCTTCTCAGCCTCTCTGGCAGCACCTCTCTGCACCCCTCACCCCAGCGCCCTCACTATACTTCCCCTATGCCCCTTAACTATGGAGCCAGC
>NC_034603.1:61865249-61880434 GCF_900095145.1 Mus pahari
TCTCCAGCTACTAGAAGTTTCCCAAGTGAATACAAGCCAGGTAGGCTTAGCCTTGCCAGTGCTGGCTCAGCTTCAAGACAGACAGCTCAGGCCCCTGCCACTTAAAATTCTGGAGCCTCGAGCCTGGCATGCTGACCCGTGCCTGTAATCTCAGGACTTAGGAAGTAGAGGGAGAAAGAGCTCAAGGTCACTGTTGGCGACAGCTACATTTTCAGTTCTAGGCCAGCCCAGGCTACAAGGTAACCCATCTTTTACCGAAAGAAAGAAAGAAAGAAAGAAAGAAAGAAAGAAAGAAAGAAAGAAAGAAAGAAAGAAAGAAAGAAAGAAAGAAAGAGGGGGATGGGAGGGCTGAGAATAGAGAGCACTTGCCCAGCATGTGTGGAGCCTGGGTTTGATTCCCAGCATGTGACACATGGAAACAGACACTTGTAACCCCAGTCCTCAAGAGGCTGAGGCAAGAGTACTGCCACAAATGTGAGGCCAGCCTGAGTTAGACGGTGAGTTTAGGCCAGCCTGGGCTACATAGTGAGACTCTCAACAAGAACAGAGAAGGGATGGGAAGGGAGGAAGCAGGGGATGATGGAGGGCAGGGGACTCTGCTCTACTCCTCATCCTCCTGGTCAACCTTTGGCTGCTGAAGGCCACACTCACACGCTATGAACTTCAGAAAACTGCTGGTGAGGTCCCTGGTTTGGGTGAGACCAGGTGTTCCAAGCTCTCTGCTGTCCCCTGAACTCCGGAGTGGAGTCATCAGAGTCATGAACAAGGCTGTGCTGACCAAACAGTCCATGCCTGCTGGGCAGCCCCGGGGTTGTGCTATGCCTGATCCACAGTTTCCTGTTCCCATGCGGATCGTTCTTTCTGTCCTAAACTTGGCCACCCTTTGGGTTCCTTCCTACCCTCAGTCTGCACCTTCGTCTCCCTCCCTCCCCCCACCTGCACTAGGATCCCCTGTATCAGTGGACCCTGTCATTTCTCATAAGTCTCTCTCCTGCCTTGCCCATATACAGGAATGTGCTCTCTGCACCTTCACCTACGAGCCCTGGCCCCACCTCTCAAGGATCTTTCTAGTCCTTCTGGTAGTAACTGCCTTGGCAGCACCCAGCCAGGACTGGCCCCTCCTGCCCTGCACCTTCCTTGGCCTTAGGCAGCATCTCCTGTCTCTCTAGGGAGCCCTCCCCAGCGAGGTCTCCTTCCCCTCAGCCAGAGTTCATTCTAGGCCCACACCCTCCCCTTCCCGTGCGCCTTCCACCATCACCTCACTCCCCACCCTCCAGCTGTCACCAGAGTGTAGAAGACATTAACCAAGCGCCCTCCAATTCCCTGGCTCCTTGTTGAGATGGCCAGTGCCTGCCTGATATCCCTCCCTCGTGGCCCGCAGCCATCTCAAACTCAACACATCCAAAACAAACCCTTCACCTTCTCTTCGAATGTGCTCCTTCCCCCTCCCCGACTCCACCCGGCCTGGAGATTCTGTCTTGTCTCTCAGAGTTATCTCGGAGGCATGCTTGCCTGCCATCCATCCACAGTCAGGTGCCAGGGCTGAAGACCCGGCCAGTAGGATTGCAGACCTGCTCACCTTTGTTCTCTTTCACCCAGGCCCTTGGCATGAGGCTCTCCTGGCCTGCCATCTGAATGATAGAGAGAGCTCCCTTCCCCCTTCCCTCACCAGGCCTGCACCTACTGGCAGCTCAGGCTCCCTTAGAGTCCTTGTCACATCCCTGTCACTCTCACCTTGATCACCTTGTGCCTATACTCAGTACCTTTCCAAACTAGGCCGGCTGGATGGCCCCCCTCATCCTGCCCCTTTCTGATACCACCTCCCTCACCTGTTGTGGAGGTGTGATCTCTCCTTGTCCCCTGGAGTTCAGCTCCTGGTATTGGGCATGAACTGACATTGAAACAGAACAAGGGCACACTGGGTGTTCTGGCTTTGTCCCACTCTCTGACCTTCTAGAATTCTCCCAGTGGGCTGTGCCCAAGATGTGCACTCATGAAGAACTGGGGAGACCTAGAGCCAGGGGATCCCTGAGAGGACACAAGCATCCCTCAGCCCATGAGCTCCAGAATGGTCCTTTCTTACTTCCCTCATCCAAGACCCCTTGAAAATATGGGAGCAGGTCAGCTATCAAAAAATTTGCACCCAACATCTTCCTAGGCTGATAGTCCCTAGCCCACCATCTGGAGACCAAAGGCCAGGACCAAGTAGAAGTCATCCACGAAGCTTTGCCCTCAAATGCCACATTTGTTTTTTGTTTTTTGTTTTTTTTTTTAAAGATTTATTTATTATATGTAAGTACACTGTAGCTGTCTTCAGACACTCCTGAAGAGGGAGTCAGATCTTGTTACAGATGGTTATGAGCCACCATGTGGTTGCTGGGATTTGAACTCAGGACCTTTGGAAGAGCAGTCGGGTGCTCTTACCCACTGAGCCATCTCACCAGCCCCTCAAATGCCACATATGGAATAACTATGTGGCATGTCTGTATCTGAAGAGAGAGTGTTCCCCAGCTTTCAACAGAATTGAAAAGGAGTGTGACCCCCTTCAAGAGTCCAGGAATGTCACATGTGGGCCCCACCCCCATCTCACCATCCCTTCCCTTACTGGGAGCCAACCTCCATCACTTATAAATAGAAACCTTCTCTGAACATACATCTTCAGTGACAAGATGGGTCCAGACACTGGTGACAAGCCAGGTTGTTCCTATCCTGTCCTCTCTTGGCCTAAAAGGCCAACTACCCCAGACTTCTATTCTTCTTCAACTTCTCCAGCCCTTTATGCTGACATCTTACTCTTTAAACAAAACATTAGCACCTGCCCTTACCGGGACTCATAACCAAGATGGAACAATTAGTCTGTGACTCCAAGACCACAACTCATAGAGAAGACCCAGGGGGGACAACAGGGCACGGGGCCACTTCTTTTTAGAAAAGAGTGCCCCAGGTACATCTTTTCAAGGCTCCGCTCCCCGCCCCTCTCCCCCACCACCCTGGAAGCCTGGGGTCATCTCTGCTCTCTCCTCTCCTATTAGCTCCCTATTACAGAGTCTGAAGATCCAGCCACCTGTGGGCTCTCCTCAGTCCCTTCCTCTCTCTCTAGGAACAAAAAGAAAGCACGCAGCAACCCCTCCTGTCCTTTTGACTTTACTCCTATTATGACTTTCGGCAAGCTTTTGGTGAAACACAAACCTGCTTTAAAAAAACAAAAACAAAAACAAAAACAAAAAAAGCTATCTTTGCTAATAACTTATCAGCATAAGCCAAACTCCTTCCTGTGCCTCACAGGATCTGGCCTGAGTTTTTCCCAACCTAACATCTTGTCACTTGTTCATCCAGCCCATATCTAGTGACTCGCTCATTCTGAACGCCTGCATTTAGTGTCCTCGATACAGCTTTCGATGACTACACTGGGCACCCACACTCAGCTCAGAGTCCATCCCTTCCCTACTCCACGTGGTTATGGTGGGAGCATTTACCCCATGGAAACGGGCCAATTAGGTTGAGCTTGTCTGTTTCTGTAGAGCCAGAGTTTGAACCTAGGATCTAGGGCATGCTAGGCAAGCACTCGACTCTGGAGTTATATTCTCAGCTCTCCTTTACTTAAAAAAAAAAATTTTTTTTTGAAGACTAGAGAGACATCTCTGCCGTTAAGAGCACTTACTGTTCTTGCAAAGGGACAGGTTTGGATCCTAATCCCCACATGGCAGCTCAAAATCGTCTGTAACTCCAGTTCCAAGGGATCTTCTGACCTCCATGAGCTCTTGAACAGAGATGGTGCACAGATATCCACCCAACCACACACATATACATAAAATAAAATAGCTAAATGTTTAATTTTGTGGTTGTTGTTACAGAATCTCAGTAAATATACCCAGGCTGGTTTTGAACTTTCAATCTTCCTGCTTCAGCTGGGATGGCCAGCACCATTAGGCCTGGCTTACTTTGTTTTACTGAGGGCAACTTGTTAAACATTTATTAGCACCACTGTGCAAACCCAACTCTGACGCAAAGGATATGAATGTGGGATGGATGGATGGATGGTTAGATGGATGAATAGATGAGAGGATGGATAGATGAATGGGTGGTTGGGTGGGTGGTGAATAGATGGATGGATGGATGGATGGGTGGTGGGAGAATGGATGGATGGATGGATGGATGGATGGATGGATGGATGGATGGATGGATGGAATAAAATGGAATGAATAGATGAGTGGGTGGATGGATGGATGGATTGGTAGGTGGGAGGATGGATGGATGGATTGGTAGGTGGGAGGATGGATGGATGGATGAATGGGAGGATGGATGGATAAGTGAGTTGGTGGATGGATGAATAGATAGAATAGAATAGGAGGGATGGACGGATAATTCACCATCTGTACTCTCTGAACCACCCCCCTGGTGAGGACAGGGTCCTTTGCTCATCCTATAGTCACAATGTCATTTTCTTGCTCAGGGCCTCGTTTTGTGTCCTTGTCCCTCTCACTAATCATTCCAGCTTTTGCACCAGTACAGTACTGCTGGCTAGTGGTTAAGGGCTAGGGGAATCGGAAGAGAGTGGTGAGGTGGACGTGGTCCCAGGCTTGAGGGTCTTGGGGTGTAACAAGATGAAGTTCCCTCACTGAGAGGTAGGTGGAAGAGAAAGGTGCCATCTCCAGCAACCAAACTCAACAACAAGCAGGGGGAGCCTGGGGAGGGGAGGACTGAGCTCACCAACCCCTTCTCCAGGGCTCCCCAAGCTGATCAATACCAGAATTGATGGATACAATCGCTTCATTAAGAGCCCCATGGGAAAAACAGGAGCCTGGGGCCCAAGAGCCACTGCAGTAGCATCTGCAGAGCCTTCCTTCCAATCAGCCCCACTTCCCCTGCAGTCGGCGCCATCTGAGTCCTGAGCTCCCTCTCCCTGCCCCTGTCCTCCTTTGCATCTGGACCTCCGGCTCTGCCTTCCATGTCCTTCCTCTCTCCCTTCCTGCCTCTCTCTCCTTCCACACCGGTCCCCACCTTTTCTGTCCCCTTCTCCCTGGATCTCCAGTTTGCTCTCTCTGCATCTGCCCCATTTCTGTTTCCCCTCTAAGCCCCTCTGCATCTCTCAGCCCTGCCTCCATCCTCACCTTCCTACCCAGCACCCCCTTCAGCCTGCTCAGGGGCCCAGATGGCGGGACATTCACGCCACAGTGCCTGCAAGCACAGGACCATGGCAGCTTCTGGAGTTTTTATGACACCCTCCCCATCCTCTGAGCTTGCCAGGCGGCAACCAGTCATCTGCCCAGCCTGCTGGGGACTCCCACTCACCCCCATGGGGCCTACAGCAACCAGGTTCTAGGACAAACTTATCCCCTATAACAGATGCTGCCAGCTTAGAATGAGGGCTTCCTATTACTGAGGGTTAGGGGGGAGCTAGGGTTGTCTCCTCTTTCCTCAGGAGCGTGGCTAAGGAGATGCTAGAAGCACTTCAACTAATGGCTTTTCTTTCCCTTCCAAAGGGGCATCCTTCTTGACATCTAACTGAAAGCCCTCTTGCTGCAGCTTCATCTGCCTTCAGCCTGTCTGACTCAGCTTCTTCCCTGTGCAATCAAAGCCTCCACCAGCAGCATCTGGCCAGGCAGGGACTGTTGGATGCATCCCCCCCAGGGGGAGGGGAGGGCATCAAAAATGTGTTCCCTTGGGAGAGAGGGACTTAACCAAAACCGGTGCTGAGTGAAACCGAGGAGGTGGCAGTTCAGGCTAGGGGATCCAAGGAGGTAGAGGTTAGGGGTTTCTATCTCTTGAGTCACAGAAGGGGGAAACGTTGTCCCCCCGCCCTCCCCCAGCCACCTGGCAGAGTAGAGCACCTCTCTGCGGGAGGCTGGCAGAGCCAGCGTGTGCATACATGCCCACGCCCCACGCGGCCCAGACACAACACGCCCACCCAGTGCCATGCATGGCCACCCGTTGGCACTGCAGCCGGTGTGTGGTTCCACACACACCTCGCTGACACTGGGGAAGAACCGTGCAAGGCATAGCTGTTCCACAAGCAAGAGAGAATGGAGCCAATGGAGGTGAACAATGAGGGGGTGCACCTGACCAGACAGGGCAGTTCAAGAAAGAGCCAGATATCTGCTCATGACATTTCCAGGGTAGAGGTTGGTGGGGTGAGGGTACAGGGGTTCAAAACCCTCTGAAAAAGTGAACATTTTGCTGGCTTCACACCCTACTCCCCACCCCCGGCTCAGCCCATACTGGTTGAGACACTCCTCCACTCCCGTGCGACTATCACAAGCTCTCAATGCTTCTGTGTCAGCACGGGGAATCTGGCAGGAGGGCTGCACATGCTCACTTCAGAACCAGAAAAGGTGAGAGTCTGAGGGTCACCTCCCTCCCTGTTTCCTCAGGGTGGCAAGACTTCCCAGATAAACAGCCGAAGAGACAATGACACAGAAGAGCCTACGTCCAGCAGACAGCCCTGCGCATGTGCACAGGCCAGCGGGGTCCCCCTGACTTGACCACACATTCCACCTGCACAGCTTTGAGGTAGCCACACACACATTCCTCTCTCAGCCCAGGCTCCGTAGCTGGCAGCCATCAACCTACAGAACAAGCTTCCCTCTTCCACATGACAGTCCTCCAAATATTTGAAGACAGCTCGCCGTCCCCGCTGAGCCTCCTCTTCTCCTGACTAAACACCCTCCTCCTTGGAGCAGCTCCTCAGACTCACTGGTTTTAAGCTGCCCGGCCAGAGCAACCCTGGTTTACAGCAAGGTTCTGACCTGAGCCCAAGCCAAGACTGTCTTGCCTGCTGCACCGTGATAATCTCCCAAGCACAGGCACTCAATACCATCCATTCCTCACTTCTACCTGCATGGCCCTCCTGCCTGTCAGTCACCCTCTACTTACTGAGATAACACATCCCTTGCCTGCCTTGCATCTTCCAAGAGAAGAGACCAAGAGAACCGAGTCTTCCGGCGGCTTGTTACCCCATATGCTCATTACGTATACACATAGAGACTCCCTCTTCTGAGAAACCTTTCCAGACAGGACATACCTGTACCTACCCGAGCAACCTCATTCAGAAAGCAAGTGACCGTCATCACCCCCTAGAGACTCCACCCATCACTTTATCTCTCCATCCCCCTTCTCCCAGCCACAGCGAAGAGCCAACCCTAGGGAAGAAGCCGCTGTCCAGAGCCAGCCTGGGCTGCATCCCTACCTGCTCGTGGTACTCGATGCCCATGCTGAGTGTATTGACCAGGATAGCGATCATGATTCCCCGGCCAAAATATTTGCTATCTACGATCTTCCGGAATGTGTCACAGATCAGCCTCCAGAAGGCCAGCACAGAACCGGGCTCTGCATCTGGGCCCAGGCTCCGCCGTCGTCGTCTGTGGGGATCCCGGAGGTCGCTGTGCTGAGCGTCCTGTGTAAACTCGTACACGGCTTCACTGTCTGAGTCGGGCATTTCATGGTCAGCAGACTCTGGCTCCCCTGCTCCTGTCCGGGCACAGTAGGGACAACTGTCTGGCCCACAGGCTCCACTGTCTGATTTGGAGCAAGGGCTGGAGATTTTGCAGGAGCTATGGCAGGCTCCTGGAACAAAAAGGTAGGTGTTAGAGGCTCACTGGGAGCTCCCGGTCCTAGGAGGATGGAGACCCTGCAGGAGGGAGGCTGGGGTGCCAGAGATAGATGTGCTAAGCACTTAATGAATGGGGTGTTTCTGATTAACAACATACCCCAACGTCAATAGCACCCTATTGATGGTCACGTCTAAGGATCCTAGGATTGAGATAGAGAGATAGCCACCATGTCCTTCTAGGTCTTGGGAGCTTTCGGCCAGGAACCTAGACCATCTTCCCTTCCCTGCACCCACACAGTGCTGCGTAGCAGTTCCCAAGGGATCTTTGGGACCCACCCACACATACACACATCTCATCACACATACCTGATACACATACACACACACTACATGCACATACTGTGCACACATATAGTGGGCACATGCTATCTGTATACCACGATAAACATCCACCAAACATGTGTACCCAATCATATTTGTGCCATCCAATGTTATTACACCAGACCCACGCACATATGGGCATATGCACACACCAGGAAGGAGCACTGTACCCAAATGCATGTAAGTCAGACACTTGTACCCTCATATATACAGACACACATGAAGTCCCCACCTTCCTTCATGCACATTAGCACACATATGTATGCCAAGTGTGTTCTGAATACACTCAGGGACACGCCCCAAGGCATCCCCTGTCCATCTAAATCTTATTTTGGTTTTGTAAGAAACGAGTGGCACCTCTGAGACCACACTGTAAAGTAAGTGTGAGATGGTCCTTGGCTCAAGGCCTGACCCCCAGTAGGCACAAAACGACACATTCCCCTTCAGAATGCATCTGTATAGCACAGGACATCAGTAAGCTCCCACAGCAGTGATGGTCTCAATCCCACCTACTATACAGTGGAAAGTGAAAGCCTGCATGTGGGATGTGACCTGCCCATGACCCAGGGCAGGGCAGTGGGAGAGCTAGCATAAGAACCTTTCACTCTGTGTTCTGTGGTGACATTTTCTGGTCCCAGGGGACATCTCACTTATCCCGTAACTTTCTGTCACCACATCCTCCCTGAAACACGAGGCCCCAGGCTGTGTCTGCATGGGTAGCCCGCCCACAAGCGGCAAGTATCACTATTCCCTCAGGTCACTGAGGTTCTACCCACAAGGCTGGCTGGCTGCTCCTGCTCCAGGTCTCTCTGTTTACAGCAGTCACCTTGTGAGGCCCCAGACTGCCACAGTCACACACCATTTCCCACCTCGCTGAGCCCTGGGACAAAGGACACAGAGTGGGGCTGCAGAGTTCAGATGGTCTTGAGGTCACACTCGCTGACACCTTGCGCCTCTTGTGCACACAGCAAGGGTGCCTGTAAGGTTATTACCAACCTGTCCAGAGGACTCGAGCAGATCGGGTCTGCAAAGCATGTGACAGGCACTCCATCAGGTAGCAGGGGTTAGATGTTATGGCCAGAGGCATAGAGTGCAGCCCATGGTAGGTATGCATGTGTGACTGCTCTCATTATTTCTAATATACACAGTAACCATAATTCCCATTTGAATGGATGAAATAAGCAGGGCTCAAAAGAAGTAATGGGATCAGTCAAAAGATATCAGGGCTACAAAAGACTGCGTGAGAACCTGGAATCTGCACCCTGGGTCCCTGGGTCCTCAGACTCAGTCTTCCAAATTACCACCCAGCCTCCAACTGTGGGGTCCCAGCACACCCACCCACGCTCTCACCCGTACTCTGTGTCTCCAGGAGCTTGTGCATGGAACTGAAGGGCCCAGGTGGGATGTTGAAGCTGGTGAGGGTGGGGGGCCCAGGGCTGGGGGCCACCTCCACTAGTGCCTTATCCTTCAGCATCTCTGGTGGAGGGCTGGTATGCACAGTGGGGTATACCTTCCCACTACCCACAGTCCTGCCAGATGCCTCCGATGGGGACCTGGGAGGGGGCGCCTGGCAACGGACTGGCTCCAAGTGGCAGTCAGCATGGTAGAAGCTGTGTACAGACTCCGCACCCCTCGGAGGGCCCCCAGAGGGAGTGGGGGTAGAGGGTGGTGGCAGCATGAGCCAGCGGGACCCATTAGCATCCCTGTCCTGGATCTCTGGGCTGGCCCGGGGAACTCTGAGCGTCCCATTACCCAGGTGGTAGTGGTGATGGTGGTGGTGATGGTGGTGTACTAGGTGGTGGACAGACAGACGACGGTGTGAACGAGAGCAGCTGCCACTGGGCTGGGGCTCCTGCCCACCACGGGCCACCGGGCTGCTGAGCAACCCAGCCCGCACGCCTACAGCCCTAGAGACCCGGGCCAGCCTGCGGGCTGCTTTGCGGAGGATGTACACCAGGTACTTGAGAAGCTCCTCATAGCAGCTGCCTGGCTCAGAGAAGCTTGCCAGGGTGCTAGCATTGGACAGGAATCGTACACGCTGCTCCCGCATCAGCTGACTCTCCCGTTGCTTGGTCTCGGAGAACTGCGTGGCGATCACCACCAGGCACAGGTTGATCATGAAGAAGGAGCCCACCTGCAGGGGTGGGGACAGAAAGAAGAGATGTCCTGAAGAAAAATGAAACTCCAGGCCAGCTGTCACAATCAATCGATGGAGCCCCTGGGGGCCAGGCGCGGAGGTTTGCAACAGTTCAGGCCTATCCCACTATTGCTGGTGATAGCCTACTTTGCAGATCTCCTCCAGTTCCCTGCCTTTAAATGTGTTCGCAGGGAGAGCCTAAGGCATCCTCCCTGTTTCTATTAGGAGAGAATGCTGTAGAAATGGATGAAATACCGGGAACACACAACCTTCAGCTCGGATTAACCCTTTGAGATTTACTTGTAATCCTCCCACTTGTATCCATTCTTGCTTCATGACCTTGGGTAAGACTCTTAACCACATCTGAAAGGAGGGACCCCCCCCCCAAGCCTGACAAACCTGTGGTTCTGACTCGCCCATCCTTCCCCAATCTCTTATCGCTGTGCCTTAGTTTCCCCAGGACCCTGGGAAACCTATTGTTTAGACAACAACCCTAAAGGATGGAAATAAATATTTGTGCTAACAAAGCGGACTTTTTTTCTCCCCCTAGCTCATGTCCTAGTAATTATGATAATTAGCTTCACTAGTGTGATTCCAGAGAGCTGTTTGGGAAGAATTTTCAGGAGGTGTGTGGGAGGGTGGAAACTAGGCCCCTGATGTCCCTGTCTGCCCCTCCCCCCCAACCAAGCACTCCTGAGGACGCCAACAATTTATCAGATGAAGAACAGTTTATTCGTCTGAAGTACCTGCTTCACTCTTGTGGTAATGGTCAGGGATGGTACAGGTTCCCTAGCCAAGCTTTGCACCAAGCCTGGTCATTCTTTCATACCAGGGAAAGTTGTGGTAGCCTAGGGAATTGCCCTTTCTCAGAGCCTACAGGCTGTGGCTCTCCCCAGGAGTAGCCTCACTCTGTCCTCGGCTCTCTGAAGCTTGCCCTACGTCTCGAATGATCTTCATTTCATTCTTAATCTTTCTCTCTCGGTCTCTGACCCTCCACCTGGTTCTGCATTGGCCTCTCGGTGACATGGATTTGGAGTTGGTACCTTAGACCTGACATCAACTCTAGCCCCGACTTCTGACATAATCTCGGACCAGTGGTCAACCCTCTAGAGCTCTGAGTTCTCTCACTTAGAAGCCAGAGTCCTTGAAGCGCCCACCTCGAAGGAGTACATAAGGAAGGACAGCCACACCAGTGCCAACAACCCTCCCTGGCAAATCTGACCAACGGTTTAGACAAGGCACATGGTGCGAGGCAGATAAATGAGGGAAAGTGGTTTTCCTTGCGTGAAAAACAAAGGTGGCAAGGAGATCACAGTGAGGCAGAAATGCACACACCCCCCCCCCGGAAGTACAGAGAGCAGCGGCTGGCACACAGTAAGTGCTCAATAAATATCAGCTGTAAGTGGTAGCCATGAAAGCATCTACTATGAAAGCATCTACTATGACTGGTAGTGATTAAAATGATTAAACGATGCTGCTTTGGCCTGTCTTCTGCCTTCACTGAGCCCTGGAATTTCAGAGCTGGAAGGAATGAGTGATCTCTCAGTATTTCTCAATACTGATTGGAATTTGGGGGGGGGGGTGCATGATCCTTTGCTTGTAAGCATTTCAGGATGTCGAACATCTTTCTCTTCTCCAACCGAATGCTGGCAGTGGTCCTCTGGGACTCACAAACACAGAACTATACTTGGCCATTTCTGAGCACCCCTAGAGAAGGGGATGATAGCATTGTGGGTTCAGAACACCCCCCACCCCACCCCACCCCCACATTTACCAGTGAAGAACCTGAAGCCGTTAGTGGGAATGGAGCCTCAAAGAGAATGGCTTGCAAAAGGTCCTAACAGTAGCAGGTGGTAGAGTCTGGCTTTTGGTCTTGGATTTTTCCTGAGTCACTCATTATGCTGCCACCCCTACAGGACTTGAGAGCTAAGAACTTCCCATCTATTCTCTGCCTCCACCTGTGTCCCCAGGATGCCCCACTCCCACAAAGGCTGAAGGAGTCACTCACGATGATGAGAAGAATGAAGTAGATGAAGTTGTAGAAGGAATGAGCATCCATCACAAAGTACATGATGTCGACCCAGCCCTCCAGTGTGATGACCTGTGGAGGCAAGAGAGACGGCTGACTCTGGCTGGCGCCACAAAAGTCTCCTCCCATCTGTTCCACTCCCCTGGTCACCACCCTAACCCTGAGAATGAGCACTCCCAAGTTGTGCAGTGTCCTGTGACTGTTCTGGGCAACATCCCAGGGCCCGTGTGGCCCCACCTGGAAGATGGCGATCCAGGCATAGCCAATGTTGTCAAAGTTGATGGCGCCTTTGAAGGGGTTGTGCTCGCCTGCAGAGCAGTTGGTATAGTATTGGTTCCAGTTGACACAGGTGGTGTTGCTGGAACTGTTATAGGCCTCATAGTCCAGACCGCAGGGTGGACCACCACCGCCTTCCCCACGCAGTGTGGGCACGCTCCTGCAGGATCGCATGCCGTTCTCCCGAGGCTGAGAGCAGATGAAGGGGCTCTCATCCTCATTCTCTGTCTGGTAGTAAGGCTCCAAGTCTACACTCAGGGGGCTGCAGAGGGGGGGGGAGACAGAGATAAGGCTGGGGAGTAGGATCCTCCGCTGAGAAGTCAAGGAAGAAAAAGCTGTTGTGGATGCACCAAGGCACACAGAGGGTAGGCCAGACCTACCGTGGGAGAGGGGATTGGGCAAAGCAAGGGCTTGTGGGTAGGGAGGATATGAGGGCCTGCTCAGGAACTCCAGAGTCCAGAGGTCCACAACTCTAGGGAGGTAATTTTCCAACTATGTTAACAGCAAGTCAAAAATCACAGGGGAGTTTATTTTCCATCTACCCCTTCCTTCTTTGTCAAGTAGTCTCATGTATCTCCAGGCTGGCCTCAAAATCGATACAGCCAAATGATTGTGAATTTCTGGGCCTCCTGTCTTTGCCCCCTGAGTTCTGGGACTACGGAACCACAGCGCCCAGTTTATACAGTGCATGGGATCAAACTCAGGGCTTCATGCATACTAGGTAAATACTCTACCAACTGAGCTATATCCCCAGCCCTCAGGGAGCCAGTTGCTTTCTTTCTTTCCTTCCATCTGTCTGTCTGTCTGTATTTCTTTTAAGGCAACGTATCACTATATATCTTTGGCTGGCCCTGATTTATGTATCTTTCCTTCCTTCCTTCCTTCCTTCCTTCCTTCCTTCCTTCCTTCCTTCCTTCCTTCCTTCCTCCCTCCCTCCCTCCCTCCCCCTCTCTTTCTTTCTTTCTTTCTTTCTTTCTTTCTTTCTTTCTTTCTTGCTTGCTTGCTTGCTTGCTTGCTTGCTTGCTTGCTTGGCAAGATCTCACTATATATCTTTGGCTGGCCCTGACCTATGTAAACTTATCCAGCCTGAAACCCACAGAGATCCACCCAGCTATGTCTCCAGAGTTCTGAGAGTAAAGCTGTGTACTTTGTGTGGCTGGCTTCTGGGAGGGCTTTTTAAATGCCTGAATCCTAGTTGAACCCCAGGTCAATGCAGTGGGAATCTCTGGAAAGGGGTACCTGAACATCAGGACTTTAAAGTGCCCCAGGTTGTTCCACTGTGTAACTAAATTTGAGAGCCAAATGCCGGGTATGAGACCACATATATCCATGGCAACAGGAAGCCAGGAACTAAGAGAGGTCCACAGCTCCCCCAATCCATCACACACACACACACACCCCGACTCCATCACTCACAGGCTGAAATTCTCAGGGAGGAAGCATCGGTTTCGAAGCAGCCCTGCCCACAGCTGGACACCAACGATGCCAAAGATGAAAAAGACGAAGAAACAGAGCAGCAGGACGTTGCCCAGCATAGGCAAGGTATCCAGCAGTAATGTAACGAGGATGCGCATGCCTGTGGGGGCAGAAAAGCTGTGCTGGGGGCTCCAGTGTGCTAGGGACACATGCTGGCAGTCTTCCCCAAGAGGGTCCACCCATTTAAGCTGGAGGGGAAACTGGCAGACACCCCTAACTCTCCCAGGCAGTCCTTGATTGTTAATACTCATATTAATTGTTGTATGGTACCAACTGTGGTTTCCAAAGCCCTCTAAGTTCTGAGTCCCATTCCACTCTCCCCGTGTCACCACGGGGCTGATGATATCACCCCCAATTTACAGATGAGAAGTCTGAGGCTCACCGAAGTGACGTGAGCTGCTCAGGATGGGAGCTGCTAAATGTAAGCGCCAGGACTTAAATTTAGGATTTTGTGCTTCCAAATCCTGCTCCCCAAGGCACTGGCACACACACACACACACACACACACACACACACACACACACACACCTCCCTCCCACTTCCTTCTCTCACCAGACACAGTCACCTGACCTTCCTAAATGATGGCCCCAGAGGGCCACTGGGGGAACTAGGACAGACCTAGAGGAAGGCTAGAGGCAGACAAGAAGATCAGCAAGTAACCAGGTTTCTGAGCCCACCCCTTAGCCCCTAGCCCTGCATCTGTGTTCTCTGTGTCTGTTTCCTGTTGGGTCCAGATCTTGAAGTCAGGGTCTGAAGAGACATAACTCTATCTTGGGGGAGTATTTCCTCCCTCCAGGGTCAAGGCCACTACATACTCCCAGCCCCAGATAAAAGACCTGTTAGGGACCCACTCACCTTCCTCCCTCCAGGTCCAAGACCCAAATACTTGAACTAGCCTTCCGAAGACCCAGAGCTCCTAAGCTCTTGTCAAACTAATGGCTCTCTAGTGGTCCATTTGACCTGGGTGGGCCCTGGGTGGGCCCTGGGTGGGCCCTGCTCTCTCTAGGGCAAAGAGCCTAAACAATAGCAAACCAGCAGCCACCCTGCGGTAGTCTCTCCTCATCCCTTTCAGTTCCTCCCACCCCCCATCAGCTCCTCAGCGCCCCAACTGAGATCAATTCCTCAGGGCTTGCATTAAGGGAATTACAGCAGTGGTTAGTCTGAGGTCTATAAATCTAGTAGCTGTCACCTGGGAGAGGAGGCCAGCCACGCCCCTCTTCTAGATATCCGCCTTAGCACCAAACATCAGGTTCCATCCCAGACTCACTCAGCAGTTCTGCCCTCCCAGAGATAACTGCCTCCCTCCCTCCCTCCCTCCCTCCCTCCCTCCCTCCCTC
>NC_034603.1:61880827-61892197 GCF_900095145.1 Mus pahari
GGGGGTGGGGGTGGGGTGGGGGAATACAACCAGGGCCAGAGGGTAAGGCGTGGAGTGGCCTCGTCTTGAGAGAGGACCACCAGCACTTTGTGTCCCCTCCTGTGGGTCTGACACTCGCTCCACTGGTCCCCACCCACCTTTATTCCCCTAGGAAGGGTCACCTGAGGTGTTTCTAAGATTCTATCTAAAGCCTGGCTGAAGTGAGTGGGATGGAGATTTTCCCAGGTAGCTTTACAAGTGATACCACCAGGGCTAGGGGCTCTGACTGGATCCCTATTGAGCCCTTCTCTGTCTCAGCTTCAAATGGTCAGGTCATGATGCCTGTGCCACATTTCCTCTGAGGGCCCTCTGTCCAGGGGTGAGGGCTAAGGGGTCACTCACTGGGCACCCGGTTAATGGCCCTGAGCGGTCGCAGCACACGGACTGTCCTGACTGCGGAGAAGCTGACATTCTGCAGGTCCAGCGAATACTCCAGCATCCTGTGGGGAGGGGCCGGGGAGGGAGGCCCTTTGAGTTTGAGGCCAACTCCATGTGAAAGAGGCAAGGAAGACTCCTGCTGTGAGGTGACAGAGTGACCCAGGACTCTCCCCTCTCCTCTACCAAGGGAGGCTGAAGATCTCCCACCACGCAATGACAGTCTCCTCCGACTCAGGTGGGATTCAGAGGACCGGCCTGAGCACTGGAAGCAGGCAGCTTGGGCTGAGTGGACAACCAGAGAGGCAGGAGATCTGCCACGACTCTCCCGCCCTAGCCCAAGCCCTCACCCTGCAATGACGATGAAAAAGTCAAGCCGGTTCCAAGTGTCTCCCAGGTAACACCTCTTCCCAAAGATACCCAGGGCGACCATCTTCACCACCATTTCCACAGCAAAGAAGGCAAAGATGAAGTCATCGAAGGCCTGATGTAGAAAGGAGGGGCTCAAGAAACTGAGGGAACTGGGGACACACACACACACACACACACACCCAACCTAGAACCCACCAGTTGGATCTGGTAGAACAGAGTTCAGGGTATTAAGATCCAAGAATCACTAACACACACACACACACACACACACACACACACACACGCACACTCACCTGCAGGATCCGGCAGCGTTGGGAGTCACAGGCAATGTCCTCACACGGCCTGAACATACCCAGAGTCACACAGTTGAGAAGAATGACCAGCATGCTGACTCGCTCGAACCACGTATCAGGTGTCAAGGAAACAGCTATCCAGAACCAGAACTGATGGGAGCTTGCTACCTGTCAATTAACCCCCCCACCCCCACCCCCACACTGAGAGACTTTGGAAACTCGAAGGTCTTTTATCTCTCTGATCCCATCTTCCTCCTTGGTAAGGTAGAGAAAGCCATGACTACCCTGGTTATTTGCACAAGCCATGTAGGGAATAGCATCGATTGTGCGTGTGGAAATGCCAGGCTCCACGAGTTTGCTGTGAATCCCATCCTCCTCACTTACCGGATAGATGTGAGAAGCAAGTGAGATAATGTATGCGAATGTGTTACACAAACCTACAGTCGGATTAAGCCTGCCTTACAGTTTACCACGCACTTTCGCACAATGCCACGACGCTGCTCACAACAGCCCCGTGAAGCATCCAAGGTGGATCATTCTATTCCCCCCCCCCAACCCCCCGAAACCCAAGGACAGCGAGACCCAGAGAGCTGAAGCCAAGTCATGTGCCAGAGTTGCTCAAGACGCCAGGATGAGATTGAGGCTTCCAAGCTCGTGGCCGACTCTGTCGCCTTCCTCCCCCCCCCCCGCACTCCAAATACTCAAGCCTACATCGTCCACCCCCTCCCCACCCCATCTCCGACACTTCAGAGGAGCCCCAGGCTCCCTCTCCAACCGCAAAGTCCTCAGCCTGTAGTCACTTCCATGCCTTTCGCATCAAAACTGCTCTCCATGCCAGGGCCTGCTCTGGGGACGAGCTTCAGCTCTGTGGAGTGGACAGCAGTGCCACACGTGAGGCCAGACTGCCACCATGTCTCTTGTACCTTCTAAACCCAAGCAACTAGGAGCAGAGGGAATGCTTTCTCAATCCCTAGCCTTTCTACATAAGTTCTGTTGTGTGGTTAACCTTTAGCCCGTTGGCATGAGAATATACATGATCCCCTCTGGATAAAGAAGGTTCCGGGCCCTGGACCCCACAGATATACAACCAGACACCCTAGTTTCCTCATGGAAAAATAGGAGTGAGGCAGAAAGAGCAAAGAAACCAGAGACAAGTAGAGTCCAGAAAAGAGGAAGGGGTTGTGGCTGTCTGTCGCCTGCCCTGGCAATCCACTCAGGGCCTGGAGCCCATGGGCCGTTCCTGTCTTAGCCTTGCTTCTGGAGTGGGAATGTTTTCACTGGGTCTGAGGACCAGAACTTAGCCTCCCAGCTGGCCTTCCCCATACCCCCCTCTGTGCTGAATCACCAACCCTGATTTCTCCCTCGGTCACCTGGAAGCCTTCCCCAGTCTATCTAGCCGGGCTCTTTTCTCTTGGGTGAACATCCCTATCACCACCCATGCCTAGCACCCTAGAAATCGTAAGGTGTTTCAATTTCCCTAATATCCATCCCTTAAAAGAAAGAGAGTATAGTACATTCCTTTAATCCCAGCACCTGAGAGGCAGGCAGATCTTGGAGTTCGAAACCAGCCTGGTCTACAAAGTGAGTTCCAGGACAGCCAGGGCTGCACCCTGTCTCAAAAAAAAAAGCAAAACAAAACAAAAAGAGTAAAAAAATAAAATATTATCCTAGGTTTAAAGTGACTTAGTAGGTGACAGGGTAAATGAAAGTGTTCCTACAGGGACTGTTTTCCTGACTGTAGCCAATAGATCTCTCTCCAGAGTGAGGGTCAGCCAGAGGTCACTCTGGAAAAGGGGGGAAAGGGAGGAAGCCACCACTTGGAAAGGAAAGGACACAATTACCCGTAATAACTGGTCTGTTTCCCCCCAACCTAGCCCATTCTCTTCTGCAGAAGAGACGGGGCCTAGGAGGGGGCCCTGGAGAACAATGTTGGGGGAGAAGGGCCCCGGGTATCTATTTGGACATCTAATGACAGTGACCCTACCTGGTCAAATCATCCATGTGCTTGGCTCTGCCACATCCTTAAGAGCAGCCACACTACAAAGCCCAGTGTAATATGCAGTCCGGAGCAAACGATCAGCGCACAGCAAGAATAAATGAATGAACCACTGTGTCTATCAGTCAGTCATCTGCCCATCTAGAAGCCAGATGTGCCTCCCCATTCATGATTTCTTGATGTTTCCCCAAACAGTGACAAATTCATGACAGTGATGTAAGGAGGAACAGACTTGACCTATGGAGGAACTAGGTCCCTCTTTTGTCCCAGACAGACTCAGTCTGGGGCTTCTGACAGTCAGAACCTGCCCCCAGACACCCCCATATCAGGCTCTTCTCCAAAACCCCCCTTCTCTGGACCCTTGGCAATCCAGCCCGCACCCAGGCATATCCCTTGCACTCTGGCTTCCCCTTCACTGTAGGTAAGGATAAAAAGGACAGGCAAATCTAGAACAATCTGAATAGAGGAATATCTAAGGGGGGGTGTCTTTCACCCTTCTCAGGGTGGGGCTTGTTTCCTTGACAACACGGCACTATGTCACTGTGTGATGTTCTTCTGTTGCCATAACAACAAGAGAATGTGTCACCAGGTGGTGTGGATTTGTTACCATGGAAATTGAAGAGACACCCCCCACCCCCTTACACTTTCTCTCCCTTTGCCCAGACTGCTCTCTTGTCCTTATGCAAGGAAAGAGAAGCAGGGAGACCCACAGGTTATCAGGTTGGGGGGGGGAACCATGTGACAGATCCCCATGGTAACCAAGGGAACGGGGGACACTGGTTGCCATAGTGACTATGAGAGACCTGTGCGGTCACATGTCTACTGTTGCTATGGTGACTGTCCGGGCTGGAGTGGATCCCAAAGGGTGGGAGCAGGAGAGGGGAGGCTCTTTCTTCTCCCCATAACCCACCATCAAAAGCAGAGAAAGAGAGACGGCAGAAGCAGACTTCTCTACCATCCCTCCCGCTTCTCTCTTTCCTGAGAGAGGTTAATAGAGCATGCTATATCCACAAATGAGTCTTCTCCATAGGTTTTTATCTAGATAGGGCTTTTGCCTAGATTATTGGCAACGAGAGATCTAAGGCCCTGGGCCCAGGGTGTGAACCCAGACAGCAAGCAGGCCTTCGAGCTGCCTCTCTCCCTCCCAGAAGTCTGGAAATGTGAGACTAAGGAGCACTGAGGAGGAAACTGGCCTGGAACCAGGAATCCTGGCCTTCTAGTAAGAGTTGGGGGATGGGACACAGGTCCTTGCTCCACTCGCCCCAACAGGAAGTTGGTAGTCTATGGGACCCAATGCTTCCTAAGGTGGAAGCAGGGATTTACTTTGATGGCCTGTGCTCATTTATTTTTCTTCAGAAAAGGGGAATCCCCAACAATGGCCCCATCCTACTAACTACCCTGTTTCCCCATGCGCCCCCAGCTCTGGTGTGTGGGTGTGTGGGGAGAGAGGTTTCCAACTAAACTGAAAACTGAAGCCTGCCCAAAAGGCAGCCAGCCCCACCCAGAGACAGAGACAGGAGACACAGAGACACATGAGAGAGGGCCACTGGAATCTTTGGGAGGGGAAATAGGCCAGAAATCTGATTCAAACTCTGTGACTGGTGTGTGCGTGTGTGTGTGTGTGTGTGTGTGTGTGTGTGTGCAGTGTGTGTGTGTGTGTGTGTGTGCAGTGTGTGTGTGTGTGTGTGTGTGCAGTGTGTCTGTCGCCGTCCCAGCTGAGGCAGGCTGGGCGGGGTGAGAGCTGGGGCGGGAACAGCAGAAGGGGGGCCAGGGTGGAGGGGTAATCCCAGGAATGGCTCCAACTGGCACTAGGGGTGATGGGGAGTCCCCCAGCAGTGGAATAGAGTACGTGCAGAGGAGTCCATATGACCCAGAAGAAAGAAGAATCTGGGACAGATTACCCAAGATCCTCTGCCCCCACCCCAGTTCCACTCAATTCTCTGCCTCAGCTCTTCTCCCCAGAATCTGCTCTGGATGGTATAGGATTTGGAAATGGGACGAGGGGACATATGAGATTCAAACAACCCCCTTACGAGCTCTCTCTCTCTCTCTCTCTCTCTCTCTCTCTCTCTCTCTTCTGAGGACCCAATGGTGAATCCTCCCTTGGGAAGAATCAGAAGCCTTGGGGCACTGGGACAATGACAAGGAAGACTACAGAAATTCCTAGGGCCTCCTCCCTTCCAGAGACACACACTTGGACACACACAGTGACGCACAGTTCCACACTCACATTCACTTCTGGAAGCCATTAGGACTCCTGTCTCTCAGGCCTTCCCCCCCCCGGGCCGCCCCCTCCTCCCCTCAACTCCTGGCAGGCTCCCCTCTCCTTCTCTGGCCCCCCTCCCACTCCTCCATCCCAAATGCCAGCCTGTGATTTCCAAATGAGAAAAAGCTGTGCTGGGCTCTGAGCTTGGAGAAACTCCTACACAAACTTCCAGATGTGACACAACAACCCGAGAGGGAGTGCTCAGGAACTCCTTCCCGGGAGGGGAAACGCACGCCCTCACACTGTAAGAAACACTTTGCAAAGGCCAGTGTTCCCCTGTAACCTGGGAGGCAGTGGCCTGCCCAGGAGCTGCTGGGCCCGTGTCCCTGATTTCCCTAGTACAGGAACATATACTTGTGTGCCCTTTCTCCCTCCACAACACACACACACACACACACACACACACACACGCACACTTCCTACCTACACCTAGATCTCCACTCTAGGAAATCTGGCCTTTTAATGAGGCTGCAGGAGGAAGGGGCCGAGAAAAGTATGTGGAGAAAAAGGCTAACTAGCTTCAGTCCATCGGGGAGGTGAAGCCTGTCTGGCCCCTCAGGACCAATGTCTTCATGACCTACATTGGGGACTCCTGAAGCCAACAGAAACCTTGCAGATACCAAAAAAAGAGAGAAAGGAGAGGGTTAAGGCTCAGGGGGCCATTCAGATTCCTTCTCTGGCCGTGGAAATACACTTGTCCTTGTGACTTGGGTCGAATGGGGAAATGGGGGTAAATGTCTAGGCAGCCCCCCTTTACCAAGAACTTGTTCTCAGCATATTCAGCTAGCTAGTCTAGACCTAGGGACATAGGTGCTATACACCCAGACCACACACCACTCCTCAGATCGGGCCTGCTCCCCAAATCTCAAGATAACACTAGACTCTCACCTCTTTTCCCTCTTGCAAGCCTGGTCACTTATTTCCTTCCAGGAAAGTACCTCCAGATCCTCCACCTGGAGATAGGGCTTGCCAAAAGGTCTGTTCTTAGGGGGTGTTTGAAGGGAGAAGTGACAAGATGTTCCAGTCACCCCTAGGACTCCTGAGAAAGAAAGGATAGGGACTGCTGGGGGGGGGTTCCCATTCCTAATGTGGTTAGGAGTGGGGATGAGGGCTTTTCTCCTCTCCATCTCTGCCACAGAGAAGGAGACCTTGGGATGGAGACTCATAATTCAAGATAGCAAGCAGTTAGGGAGACCACACTCCTCAGAGTCCCTCTTCTCCTTTCTTCGGTTCAGAGAGAAAAGATGTAAGGGGCAAAGGATTTGGAGGGATGAGGGGAGCGGCTCAAAGAGTGTAGAGCAGCGGGTGGGGGGACTCAGCTTACATCCTGCTTTGCGCACTAGAGGCAGTGGCTGCAGAGGGCGGCATCAAGCTTTCCGCTGCCCCTGTGTTCCAAAGCAGAGCCGGACTTGGGCTCTCAGGGGCTACAGGGTAAACCTGGGGTCTCCCAGCCTGACTCCCAGAGAGCCTCTGGGCTAGAAGAGAATCAGAAGAGGCTATCGGTGACTGGGATAGCCAGCCAGCCAGCCCCCACCTTTCCAGTACCCCAGAGATGGGCGTCAGTCAAACCAGTGAGTGCTTTGTGCTAGGGTTTTTTTCTTTTTTTTTTTAGAGGAGCAGGGGTTCCCTGACCACGCCAGGCTAAGCAGAGGTGAGGCTGAGGATCGGAATTCATCTGCCTGGAATGTTGGGCATGCGTCCCTAAAACCCATCCACAGAGTAGGCTTGAGGAGCTCGACCTCAGTCCTCCTTAATGAACACACTGGCAGTCTCCTGGTCCCCCCAATACTTTCAGACGACTGCGGTTTCCCATACCTGGTCTGCCATCAGCCGGAACACTCTGATTTGTGAAAGGGGAGGCGTAGTGTGGACGAGCTTAATCCCATCCCCCACTTGCCGGCGCTTTTGTCAGTCTCTCCCCCCCCCCCNCATTANAAAAAAAAAAAAAAAACCAGCACAAAACTCCCCAACCCAACCTTAGCACTCAACATCAGATAAAGACTTGAGGTGGGGAGGGTGCTGGCCGCATTGGGCTCTCTCTGAAAGGGGCTCCAGTCCAGCTCTGGGGGCAGACAGCTCCCCCTTCACCACATCTTGTTCTCATTCTGCACCCCTGACATCAGCCGCCGCCGAAATCTCCTTGTTGTGCCTCCAACCCGCGGATTGGGAGGGTGTTGGGGGACAGGACCTGCCCCCACCCCCGTTTCCCGCTAGGTCAGTAAAAACCTCAGCATTAAGGACTAGGTCGGGGGACTGGACCCTAGAATCCGCCGCAAACTTTGGGGCGGGGGCATAAGGAAACCCCAGGAGATTGCGGTCTCCCCTCCTCCGTCCCCGCAGCTTCCTCTCCACCCCTGCCCCCAAACTCGAAAACCAAACCCAGCTCGCTAACCCGCGGCGGGCGGGCTGGCGGAGTAGAAAGCCCAGGCTCCTGAAGCTGCCCACATCTGGAGGATGACGACCCTCCTCTGCCCACATCTGTAGAGCATCCAGCTGCTTACCAGAGGTTCACCTCTCCTCTCTTTTCCTAGCTTGGATTTCAACCCTCCACCCCTCACCCCCGCCCAAGGAAGGCTGAGGTGTGTGTATTCGGAGGTGGGGCTCGTCTGGGGTACCCACCAGTCTCCGCTTCTACTCGGATGCCCCCTCCCCTCCTTAACAGTCCCCCACTCAACTGTTCACAGTCCAGGCTCACTTCTCCAACTCACCTGGCTTTCGGTCCCCTCTGGCAATACGGCCCGCCCTCCTGTGGACCCCCCTAGTCCGGCCCATCACGGTACCCCGAAGGATATGGGTTACAGACCGTGCGGAGACACCAGCTCCGCGGGCGGCTGTCCTGGCTCAAGTAGAAGAAAACCACCGGGGCCAGCGCCGGGTAGGGCAGCCCCTCCGCCTCGGAGTCCGCGCTGCCCGGGTCCTTTTCCGTTGACCCCGGCCCCTGCCGGCCCCCGGCCCCAGACAGGTCGTTGAGCTGCGTGAAGCTCCGGGGCTGTCCCGACTCCTCGGCGCCCGCTCCATCCTCCTCCTCATCCATCCTCTGGCCAGCCGGGGTCCCGGGAGTCCGAAGAGGGGCGAGCGGAGCCCCTCAGAGGAGGTGTCCTCACACAACCGGAGGACCCCGGTGGGGGGGCATATGGGGGGCTCTAGAGAGCTTGCTGAGCCCCCAGGAGGGCCAGTTCAGCTCAGCTCCCCCTGCCCTCAGGGGCATGCTGCCCGCGGGGCGCCGGGTCGCAGGGAAGCCCCGCCTGGCGAGAGTCCCGCTTCCCCTGGATTCCCGGGGGCTCCCCGACTAGCCGGCCGGCTTCCCCTCACTTTGTTCCGGCTTCTTCGCTTCGCGCCCAGGCTCCGGTTACCCGAATAGGTGCTACCTTCGGTGAAGCAGCCCCCGAGAGGAGGAGGAAAAAAGGGGCCACCCGGTGGAGGGCGGGGGTCCGGGGAGGGGCGCCCCCTCTTCCCTCGGCGCAGCTGGAGCAGGATCTAAGGGGTCAGCATCGTCCCGGCTCCACGCCAGAGACGGCGGGGGGAGGGGGAGGGGAGGAGGGATCTCTTTGGGGGTGGGTTTGGAGGGGGTGGGGGCCGGCTCCTTCCTCCGCCCCGCGGCGGGCTAGAGGACCGGGAGGGGCGGGGAGACCGTGGGGGGCCGTCCCGGGCGGGGGTGGAGGCGGAGATGTCGCCGCCGCCGCCGCCGTGGCTGCCGTTGCCGTAGCTGTCGCCGGCGCCACTGCCTCCTCCTCCGGCCGAGACGCGGAGCGAGAGAACGAGAGAAAGCGGCGGCGAGGAGCCCGGCGCACACCACAGCTGGATCCCTCACTCCAACTTCAAGCCTCGGCCCCGCCTTTCCCCAGCCAATCTCACAGCCAATCGCCGTGCGTCACCGGTCCAGAACCGCCCTTCCATTGGTCAGCCGCCGTGCCAGTGCGGGAGGGGGTGCAGGGGGAGAGCCACAGCTGGAATCCGGTTCCCACCCCAAAACCAGGACCGCCTTTCTACCCTCCTCTTGCCCCTGGGTTCGCTCCCGAAGGCTGGGGCCAATCAGACGACTGTCCAGACCGAACCCACTTTTCTATTGGCCTCTTGGGTCTTTGGGACTCCCCTGGGAAGGAGCCTCGAGAAATCAAAGTATTTGGCATCGGGTCCTAGGGTAGCCCTACGGGCCTCTGACATCTTTTGTCCAGGACCCCGAAATTGAACAGAAGTCAGAACTTAGGTCTAAGCAGGACTGAAAAAGAAGGGAGACAGGAATCACAGGAGTTAGGGGTGTTACCGGGATCCCACAGCTAAATCCGACTCTTCACCTGGTTAATAACCCACCCTCTGCTTGAACCTGGGAGTCAGACTGGAGAGAGGGAAGAAGAGTCTGGTGTTTCAGGCTGGAGGGGGTCTATTTGGGAAAAATAGGCGTAGCTAGAAAGGCGTAGGCGAGATCTGGAAATGTTTCCCACCAGCCTCTTACGGTTGCTGGTCCAGATCCCCCGTCCATTTCTAAGATGTTGACCCTGGCCTAACCCACAACCCGCAGGTCTTCTCACTGATGCTCTGAGCGTTATCCTGCTTCTAGAGCTCTCTGAAGGTTGGAGCATCCTTTCAGGGGCTTCCTGCTGGAAAAGCATAGCCCCCAGGCGTGGCACCAAGACTGTAGAGCCTGGATCACCAGCAGCCCCCGAAGTGGGCACAGCCTGCGAAGGCCACTGTGGGCCTCAAATGTTGTTTGTAAGGAATGACACCTAGAGCTGAGCTTTAACAACTTCATCCTGCAAAATTCTACTCCGTGCCTCAGTTTCTCCCCTTGATTCCCAATATGGCTTAAGAGAAGTGTCTGAGAGATAAATGCTTCCTGGAGTTACTCTTCTCCACCACTGACTGTACTGGGTGGGAGTGGTGCTGGCGCTGCGCTTCCTAGGGTTGTACAGGCAAATGGAGACCCCAGCTTTTGCCCAGCTTCATCCTCCTATGTTCAGAGGCTCAGTCGATTCTCTCTCTCTCACACAGCCTCCAAAAAGGCTGTGCGTGCCAGAGAACCAAGCACCACCGGAATTCTGAACGTGATGAGGAGGGGGGAGGGGGAAAGCGTTTATGTTAGACGCAGGGAAAACGTCTCTACAATCTGCGTAGGATCTTTAGTCCTGGTAGACTCAGGAATGGCACAAGCCACTGCGGGGAGGCTGAGGAATGGACCGGATCGCCTCCTGCAGCCCCTGATTCCCAGGCGTTCTTCCTTGACAAAGTTGCACCACCCACACATCCTCCAGAGGCCTCCTGGCACCATGACATGGGTTTGGGGCCGTGTCAGCTCCCACTCCGGCCAGTTGCCAATATGGGGTGAAGAGGGCAGAGCTGCGGTGGCGGCGCTGTCACCTTCCTGGTTGCCCTTTTGCCAAATCCCAGCATTTGAGTTGTGTAAATGAGGCCAGGCCTATTTGCATTTCATGCTAATGAGCACATCCCCTAAGTGCCTGATTCTCCTGGAGGGAGTCTCTGCTCTCATTCTGAGTGTGAGGCGCCAATCTTGAACTCGGGGCCGTCTTCTGGGATAGAGGAACTATTTCTGGCTTGCTTTTAGAGCCTGACATCTTTCCTCCCTCCTGGGTATTCTAAGTCTAGCAGGTGGGCTTGCCCTTTTGACCACCATCCTGAAGCCTTAGGGTTGGCAGCCAGAGGTGGGGACTCTCATAACCCAGTCTCTAAAGCAGAGAGCTAGAACATACCAAGAAGAGAGACAAGCGGCACCAGCGTAGGGCATCAGGGAACCCTCTCTGCTACCTGAGAGGGGGAAGGGAGGACAAAGGTGCAAGAAGATGGAAAGCTCTGCACTCCAGTGCTCCAAGGCTCAGTTCCGGCACCGCCCCTTCCTACTGGCTTTCTTTCTGGAGGTCTTTAGCACTGAACCAGTCCAAGGTGGGAAACCTCACAGTACCAAGCCTGGGCAGGGATGAGGGGTGGAGATTTCTCTCTCCCTCCCTCTGCTGTGCTTCCTGCTGCAGTCCTAGCCTAGTGTTTGATACATAGTGGGCACTTGGTTAAAAAAAAAA